>NW_010973188.1:4499980-4527996 GCF_000737465.1 Haliaeetus leucocephalus
GGGGGGGGAAAAAAAAAAGGGGGGGGGGGGGGGAAGGAAGATCTGCCAGAGGAGATCACAGGTGTGCCAATACTGCAGAGCTAGCAAAGATTCACAGATCTCTGCTGGACTTTTATCAGAAAATAAAGGGAGGTTTCAGCAAGTTTCATTTCTTGCTTTCTATTCCACAGATTTGAATTTCAGCTGTGTAAGGTACAGCTGTAAAACAAGCATGTAAGAACTACCACAGTGATGAACAGAGGTGCACATGTACCTTGATCTGAAACCATGTTTGATCACTCAGTGATGAGTTTTGTGGACCGCAGCTGTAAAGACAGACTAGATTTCTGCTAGAAAGCAAAGCTCTCTTTCCCTTGTCAACAAGCTAGTAGCTTTCACAGTAATAGTCCCTAGGACTGAGAAGGAAAACAGAGATTGTTGGAATAAGTGTGTTGGCAAAGCAATACTTCACAAATGTAGGACTGTGAGTAGAAGCCAGACAGAGATTGCTTCTGTCTGCAGCCTCCTGAATCAAACCAATGATGGCTCAGCACAGAAAGCATTAGACTTTCTTACAGTGAGTGTTCGTGCTCTAGTCTATGTGTAGAAAGCCACTCCCATTACTGGAACATCATGGTATCATTCAAAAGAAGTCAGGAATGTGTTATCATGAAGATACATCTCTATCTCAATTTTCAGGTTTCGCTTAATCTCACTTCACACTAGTACTGAACAGCTCTGTCAAAACTCAGATGCAACCTATGGAACTTGCAGAGTACAGCAGTAAACCACAGCTCCTCATATAGGACAATCCTCATAAGGGTTATTAATGAGAGGTTAACCAGACTCCTCATTTATGCCTCATTTCAACAAATAGCTTGCTCAGACAGAATGGCACAGGAGCCAGCAAGTTGTTTTCAGGCAGTATCGATGTGTATCACCCCTTCATATGATGCCAGCTCCTACAGACCTGGTTCAGGAATCTCAGTAACACACTACAGAGTTTTGAAAAAGACTAAGGAAACACACTTTCAAAAAAAATAAAAAACAACACAAAAAACAACCACCAACCTGATAAACTTAGACTAACTTTATGCAGTAATAAAAAGTTCTAAAATAGCACACTTTACATGTTGAGAAGGGCACAATTTTCTCCTCCCCTCATTTCTATGAATCTCTAGAGCTGCACCTCAGACTCATTCATTAGATGTTATGTGTATCATGTTATGTAGGAGATCCAGACCTATCAGTGAATCCGTCAGTTCACCCATTTCTTTATAATGAACAGAGCCCTGCTATCCAGGTACAGCTCTCAAGTCAGGATCCAAGTTCCATCCACCCTTAGCTACTTGTATGTTCCCCCCAAATTCCTCTTTCCTGAAGTACTCTATTTCTTGCTTAACATACCTATTGTCACAGAATGAACAGCATCAGCAGACTGATCTGTTAAGCATTTTAACTCTTCAACACTAAGAGGAGATGTCTGGAAAAAAAAAGATAGGCATTTCTTTCTCATTTCATCCCCCCCCCACATACACACACTCCAGTTCGGTCTTGCTTGGCTCACTTGGTGTTTCCAGCTTCTAGGACAGATGGGAAGAGGAGTCTTGCTCTTCTTATTCAGGACTTCTAGGGGCTGCTAGCATCTTGTTCAGGGACAGATCCAGTTCAAGGAGACAGACAGCATTTAGCTCCCAATAGCTTTCTAGCTCTAGCACACAAGTTCCAGGCTCAAGGTGTTTGTCCTTCTACCCAGTCTGCCTACTTTGCAGTACATCAAAGCCCCAGCAGAAGGTATCCAGTTATTGCAAGCGGGAAGCTGAAAGCAGTGGCTTGCACACAGCAGGCAGGTAAGGATTGGATGCTTAGATCAGTGTCACAGACTAAAGAATACACTCCAACTATACAGCTGATGTGGCAGTACGAAGTGCATAACTTTTGAAAAGCAGCAGCATTGAGATTGCTATTTTAGTTTTCTGTCACATGTGATCTATACAGGTAAGGAATACCCACACTGCCCACAAACTATAACAGCACAACAATTAGAAAATTTTGTTTAACAGACTTATTTTATTTTACATCTTGTTTTCTATCCATCATTCCAGTATAGTATATCAGTCACAAGTTTATTGGACAATTTTTGATGTTCAAAGTGGTTTTCTTCAGAAGCACCCAGATTGGCTTTTTAAAAATACAGTATTTTTACTCAAATTGTAAAATATTGATACTAATATTCTAACCTGGGTTCTAAAAACATACAAGAGATTAGGAACTCATGTTCCAAACTCTCATAAGGCAATTAATACATATTACAGAAGGACCTAAAGCAGAAAGATGAAACATCTTGCTTTTGGCATTACTCTGTCCCCTATTCACTTCTACAAGAAGCCTGCAATGACAACTGAGAGGAAAAAACATCAGACCTACACAAGTAAGTGTGCCAAAGAGCTGGAAGCCCCAGCTCAGATGGCTAGAATGTCAGGCATTTCCTCCCCTGCTGTATGTGACTGCATCTCCCAGCCAGAGGTCAAAAGCAGATTTGAGTTCCCAGTTTTGGGTTTTGTTTTATGTTTGTTTGTTTTAAATCAAGATGGTGTTTTCTTTGCCCTTCTAAAGTTATATGCCGATGCCAAACATGTTTAACATTTAACATATTAGTGCATTCATTTATAGCAGCTGCGATTCTGGCATATGTTTCTGACAAGTCATTTAAATTCTAACACCTTAAATTATGTAGATTGGTTTGTCACCATGACAACAATTTCTACATGTCTCTAGAACAACGTTGATCATACGAAAGTACTATCTGTTCTCTTCCTAACTGAAGCTAAAAGTTAGTGAAAGCTTTACCTCTTCTGGACAGAAAGGCAATATTTACATCTTTTAACATAAGTTGACGTAACACATCTGATTCTAGATAAGCTATATAATGTACATCATATAAGTTACTTGATGAATGAGAATGGAATTTTTCTTGGATTTGAATAGCAAGAATTTTAAAAATACTTTGAATACAGAACACTTGAGGGAATCTAGAACAACAGGGAAGAGAACACCCGCAGGAATTCGGGGGGGAGGGGGGGGGGGGAGAGCTACTGCTTGTTGGCACTAAGGCTAAGAATGCCTTTGGCTGGGGGGTTTGGGGGTTTTTTTGAGAAAGCCATTCAACCTTGAGGTCAGTGCTTTGCCTATAAAACACCCATGCTCTCCCCAAGTATTTGTGTAGAAGAATCCTTTATCAGTAACTAGAAGCACAAACATGTGCCCAAAAATATATTGACAGTGAATAGACAGATGCGCCAGCATTTGGAGAGCACACATTTTGTTTTTAAGCATCCATAGAGGGCACACACATACCACCTATGCTCAGGTCCAGCATGTAAGGATACTGGCCAGGGTACCATCTCACTGCAGTGTCACCAGGAAAGGTGGAACTGAGTCCTGAAAAGCCCATTTACAACTAGGTAGTTTCCATGCTCTTAAACAGACATTTGGACTTTTGTTTATACTGTGAGCTGTACCCCTGCTAACACTCTGGAGAATTTGTCACCCTACTTTCTCAGACATCTTTGTAAGAGGAGCTTATAAAAAAGTTTTACGCAGGGCTTTTTTCTGGGGGGCAGGAGGGTGCAATCAAGCAACACCCGCTCATACTGAGCCTAGAAGGGCAGAGTTAACAGGCAAACAGGACTAATAAGCTCAGAACAAAACTTTCCACCTAGATCATTAGATCAGGCTGTCAGTGACAGATTACAGCTAGACTGAAGCAGTCATGTCTACAAGAAAACTGAAATGGTTTTGCACACACATACCCCTTTTTAAAAGGGAAGGGCAGACTATGGATTTGTCACATAGCATCAGCCAGAGGTAATGCTACTAAATTAGTAAGGACTGATAACCTGCAGAAGAAAGGTTAGTAATGCAAAATCCCCTTAAAAAAATAATAATTATTCCGCCCAACCCCACGGGAAGATGAGAAATAGTTAGCCACACGTCTGAAGAGATTCGGATGTGATTTTTAATTGTTATAATAGTAGTGCTGTTCTCCAAAGATGTACCTCTATCAGAAAAATAATCACAGCCAGTAATAATGAAAGGGCTGCTTCCTAGAGAGGTGCCTCACAGCTAGACCTAATGAGGTATTCACTTGACACAGAAGGAAACTTTGCCATTTCTAGGAAAGAAAATGGTCCCAGACTAAACATCTCATGCCCAAGGTGGTTGTAAGTGGGTAACAGCAATGGGATGAAAGAAGACAAACAGAAGGAGGCCAGGTCTTCCACTTGAAATGATCCACAACGTACAGTAAAACAGACTAACCAATGGAGCAAGTGGTGCGAGCGCTCAATGCACAACCCCATGATAGATCTAGGACAGTTACAACATTTTCCAGAGGTTATTACACTCAAGTCTTTGATACACTTCTGAATGTGGAAACAAACTAGAGACTTTCTCTACAGATCAGCACCACTGCTGGCAGCAGTGCTGAGCAGAACCTTGGGTTGAAGGTGATGGGGGCAAGAGCGCAGCTAGACCCCAAAAGTTTGACCAGCAATTAAAACTCCCTGCATTTACCAGCATAGAAAAAACAACAGTGAAAAGGCACGTCAAGACCTGTACTGGATAAGTTAATGCACAGAACACTAAATATTATTATAATTAAAAAAAAACCAAACCTACATTTTTGGTAGGGGAATAATTTTGTTTTTCTTATCACGCTAATACCACAATTCCATTGCAAATATTAATCATTTTGCTTTCTTACAGAGCAAAAATGTTACATTTGCAAATTATTTGATGGGGACATCTTCTATTACTGTATTAATTACCAAGTGCTTTTGTATGGAGAGGGGGGAAGAAATGTGTCATCTTCTAGTAGTGAATACAGATAAAACACAGGTTCATACACATTTTTTGGAATGTTTAAGTTGGACTGAGTTAAATTCTCATGCATCTTGAAAAGAGTACTCTTGGAACAGCTATACAAATATCCTTGCTCTATTTAAAAGCTGCTGGGGCAAACCAAGCTTATTAAGCATCCTATCTGCAGCCTGTTCTGAAGTAGGGCCAATGGAAGTTTTCCAGAAGCACTGCTCTTTTTCTCCTTTCTCCTCCCACCTTCCATCCTGAGCAAGAGATTATCCAACTTTACCAATGTTTCTCTGAAACTCAACTGGTTCACAGGATCTTGCTGACTCTAGACTCCATCCATCCATCTTGGAGACAAACATTTTGCTGGCAATGCTTCATTCTATTGCATAGAAAAGTTAGTTTGATGCTGTGGAAGCTCCATAGTGTTCTATTTAGGAAAAAAACCAACAACAACAGAACTTCACAAAATAATTCAAGGTCTAAATTTGGAGACAAAGAGCTAAAATAGTTTGTCACCATGCTATACAACCATTCAGAATTACAAAACGGTGGTACATCATTCTTTTAAAGAGACAACTGTGAAGTCTACCAGAGATGATCAAACAAAAAACCACTCAAACAAAAAAAACCAAAAACCTTTCTTCTCCAATAAGTTTTTCCTCATTATTTTTAGAAACACAACTATTGTATTAAAGTTGTCATATTGACCAGTAAATCACTGATACTACTATCACTGGATACATTCACTCAACACTGAGTTATCTCTGTCAACATCAATGCTGCATATATCCAAACAAGAGTTGCCCTGTCAAAACAAGACCTGTGATCCAGCACAGCAAGTGCCACAGGAATACAGCTTCCTGCTAGTATGCAACATTATCTTAATGTTTACACACCATTCAATTTGAGATCTTTGCTCAGGTCTCTTCTGTCACAAGTAGATAACTTTTGATCCTTAAAATCAACACTTCATCTGGAAGCATTCTGCTAAAAGTCACCTGCTCCATTTTCTCCCTCTTCCCCCGTTTTAACAGAAGTTAGGGTCAAGCATTTATTGAAACCTGTAACTTGCCACTACAGTTAAAGTGGCCATACTTCAGCACAGCCTACTTGCCAACACGGAAAATAACATCTGAAAGGCACTGAACTTATCAAAACCAAGATCTTACCAGTTGTAAGATACCTGTCCTGTTCTCTTCCTTCTCTTACAGAGGCTCCAAGTACAGTAAGCTATCTTGTATTCAGTTTCAGATGAATGCAGAAAAGCATTTGAAACAGAAAAAGCCAAGAATGCTCCTTTGTCTCTAGGATCAACCACGCTTTGATCATCCACATCTTATGGCTAGCTTTGTAGGATGTATTTGTCACACAGTCCTATCCCAAGGCCTACAGTTAAGGTTACACTTCTGTCCACAGCAATCTCAGACGCTGCAAGTTTGAAGGAAACTGAAGTGTCACAAATTGAAGATCTAGTACCCTCTCCATAAGCATTACACACCCAAGGGATTTGGATGTAAGAAGGAAAGGCAAGAGTGGCATCTGCACAGCAGCTCATATGAGCAAGTGTAGCACAGAAAGACAGTTAAGTTCAGTTACTACACAGTAAAAACACCACGTTTACATAAAATGGCAAGTAAAAAAACCTGAAGTGTAAAGGTACAGTATTAGTTATAATTGAAGTAATTTCTGTAATGCTAACACTTCTAGTTTTCTAACCAGCTGCTCAGTTTTGGGTTCTTTCTTCAATCTTCCCTCCTAACAGTTTCTGCAATGCAGTTTCTTCCCCCCATTAATACAAACAGCATTATTCATAATCTAATTAAGCCTAAAATTAGGTGTCCAGCCACATCAATACAAAAATATGAAAGTCAGTTTTCTCTTTTGATATCTTTCTGAAACTTCTGCTAGGTTTTCTTACTGTCAGCTTGAAATTTCATGGCACAGATGTTCTCTGTGTGACAACTCATCTTAAAAACAGGACATGCTAAAAGAGCCAATACATTAGAAAAAGATCATACTTCCTTGATCAGGGAACAGTACTGTGAGGAGCTAGAGTCAGAAAAGTGACAAGTCCTGCAAATTTAACACTGCTCTGTTATGCTGTGAAGGCTACTGCACTGGCAGATGTGCCACTGTCACAAAACCCTCTCATCAGTTAATGAGCAAGTTCTCTTCCCTTTTGGTTTTTGGAAGATTTCTTTGTATATTCAAGTTTACATCAGTATTCCTAATCTGTACTATTTCCACATCAAACAGTTTTTCCTTCTCTATCTATGTTTTCAGAAACAAAGCCTGAAAGCTATACTGCCATTTTCCTCTCTGCTTCATGTGAAATTTTGCTTTCAAATGCATTTACTTGCTTTCAAATATATTTACTTGGCTCCCACAAGCATGTTCAAGGGTAAAATTTGGACCTTTGCCACAGTCGCATTCCTTATTGCAAATACATGCCAACCTTCAAAGTTCTGTTATTTGAGCAAAAACATATGTTAATTGTTACGCGAGAGGAGTGGAAAGTGTATCAGATTAAGCACATTTGAAAGTATTTCGCTCCTCTCCTTGCTTGATAATTCAGTATAAAGCTGGATTTATTCTGTTCTAGTTTTTCAATGTAGCCACAGCCATTAAGACCACACAAGTGAAGTTCAACACAAAATCAGACCTAAAACCAGCCAAACAAGCATTCAGAATAAAATTACCTCCTCATATTTGTTATTCCAGGACTGGTCTAACAGGTATTGCAACATTTGCCAGCATAAAGTTATTCAGTTACATGTAAAAAATAATGGAATGCAAGGAGTATGTTGCAATAAGCCAGTTTAATAGATACCAGTGACTTAAAAGGCCTTTTCCTTTCACCTATGAAGGACAGCAGTGAATAGTGCAGAAAGGTACAAGCCAGGTAACCAAGAAGCAACTCTTCAAATAACAGTTTCAATAACTTGGTATCAGCAGCAGGTTTTACATGCAGAGATGCAAGTGAAGGGTGTTTATTTACCTAAAGCACTAATCGCATCTTTCATCAAAAAAGGTACAAATTTTATCCTTCACATATATTCTGAAGAAAGACTGGGCTTAACTTTGACATGGAAAATACTTATACTTTTGGTAGAGTATGAACCGATAAAGAAAGTCGATTGGTTTCTCCTCTTAGAGCTCAGGTGTGCACTGGGAGAACTCGAGATACACAGAAGCACTGCCTTTGCTATGGCTGGCAGCACTTATGCTCTCCGTGGTACTCGAGAACACCTTTGTCTGGGTGTTCTTGGTGTCACACCAGTACCTGGTATTATCAAAACAAACACTGCTACCAAATTACTTTCAAGAAGCAAGCTAGTACCAGGAAGTTTCTTACCTTTGAGAGAATCTGCAGACTGAAGTTTTTAGTAAATCCCAACCTGAAGTACAGCCCACCTGTGAAAGACTGGATGCCTCTGACCCACGACTTTCCCCTCCCTTCCCAGAGGGAAGAGGAGATAGCTGTTCTAGCAGGGAACATATTTTCAGGAGAGAGTTATCATTCCAAAGGCCTGCCACTGCCTCTGAAGGGGGAAGGCAGCAAGGCATGCCGCCTGCCCACAGATCCTGACCTGCTCTTATAGAGGAGGAGGAGGAAGAGCAGAACATCTTTGGGTTCCTGTTCTTTAAAGCTTTGCTGGGCCATCTGAACTGCTGCCAGGCTAGCATAGAGGGAGAGAAGGAAGAAGATCCCTGAACTGGCATACAGTCTTTGAAACTACTGAGGTTGGGTCACACCAGATACCACCTCCCAGCGATTCTTCATACGTGCTAGGCAAGACTGAGATAATTGGACTGGCACTACACAACAAGTTTTGAGTGCTGCTACCTACCAATGCCCTACAAATGCATCCTGATGAATTACTTTCTTTCACTTCTCTCACCCCCAGTCCTCAGCATCTCGCACAAAGTCTGAAGAACTGACTCTTCTGTACCATCTGCACCTAATTCTTAGCAGATCATGACTGCAAGAATGTATAGATGCAGCTTATTAGACTTCTGCCTCTTACTGTGGCTCAGCAGACAGATGGCATCTCATCACTTTTCACCCTCTGGCCTTATTTTCCACAGTCCACTCCAGCAGCCCAAGTTCAACCAAGCTGTCATCATTAGCAGTCTCCTGAATAGAAGCCAGCTTTCCAAGCTCAAGAACACAGGATTTCCTGCACCATATCAGAGCAGGTACTCATCAAGACAATAACCAAAAGCAAAACATTTTAAACAACAACAAAAACCACCAACATAGGAATCTATTATTATTTAGGTACGCGATAGCTTTTCCAGACAGTTTCTTTCTAGCCCCAATGTGTGCATTTCCTCACAGCAGGATGGTTTGTGACCTCTATACCAACCTTCTATATGAAAAGTCACTGACAGTCCATGTAGAGAAGCAGACACTTTAAGCCTGGTAATGGAGTTGTGAGACCTCTAAGGCATAAACGAGCTTTATTCTCATACTAAATCCAAAACATAGCACTGTACCAGCTACTAGGAAGAAAATTAACTCTATTCCAGCCAAAACCAGGACAATGCTGTATGGTACTCCATTCAAGTAACAAGTCTTTGGATGCTTGCAGTATGTCTACACAAAGATTAGTTAGAAGTTAGCTATCAACTTCCATGACAAAACCAATCCTTTCCAATGTATCTAATCCTACGGTTTCCCAGGAAAACAAGGGCAAGGGGTGAGGACGACAACTGCCTTCAGTACCTGTATTATTGAGACCCCCCCATTAACCTCTCGGTACTTTCTTGCAAATAGACATCAGCACCCCTACAGAAGTTACATACATTAGAGATTAAAACAGATGCTTCCTATTACAGGCTTCCCCAGCTGAGGGCAGAGCAAGACTTTGGGAGACAAAATAAAGAACATGGCTTTTGGGCCTTGTCAACAATATCTAAGCAACATGATGTTAAACCCATGCAGCCTGATTTTGGGAAGGAAGGACAGATAAAGTTGTCTTATTTGCCTTATGTGGCTTGTTTAAGTGAACTGGGGTACAAACAGGATGAAATAGGTAGGCAAAGAAAGCAAGGAAAGGAGGCAGGGAAAGGTAAAGGTAAAAGAAAATATGAAGAGCCCAGGAAGGCAGGCAGACACGAGCCAATAGGGAAAGAAAGATCCTATATGACGCTAACAAGAAAACTTTGGGTTAGCTGAGTAAGCAAGCTAGAACTGATACCAAGCCCAGAAGGGAAGACCACACAACCTGAAAAGCTTAAGTATAAGACAAACTAGAAGTAAAAAAAAATAAGGAAGATGACTAGAGAGGCACTTGAAAGGGAAGGTGCAAGCACAAAAAGACACAAGAAATCAAAGTACATGCAAAAGCCCTAACCCCTTAGCACATACACATTCATATCTGGAAATGGGACTGCAGATTTTGGCTCACCGCTTGTTATTTGCCAGATTGTATTTATGGAACAGATTCCACGTCCGCAGGCAAAGATAGCTTTCAGTGAGCTGCACAGGTTGATTGAGCTGGCAACTACAGCTAACACTATGCCATTAGCACCAGCATCTCCTGTGCATGGACCTATGTATACTTAGTATGGTTGGGGGAGCCTAACTGCACCCTTCCTTCTTCTTTCAAGGTAACAACAAAAAATCCAACAAGAAAGAAAACAAAAAAAATAGAGAGACAGAGAGAAAGAAGACAGAAAATCCACAGAACTCATTTTAATCAGAACAAGCAAACCACACTGGTCTAGCACCACTGGCCTCTATAATAGCCTTGCCTCCACTACTCAGGAAACTGAAAGACGGGTCCTCGGTTAAATGAATTTATACAGCCCAAGATAACTTGTCATAGCTATGCAACTTTAATGAAATTGCTTGAGCCAGAATTTCTCTAGATGCCATTGTATACTAATTTTCTAGGTTCCAATTTGTCAAATATTCTGTAAAGTTATAAATCTATTTCAGCTGTGCTTTTAATAGTACTACCAAAAAAAAGTTCACTTGATGGGACCCTCCCAATTACCTCCATAATTAGAATGAAAGCTACCTGACCCATTTTCTCCTCAGCAGGATGGGGTTAAGTATCTTCCCTTGCCTCAGCTGTGTTATGGAAGTTCATCAACATGTGAATGATACACAAACTTATAATGAATATCAAAAATCCTGCAAAGTGACACGTCACTGAACAACACAAAACATTCTCAATTGCTTAATAAGTATCTTCAAAGTAGAAAACACATGGAAGTAGCTGCTTAAATGACACTTTTCTTCTTTTAAGTTTTCTTCAGAAACTCCTGTTATGGTGTACCCATCAATCAGGTGCTCAACTTAAGTCTTTTTAATCACACTGTGTATTAATTATCCATATCAAGTATGGTGAGGAGATGGAACTTAGACTACCCTGTCTTGGTCCCACTTTCCATGGTAGCAGGTTCTATTAAAGTATTTCAGGATTTAAATTACTAGTTTCAAATCTTCCTGCCATTATCTTTAACAGACAAGCCAAAAGAGTGAAGTATACATCAGTACTTTGGATTTCAGTAAAATCTTAATTAGACATATTTAACAGATCTTATGAATCACCTCTTTTTACATGACACTACAGTTAAAGACTTAGCTTGCCTTGAAGAAACTGAAATCTTTCTCCATTTTAACATGCTGAAAGAGCCCTCTTGTTTGCATGCTACCTAAGTTGTGTTTCAGGTGGATTTTCTGAATGGATGAATTCAACTTTCAGACTATGAACTCTGAAAGCCTGAAATACTCAAACAGCAAATACTGGCTCAGACACACCAAAGTGGCTATCCTGTTCTACCTAAGAGACTTTGCTTGCTTACCAAACAGGGATGGGTCAAGTGCAAGGGGAAAAATAGTTATTCTTCTTTTCCATTAGGTTAGGTACAGGATGAAGCATACATTTTAATTACCAAAACAAGAAGTAATGTATTTAAAGAAATAACCTCCATAAGCTGTTAGCATTCAATTCCCAATCCTAGTCAGAGCAAGAGGGAATAAACATTTACAGTGCAAAACACAGTAGGCAGATTTGACTGACTACAGCTGTCAAATGCAGACAAATCAAAGTTATGCTATGACTTCTGCCCTTCTATTAAGAAATATGGATGGATTTAATTTCAAACATTCCTCAGCAGTAGGGTTGGATAGTCTGAGGATGCAAATGCAAATTCACATTCTTATAAGTAAAGGCTGGACTGTTACAACACTCAAGTTGTAACTGCCAGATTTCTGGTATTTAAGGGTACCATTGTTGTTTCATCACTTGCATCAACTATCCTTCCTGTCTGTCAAGGATTAAAAAAACAGCAGGTCCTAAACTCTTCTACTTGTGCCCTATAGTCTGAGGCTTTGGAATAACACCCTCCCCACTCCCCAAAAAAGAAATAAAACCAAGAAAACAAATAAACAAAAAAGAAAATTACACCTCTGAAAAACAACCGCACCATCACTGTCATACCAAATAGTTTACTTGGAGAATATTGTTACCTCATGGGTAAGTTTAAAATGCTATTCTTTTTAAAACAGGAATTCAGCTGAAACAAGAGGTTACTGAAGGAAAGCTACTCAAAGAATCAACCTGCTTTAGCTACACCATTCCACAAACTAAGTCCATTTCTTCCGAGCCTGCAAAAAAAAAAAAAGGCATCCCACAGCAGATTTTCTTAGCAAGTTAAACACATGATGAATTGTCATGCCAATAGAGTCCTGCTAAACTACTGCAGACTTAGTCATGCATTCACAAGTAAAAAAAGAAGTGGTGAGTAAGGTTACTTAAGAACCCATATATGCTACTGCCCACTACTACAGCAACAAACAAGAGGCCAACAAAGGTTGTGCCTCTCCTCTTCCTAGAGCTAAAAAAACACAAAAAAATGCACACAAAGCACTTGTACGCTTTTAGTGACCAACATCATGACCGTCAATGAACATTTCCGCCAGCTACAGTTTTTTCCACAACTTCTCCTCGTTTCAAGTCTGTAGCTTGAAAACAGTTTTCTTATCACAAAACAAGTACGACAGATGACATCACATCACACTTCCTTAACTTAAACATAGTAACTTTAAATATGGTTAGTAGCCTTGTAAATACATTTACTGTTGCAATATGACTTTAAACATTGGTTTAAAGTAGACTAATTAAGCAGGTTCACTCCACTAATCAACTTGTGCATGTTCCTGGATACTTTGGATAATAAACAGTAATTACAGCATCATAGAAAGGGCCCTAGATCAAACCTTTGATAGCTGTTCAAAACAATTCTAGAAATACACCATGGGAATTTAATTCCAACTGGATATACTTGAGCCAACTCATTTCCAGTTCAGCCATAAGCAAACAAGAAAACCCCAAACAAAAATATCCATCACGTATGTGTGCAGAAGCATAAACATATGTGGCCTAATGCAAGTCTAATCAAAGGAACATGGAAACTGAAAAATACAAGCAATTAAAGTAATGCTACATTATGTAAACCTAAAGAAAATAGCGATTCATGCATTCATATAAGAAAAAAGTAAGTATTATCAACAACTACTTTTTCTACGCCTTTGCTATTAAAATCCACTGTGTTTATTCACGGTTCAGTCATATCAATACATCTAAAGAGAGTTTTCCACACTGCTTTACAGCTAAAGATATGTGAAGGTAGGTACCATGAACTATGAACAGAATTGTTTTAGTCTCAAAATCTGCAAACATCGTAACACACAAAGTATTAGTTTCTTCCATTCTTAAACCTATGCATTTGGCAGGCCTAGCTTACTGAAGTCCCGTCTTCCTTTAAAATATACAACTGTCTTCTGAAAAGTACCAGACCACAGGTATCTGAAACTACCCAAGTCATCCTGAAACATATTAAACTAGGCCCTAGCTTTTCATCAAATGCACAGAAAAATTACTAACTCTGAATTACTGAAGACAAGTGCTTACCTTCAATCCTTTTTAAGGCCGACAGGCAAGTATCCCGGCTTGGAAATTCAAATGGATTATTACAGGTCCGAATGGTGTCACATTCGCATTTCCCGCTGATTATGTTACAACCTGTTATAAGGTTTTCATTGCATGGTTCAAATCCAAGAAGCTGATCATCATCCCAGTTTTCATCTAAAATAAACAAACAAACTCTCTCACTATTGGATTTCGGCTGCAGTATGTAAATTCAGCTGCTTTGGAGTTTGGTGCGATTTACTTCAAGTTCAATGCAGTGCTAAACAGAAGATAACAAATTTAAAAAAATAATGGATTAATCTATACTGTGGGATTTGCCAAATACCATGTTTTGCAGCTGTTCTATTGCCCATTTTGCTACAGCTACTGGCATTGTTTACTTCCATCTGTATGAAAAACTATGACGTCTTGCAGAAATGCATAGCTGCAGTACAAATGAGTGCTATTCTAACTGAAATAACTTTCGCAGATACTTGAAGTTATATTTATCATGGAAGTGAGAATGTTGGGACAGAATCTGCAGCTGTTACAGAAGTCAAAATTGAGTTAGAAGGAGAGCATTTTTAAACCCGATTAAAAAATACATCACATAGAATTCACTCCACAGAGATAACTTTTTAATAAAAAAATACTGCAAGATGCCAGGCCTCTGATTCTGTAATATGACCAAAAGTGAGTTTTCCAGCACTCCTGGATTACCATCCATACTCTAGGAGAATCGCTCAAGCACATCACACTCCTTGCTGTCAAGGGCAGGGGGATAGTTGGGCTGGAACAAGTCTCTCTGCTCAAATAATTCTGCTCCTTTTGCATCAGTCCCATCAAATGCATGTAACCAATGTTCCCACTGTACAACTGACCATTTTCCTTTTAGAAGGCTACATGCAACAAGAATTTTATTTTTTTTTTCTTCCAGGAAGCAATAAATCCAGTCGATCCAGAGTTACACCAAGATTACCAGTCCTAAAAAGTCTCAGCTTCCTTAGGTCAAGTGCATATACAGCAACAGCCCACCAATGCACAAGTTTAAGCAAGACACATGCTTTTTATGCAAAATAAACTAGGCATTAGGTATTCTTCGCTATAGAGCGCCAGATCATTTTCCAGCCTTGTCTGTCTACCAAAACAAGTACTACAGAATAGTCACACCAAGTAGTCCACTAACTTCTAGTAATGACAAAAGGAACAAATACCTATTTTCAATCTTTACATCCTTATATTCCACATCTTTACATCCTTATATTCACATTGTGCCTTCTAGCAATTTTATACACTATCAACAAGCAAGTTTCCAATACAGATCCTGCCAAGAAACACTTCAAAAAAGTTAAGACATCTTCCAGCTATGAAGGGTGGGGTTTGTTGTTGTCGTTGGGGTTATGAGAAGCTGTCCTCCAGTATGGGCGGCCGCAGCCAAGTACCAACTGTTTGTCATTCAGTAGTCTGACACTTAAAAGAAGTCTAAAAGCTGACAGTAGATAACAGTATATACACACACACATACTGACATTGACATGCAAGTACTGTCCACCCACAGAAACATGCAGAATATTCACTAACCTGCTGTTTTCCCTGTTTTGGGGAAAAAACAACTAACACCTGGAAAGAGCTGTTTACCACTTAAATATTGTACACGACCTACAGAAAGCGTCACAGCAGATTCTCACAGGTACGTTATTCCGCCCTGTACAACCAACTGCTTGCTTTCTGTTACAAGTTGGCAAAGTAACCTGCTGACAAAAAGCACTGAATAAACAACCAAGTCAATTTTAGACATGAAGAAGGGAACCTCCATGGGAACCTCATGGCTCTTCTACTCCATAAAAATAGCAAAGGAAGAGTAGTCATTAACCCCAGGAAGTAATTTGTCTTCCCCCCAGTTAAAGTTAACCTATCATCCCATACAGCAGCTGTATCAATAAAAGTCAAAGGAAGCATAGAAGTTCCTAAAGAGAAGCTATTAAAATTTTTTCAAGAGAAGATGCTGCTTCAGTAATGCTTGGGACACTTTCATTGTGAGGAGGCCATGCATGCAGAGGGAGGGAAAAAAAAAAATCCATGCGAATTTGGAGAACAATAATACATCCTGTTTTTGAGAAGCCGGAATACAGCCTGGACAATTTGTATTTTACAAATCACAGCAGTAATCCACGTAACGACAAGAACAAAAGAGGCTACAGCTATGCTCCAAGACTTGGTGTTTCAACTTCTGTAACCGCAGGGACCACAGCTTCATCCGGACCGGTCCGTTTAACGCTCTGAAGAAAAGGGTTTGAATTGCTCCTTGTTTCTGACACGCAGGCTCTCCTCCCCAGCAGGGTGTCCGGGCCAGGAGCTCCCCCGGCCCCGGCGGCCGCGGGGCCCACGAGGCAGCGTGGCCTCGCGCTGCTCTCCTCCCCACCAGCCCCCCGAGACCAGCCCAGCGCAGACAGGGAGGGCACGCAGACTTTCGCTTTTCCAGCGCACCGCTTTGGAGCATTTGTGCGGTTTTGCCCTGTGGTATTTCAGCACTACGTCTTTTCAAGGCTGACAGGACCAGCAGGATCCCCGTCACACAAGAGCTGCTCGCCCCACGTAAGGTGGGGCCCAACTGGCGCGGAAAGCAGAGCCATCCCTTTCTCACGGCAAAACGCCTCGATGCAGATGTACCACACGCTGTGGCGCTACCCACAATATTATCTGATTTCCAGGACAGATTAGTGTTTGATCTCTCACCTGCCACCTCTCGCAGCTTTTCAGACAGGCACAGAAAAGGAGGTACACAGGAAGCGCATGGCCCCATACAGTCAAGTCTTCAGTGCCACACGCCTCAAAAATTAGCTTGGTAGCCATTAAGAGGATGGAAGAGAAGAGAAATCCCTCAGTAATACTTGCAGACTATACATCTAACATGCTGAATCTTGAAACAAGGTATTTTTCATTACTTAGAGGGAATACAAAAAAGCCCCATTCAGACAGGAAGAATGCAAATCCAGTTTAGCCTGGACATCTTTTACCAGACTGCTTTTCACACAGTTTCATTTAGAAACAAGATTTCCATCAATGAAGGAGCAAGCACGTAACAAGAAAAAAAAGCTTATTCTAGTTTAGTAAATGAATGCCAAGTCTAGCATGATCTTTCATGCAGACTTAAGACTCATTTTCCTAGCCGATTTTGTCCTTTTATGAACAGAAGTTAAAGGTCCTGTTAAATGAATACTTACTTGTTTACCACTTAAGAGTAACCCTCAGAAGTCACATCAGTATACGCAAAATTCTTTGGAATGAAAGGTACAACCACATGAAAGCACTTGCACGAGCTAAAGGGATGAATCCAGTGTCTCACTTTAATTCAAAGCTTTAATTACTTGATGCAAAGGCATCTAGTGCTCTGCTTGATACAGATAAATGGTGGCCCAGTACAGCATGCTTGTTCCTTTAGAGGTCAGCAATATTTCAGCTAATAATGGAAACATGTCTTGAACAAAGTCTAGGCTCTGTGAAACATATAACCTAGCCTCTATTATTCCCAAAATCATCATGTCCTGCGGACTATTCCAAAAAACTAAGTTTTACACACCAGTAATTTAGAGACCTGGGACAGTTCATGAACAATTCCAGACTGTAGCACAAACATTTTTCCTGCATTCTCTGTTTGACCTCCTCTATGGCTTCCTTTTCAGGACACTGCTCTTTCACGTGTACCTCTCAAAAATCTGGATGGTATGAAGGAAGAAATTGAGATACAATCATTTGTGAATGCTTTACTCCTCTGCAAGCAGGGTTGACAAAACCCAAATGTAAGAATCGAAGAGCCTCTCAAACCTCAGTACACACATCCTATCCACTAGCTAACTTCTAGGACACTTAAAAATACAAAAATCAAGTAGGTGTTTAACATTCTTAAGTTTTTAGAAACAATCCAGCTGAAGAGCAGCCAAAGTAAATTGTTAGTTTTCATCCAAACTGACCTTAGTTTAGCTGCAATTTCCACCATCTCATTATGCTGGCATGATCAGGTAGGGGCAAAAAGAAGGGAAGGGCTATTCTTTTTAGCAGTCCTGAGTTGACATTGGACAGTTGTTACATAGCCACTGAACTACCTTTTGCACACGTCTAGAAGCAGTTCAAATGCTCCCAGTAGGCTGATAACTACAGCTTGAAAGTCACTCTTTCAAATCATTTCTATCCACATGCAGTCCCCCACTCTCTCCAACTAATTCAGGCAAGTTCCCTTTCCAGACAATAAAGTAGTTCTGCATTTACTCAGACAAAAATTAAGTCTTGGACGCAATACTTTTTTAATTCTTCTAAGTGTGCTTTCATACCATAAGGAAACGATGGGCGGGGAGGCACCATCTTAATTCAAAACTTTTTTCATTTTCTTCCATCACTCATATAATCACTTGCTTTCTGCAAAGCAAACATTTCAGCTCGCTAACAATTCAAGTGCTGCTCTGGGTTGCTGAACTCCCAAGGCCTGTCATAGCATGCATCTAAAGTAGGGAAGAGGATTAAGGCATTAACAAGTTGAACAAGAGGTCCTTAAACAACAGGTCCAGTCTGGGAAACAGACTGAGAAATATGTCTCTGGTAAGCAGCATTCCACCACTACTTTTGTGCTAAATCCTACATACCAGCACTCACAACACAGCACTCATAACACATTATGTAAGGCATAATGCTCATGATTGAAGCAAGCATTTATGTCTTCTTCACCTGAAGAGCTGCTTGTGTTTCCAGGAAAGCATCCAGCTATGAGAAACTAACTTGGAGCCTTATTTTTAAAGTACACAGTAGCTCACTATAGTTGTATTTATTGTCCCCATATGCAAAGGATCATCTCAAAACAGGTGCAACTTAAAAGTACTAGGAAAGATCTTTTCAGAGCCTCCTTCTCTGTTGCTTAAATTTTTTGCTCTCCCTCCCTTGAAGTCCTCAATTCCTTCTGCCTGCCACAGAATTTTCTCTTTTGTGCCCCAACCCTTCTCCTCCTTTCTGGACATTTAATGAATATCAGCTATTGTTTGGAAAACAATATACTGTTCTCCTTCACTGTTTATAAAGTTAATGCATCACCTCAAACCTACAAGCAACATACTGTTATGGTCACTGATGTACCACTGTTGAAAACTAATATTCAAGCATTGCACCCACAATAATCTTAAATTACAGTTGGGGGGGGGGGGGGCACTAAACATAACTGGAGTGAATCGAGTGAACTCCCATAATTTACATTTGTCTGCAGCACGTTACTCAGCTATTTCTGCCTTTTTTAAAGTGTGACAGGCAGGTTCTCAGGATGCTGAAAGAGCAAAGACACCATCCAATACATTGCTGATCTGAAACAGTCCAAGTCACATCTTACAGACTCTTGCATCCTTTTAAATCCTGCATTTGAAGGAGGAGAGAGAATGGGTTTCACAGTGACACAGAATTGATCCTTACTGGGCCTGGTACTGCCCTCTGGGAAGGTGGGAACCTTTCAGAAGCTTCTCCATCAAACCAGACCCAAGGTCTGCGCCCCACCGCTCCAGCACACTGGTATACAGAACAGCATTTTCAAATCAGTGGTATTCATTAAGATGGTATGAGACTCTGAAAGGATTCTACAGACTTTCTAAAATAAAAAAGAGGAAATACTTCTTGCCAGTAGGCTTTGGCTTCTCTTTGAACAGGAAAAAAGAACGAAGGAAAGGAAATTCATGTTTTGGAGGAGCTGAACAATAGAAATGACTAATCACCACTAAAGAATGCTTGAAACCCAGCCCCAGACCTTGAAAAGCAGCAGAAAGGAAGGCTAGCCTTGAAGTGAGTTTGAGCTCATGCACTGGCTGCAATCCTCTTCCCTCTCACAGCTTACTCCTTCAGTAAATTCATGAATCGGGGACCAGAGCCGGCAGAAACTTCTCTGGTAAAACACACAGCTGAGAGTTTCATGATAAAGCAGTTTTTTCCACCTTTTGGAAGGGTCCACTTTCCAAGATCAAATCTTCATGTGGAATGCACATCAGTACAAAAGCGCTTTGCAGCCTCCTGATAAAATTTCTAGTCGAAGCTAGAAAGCAAAACTGTACCACAACGTTTAGATACCTCAGGAACACCATACATGTAAGGCTTGTCTATAATTTGACTGCCTGCTTTATCTTATTCAAACTAGAGCATGTATCTCAGGTGATCAAATCCCCAGTATTGCCAGAAAGATTTTCACTGCAGCAGCTCTGCGTGCGTCTCAAGGCAGTTATTTCATACTAAGGAATGCAGAAAGTATTTAAACAAACCAGCTTTCCACTCGATTATCAGAAACTCCACAGAAGCTGTGAGGAAAGCAAGGAGATAAATGGAAGCAGTAAGCGAAGCATGTGATTTAGACAACTATTTCAAGCTTACAGTTTTCCCTTACCCACACTGTCTGCAATATTTCAGTTCACGTAGTCGTCGTCGTCCCCCTTTTTTTTAATTGGCTTTTTGGGGGGGTTGTTTTGCTTGGCTTTTGTTTGTTTTTTAAGACTTTTGCTATTAGGGTTGCCCCCAACAAGACTGAACGGTATTTCCAATAGCCTTCTGCCCCAAAGATGGTCTGAAATGATAATTAGTTCTGAAGTCTGACCCCTAGACATTTAAGCACCTGAAAAAAAAACTTGCAAGTTATTTTAATCTTATGACCAGGACCACATCTTGTTTGTAAATAGTTGACTGAAAATACTACACAGTGTCCCAGGGTTTAATTGGTCAGACAGAGCCTCTGCCAGTACTCCCCTGATAAGAATGAGCATGGACAGCAGCGTTTCAGCTGTCCTAGCAGATTTTTCCTCTAGCTCTAGAAAACTCTTTAAAAAAAATAATTGCTAAAGCCTCAGGAAAAGGCCAAACCTTCGTACCCATTTTCCAAAGGAGGCTAAAACTCCAATTTCCGCCCCCCCCCCCCAAGCTGCACTCTGCACCCACACACTTCAGAAGCCTGCACATACAGCAGCACGCATCAGCCTTGCTGCAAACAAGCAGCTGGCTGGCAGCTTGCTTAAGCTGCTCAGCAGAGGCAAAGCTGACAGGAGTAGGAAAAGTTTTGCCCAAGACAAATTCTGGAACAGGGCTATGAATAAAGCAACCTACACCAAGAACAGTCCACATTATTAGAAGAAACCTGACATCCTAAACCTTTTGCCACTTTTCCCCCCGGGGTCATTAACGCAGAGTCACTGAACACCAAAACTGCAGAATGTTTCAGAGGAATTACACCCAACATACCCTGGATTTAGAATTAGCATCAAGGCTTTTTTCAGTTTTTTTAAAACCTAACAGAGACAGACATCAACTTGAGTGTTTCTATTATCAAGGCAGCACATTTTATGTTAGCACATGTAATACCATTATCAGTACGACCCCAGCTTTTTATCACAGCCCATCAGTGAGGGGAAGAACCACCTCCACATGCATACAATCAGCCTTTCTGAAATAACCCTAACAGAGCATAACATAGCTGTAGCAAAACACTGAAGTTTAATTTGTTTGAAGGATAAGTGACCCAACAGAATGGGCACTTTCAGATTCAGAAATGTCACACTTGCTAGACTTTTCACTAATTTAAAAAAAAACCCACAACAAAAAAAACCCAACCAACCAAACAAAAACCACCTGAAGCCTATCAGTATCAAGGTAGCTGGCTATATAAGGCTTAAAGTTTTGGAAATGAGTAAGAAGAGGGGAATGGGTGCATGCCTGTGAGCTAGTGCTTTTCCCCCTGTCCACAACCCTATGCTCTCCTGCTTGTTTTCTTACCGAAAGACTTGCACACTCATGACCCACAAGGTGTTAACATGATTTGCAGATGCTGAAGTTAAGTACCCGGTATACCCAGTGAAAGCTGCTGGGGATTGAATATTGCCTCTGGTAAAGGTGCGAACTGCTTCCATTCATCTCAATACATTACTAAGGGCTTACTTCCCCCAAACATGGTCAAACTAGTCTGTTTAGACTACAGCTCCCTCAGGAACGATTTTTTAATCTGTATGCTTCTGTGGAATTTAATCTAGATAACCTTTATACGAAGTTATATTCCCATCTTAGTTTATATTGGTAATTTTCTCCATATACCTAAGCTTTCTATGTCAGTATCAGTCATTTTCCAAATCGCATGCATACATACCAAAAAGCAGAGTTAAAACACAGTTTTGTCAGACTACACAACTGTTGCCACGTTAAGACTCAGGCAAAACCCTGAATTCACCACTTCCAAGTTTACACTCCCTGTGGATCAAATGCATTCTCAAATGAAAGCAGTTTACAAGTCACAAGAGACATTTAATAGGTCACTTCTACAATGTATTTAATCCATTAAAACAGAGAAAAATTGGGTCCTGCCTGCAAGATGCTAGAAACTTTACTCATTGAGATGAAGAATCCTTGAGGGGGGGTGCAAAGGAAGGAGGGGAAGAGGAAGGCATTTTTGAACCATATTAATGGATTAATTATTGCATAATATGCCTGTCAGTCAAATGACATTTTGGTTGACTAAGTACTATGCAAGAAGTTAAATTATGCAAGTATTCTTGAATCAGCTAGAGGGTACTTAAAACTGCAAACATTCCTAGGGGTGCAGAAGTTACTATCTGACAAGTTTGAAGGTAGTTTAAAAAAAAAAAAAAAAAAACCAACCACAAAGCCCACCACTTTATAAGCAGCATGATTTTGGGGAACCTGATGAAATAACCATTTTCTATGGGAAAAAGTCTACATCAGCAGAGGATGCTTGCACAGTCATGTGAGATCAAATGGTTTAAAAAAAAATAAATAAATAAGAGAGTATTCCTTTTAACAGAAGAGATTTAGTCATTCAGCCTACCCATGGTGAGATTTCCAGTTTTAAACTAACTGTGCTGATCCACAACAGCAAAAACCTACCAATTCCTGCATCAGTATCCCTCCTCATATCTGCTGGACTTTTCCATTTTGTTTTTGTTGAAATATTGGAACCAAGTGATTTCTAAAATCGAAACATGATGCCCAGAAACAGAGAGGAAACCATTTTCAAGTCAAATAAGCACCTGATCTAATTCAAATTCCATGCCACAATCAAAGTTACATGTTCTTACCGATGTTAAGATTTCAGCATCGACACAAGAGTAGAAATAGCTTATAAATTATCCAACCTGTGCATAAGAAGTCACTGTGTGCCTAGTAAGTGTTTTCTGCAGGGTAGGGGAAGGGGACCGTTAACTATGGTCAAGACTAGCATATCAGAAGCTGAACATTTGCCAAAGAATTACTTCTCCTTACAGTTGTACAAATTCAGTAATTTCTGTGATAATTTTTTTTTGACACCATGAATAATTTTTCCATTTTTTCCTCCCCTGATAGTCTGGATTACTGATAGCCTTTGAACCAAGTATTTTGCCTATCTTCATACCAACAATCATTTGGTGCACCACTTAATACTGATTAAGTCCCCAAATAGACCATCAGTTCTAACACTTGGTGTTGGTGCAGGAAGTTCGCTGTACGCACATGGACATCAGAACTATTTGGACATTTCCCCAGCCATTCACTACATAAAAGAATAAGAAAACAAACAAACAGTTAAGAAATCTGGGCAACACTGTTCCAGTCAAACAGATATAAACAAGAAGGTCGCCCACATGTGACTTCTAAATTACTTGAACTTCGGTAACTCTTACTCAAAGCAAAATACTACCTAACCTTTAGGGGTCTGGACTGCATCACAGACAAGAAGCCAAGCATGTTGTACAGAAGTCTGTCTGGAGACAAAGCTTCATGTTCCAGGCTTTGGGTCCACTAACCCATCAGATACAGAGCATGGGACTGAGAACAAAAACAAGGTTTTTCCACAGGTACTAGCTACAGAAGTTATAAGCAGCAGCACTACTTCTGGTAAAAATACTAGCAAGTCTGTAAGCAAGTTGTTCTTACTCCAGAAAAGCAGAAGAGAACTCCATTACCATACATATAAACTGATGCTCAAACAAAAACAGCTTAGCTCTCCTCCTCCCAAATTTGAAAAAGGCTAGGTTTTCAAAGTTTCATTTCTTCTCATCAGCTCCAGTTTCACTGCACTTTGGTTACATACAATATACTATGCCCTTACATATCCTACTCTATTATGTTTCCAGGGGAGGCAAATTAGTACACAGTAGGCTTAAGGGGGGTGGGGGGGTGGGGAGGAGAACACCAAAAGCTCTCCCTGCTTGTCCCAACAAGGAGTCAGACAGACAATAATGCTCCAACCTCCCAAAAAGATGCAGTTCAGCAGAAGAGACTGGGACTAGCCACAGTAGGGCAAGCTTCTACCATCGTCCTAGAGGATTAACCTGCATACTTCCTGATACTTGCCTAAAATCTGCTACAGCAGCTTTCTCCTGGTCCCAAGGAAACCCCAGTTCAGAAGCTATGCATTAGGCAGACAAGCCTCAAGTATTCAAGGCAAGTCTTAAATTACCTGCAGCAGGCAAAAAGAACACAGCAATAACTGTATTCCCCACTCCCCCCAAAAAACCCAAACCCCACTAAAAACAAAACAAAAAACCCAAAACAAAGTAGTACATGTTATTGGTCAGCTACCAGAGCAGAAATACGTTCTTTCAATGGCTACCTAGACGCTAATTCATATGGAAGTATATTCTAAAAGGAACCAAAGAACAGAGTGAGACTAGCAGTTTTGTTAACAATGCATTTCAAATATATCGCAAAAAAATTATGTTTCTATTACACAGTTAAAAATAATTTCAGCTCATTTTCCGTGTTATTTTATATGCTACTGTTATGCCTTAGAAGAGTTTAGCAAAGCAATCAAGGCCTCTATCTAAAAGCACCAGGAATTGGGGAAGTGCTGAAACTGAGAAAAGAGAGCCATCACAAAAAATGCCTTCACAGAGTAACCAAACTTCTTTGGCAGAGCTTTTCCAAGGCTTTCCGATTCCCCGGAAAGCAGGAATCCTGCCCAGCTGGACTGCTGCAGAAGCCAAGACTAACACATTTCTAGAGAACTCCAGTCTAGTTAGGAGGTAGCTCTAGGTCTACCTTCAAAGGCAGAGACCAAGGGCAGTCCCTGCTTTAAGCTCAAAACTTCTCAATGCTAAGAGTGTTTGGAAGGGGCTGTAGGCTCTCGACACCTCATCAAACCAATCCAGCAGCACCCCTGTAAAGCCAGCAGAAGCTGGAGGTGTGCGAAGCCTCTCAAGATTGCCCATCGGAAAGGGTAGCCACCTACACTGGGGGAAGCTGACCTCAGAATTATTCTTTACCAATAATACAACTACATTCAGGAAGGGTATTTACACACTTCAGGACAGTGCCACAAATTAAGCCTTTGAACTGCATAAAGATGTGGATTGTTAAGGTGGTGAGATGAACAACGACTTCCCTCAGGTTTTAAAAGGATAAAGAAAAGAACCCAGAATCAGCAACAGATTTCATTAATAAACACTGGTTTAACAAAGACTACTCCATTTCTAGTTTCAGAAAGAGAGGCTACCAGTGACAGATGCCACGGAGACTTCTCCATCAGGTGTTACAGAGTTCACTTATGCCAAGTGCATTAAATACTAAAATGAAGTTAACAGACAAGTATTTTTACCTGCTGCAATTCCAGCACCTGAAGTTTTCTGTAGCCTAGTAAATGCTGATACTCTGAGACAAGACACTGCTGAAGCTTCAAAAATGATAAAAAAAATAATGCTTATAACTGTAGCCAGTAGGGGTCATTTCAGTGTAAAAAACTGCAGTGAAAGAAAAGGCTAGAGACAGGAAGGAGAGTAAAAACATCAATTTCTAGTCACACAGTTCTGTAAATCACTTCCATTTCCTCCTCCCTGAACTGGGGTAAGAAAGGGTTTGCACTCCCAGTAGACAGGGTAAAAAAAAAATAGCAGCCTTTATTCTGTTACTGGATAAAGGCGCGGCTTAGTACTACTCGCACATCAGGCATCACCAGCCTAGCCTGTTGCATGTGTGCCTGTAAACTGCACAATTGTTTAGGTCACCACAATCAAAAAAATAGAGCTAATCAACCTCATTTTTGTGATTGGAGGTAGTATACTAAGTCCCCTTTTTTCCTTGCTGCCACCCCTCATGCACAACACACACCATGAAGAACATCACATTACTTCTGTTGGTTAGAATGAGGCAGTTTCCTGACAATTCAGTAATAGGTATTCCACGACTATTTATTAGGCTGATGGTGCAGCTCAGTCGCTTTTCATTTACGAGAATGAAAATTAAATAGATAACTTATCTCCCTGACTATTCTTATAGGGACAGCTGGAACTAGCTCCTAACCACAACACTAATTGAAATGCAATCTTGCCAACAAATGCTTCATACTATTTTCAACAGTAGATGGGACGTGTTACGAGTTGAACTACAGCAACATACAGATTGCATCACTTCAAAGGAATGAAATACTCCTAAACTGCCAGAGACATCCGTACTCTGTGATACAGCAAGGGAGTTGAAACATTAAGGCATTTAATGACTGCATGCTTCTAGTTCCTTTAACCAAGGGGGGGGGGCAACACACGACACAAAAGCTCTTTAAGCCAAGCTTATACTTGAAAGCATGCAAAGAAAGAAACTCATGCAAAACCAGGTAGGTTTTTAAAGTACCTATTCCCTCTTTGCTCATACTTTTCTATTTAAGAAAACTTTTCCAATACATATTAAAAATAATGGTAATAGAGAGAGACTACAGCAATGTACATATCCAGCAACATGGTCTCAACCAAAGTCTTCTAAGTACTTCAGGGACATTTTTAACTGTTTAACAACAAAGCTTTTAACCCCGGAGTTCGTCCTACCCAAGCAACAACTGCACAGGCTGACGGCACTGGTTACAGCACAGGCGGGACCCACTGCCCAGCTCCGCTCTGGTTTGCGATTTACTTCTTCGGGATGCAAACGGAGTTTTAAACTAATAACGAGCGCCGGGACAAAGATCAGCTGCCCACTGAAAGTGACCGGGTTTAGCTCTCTCAAAACAGTGCATCATTTTAAATGCAAGTTTTTTTGGACAGATGCTGCCTCACCAGCTCTCCGGACTTTCTACTGCCCTCTACCCGCCGAGAGCAGACCGGCTCCCTCTCCTTTTCCAGAATTGTCGAAGCTCCCGCTCCGAGTCTCACATACATTTATACATATCCCAAACTACTGGTTATTTGTAATCTCTTTACAGCGCCATGTTTTCCCTCAACTTGGGGGAAAAGGGAGCTGGAGGTACAAGACAAAAAGAGACTAAAAATCTGCCTTTGGCCTTTTGTTAAATTATTATGCGTAAAAAATACATCTCAGGGACTCTGACAGACACAAAATTGGAAGGTGGGGGAGGTGGGGGGTGAACTCCTCTTGCATTTCGTACCAATTCATCACCTCACAAGCAGCCGGCAGGAAGCAGAAGTGACTTTGCCGTGGGGTCTTCTCCCTCCCCCTCGATGCTCCAGCAGGGGAAGAGACATCCCTTATCATCCTACACCGAGTAGGACAGGCGGGGAGATATTAAGTGACAGGAACAGGAAGGAAAACTTTACAACAGATGATCAGCCTTTGTGTTTCCTTACAGAGAAGGGGAATCCGGAACAGGCACCATGCGTGCACGACTGACCTCCGCCGATCTCCCATCTGCCAAAACCCCTTCCCAAGCCCTTTTACCACAGGATTTTAGTCGGGCATCAGTAGTCGCTATAAGCTATTAGCAAACCAGCGAAGCGCTATGGAAAGCGAGAAGTAGAAGAGCCTGGAAGTTTCGGCTCAGAAAATTAAGGGTGAAACTTTTAAACAGGGGTGTTTTTTTTAAGCAGGGAGGGTTAAAAGACACCCTCGCGGATGGGACAGGCGGGCAGCGGGGGGGGAAGGAGGGCGCCCTCCTTCCCCCCCCCGCCGCCCAGCGGGTACCCCCCACCCCGGGGGATGGAGGGATGATGTCCCGCCGCCTCTCACCTTCGCAGACGCCCACTTCGTACTCGGTGATGGAGTCTCCGTTAAGCGGCGGTCGGATGACACAGCGCAACCCCCGGTCGCAAGCTCCGTGCAGCCCGTAGACTCCCCCGCAGCTCTCGTTCCGTTGCCGAGCGCACATGAAACAGCAACCGCAGATGCCCAGTACGATGCTACCGGGGCAACTCTTAGGTTCTTCGCATTTGGATTCGTCGCAGGGTAAGCAGGCGAGAGCCCGCGTCCCCGACTCGCCCAGCAGCAGGGCCAGCAGCAACAGCCACCCCGTCGCCGCCAGGT
>NW_010973188.1:4529116-4561040 GCF_000737465.1 Haliaeetus leucocephalus
CTGCCCGCCCCGAGCCGGGTCGGAGGAGCGACCGAAAGAACGGCGTCGCCGAAGGGCGCGCAGCTGGCTTGTCCGCGCTGGGTAACCGCGGGCGGCAGCGAGAGACGGCAGGGAAGCGGGGGGCGGTTGCCTTCATGAGGGACAGAGATCCCTCGGTGTAACCGGAGAGCGGGGCCCGCCGCTGCCGTGTCACGCCCTGCCCTGGGTGCGAAGGCGGCTGTGGGGGCAACGTGTTCGGCCGTCAGAAGTGCCTGAAGCTGTGGCGGTTGAGAGAATGAAGTAATTTACTGGGCAGGTGGGGTTGTGTCAGCTGCACGGTGCTGAGCCTGGAAAGTCTTGGGTTGCGCATACTGGTGCCAGCGATGTGGGAAATTTTAGGAGAGAGGTTCTGGAAACTTAATACAGGTTATTACGGCGAGTGCCAAGGTATGGCTTCTACAGTTTCTCCGGTCCCACACGCTTGCCCACTTTAGGGGAAAGAACCGGTTCTCGTGTCAGTGGAAGAGCTGCTATGTAAGGGCAAAACTCGCCATTGGCAAGGCAAAGGACAAGTTACTACCAGTGACAAAAGAAACTATAGCGTAAAGCTTTGTCAGCAGTAGCGTACCTTTTTGGGTTGTTTTAGAAAGCACTGTAGTTCACTGTCGTTCACTCCAGCCTAAATGCCTACTGGTCGCAAAGGTTCCCTATTACTGGCACAGGCCCACTACTAATGGAAACAGTACATCTGTGTAACATGCTGAAAAATAAAGCATTTCCATATTTGTCTAAAAGAAAGCATTTCCCCTATTTGTCTATTATTAAAAATAATGATGTTTTTAGCATACCAGAATGACTACCTATATTCTGATCCATTCAGAACTTAAATTGTAGACAATTATTTTTAAAGAGCTACAAATGTTTTAATTAGCCCCAATAGTTTGCAAGGCATTGGGTTGTTGTTCAGTGGAACGCTATTATTGTGATAAAACACCGTCAATACAGCATACATTACACGGATTAGGGCCGTTCAGCTGATGTATCTCAACAACAAATGGACAACGAGAAGCAGTGATCTGCTGGGCATCGGTATTTGAACTGATACTGTGCTACATTTTTAAATAGAGTTGGAAAGTAAATGACAAGCTGATGTCATTAAAGGCACCCTGTTTCGGTGTAAACAAACCCAATGCATATGTTTGGAGAACAACCAAGACTGTGTGTTCCTGTGTCCTGGAAAGCAGTAAGTCAGGAAAGCGCCCTGAAGGTCATATTAGACAAGCACTCAAACTCTGAATGTTATGGCAAATGGAGAATACTCCCAGGTGTAGCAACACGCCAAGCAAGAACTTTTGTACTGTTTCCACAAAATGCTGGTTCTTCCCTCAGCCTCAGCCCTCTCGTGTCAGTTTGCCGAAGCACCTGCAGGGGTCAGAGTACTTTTGATTCACCAGAAGTTTCCACCAAAAAACCCACTGTGATTTGGATGAGAGCAGTTTGTAAAAACATACCGTTTCCTATGAACTAGAAACACTGCCTTTTGGTCATGTCTTTTACTGACGAGGCGCATGAAGGGGTTTTACCTTCTATGTATAGCGTCGCTGAGATTGCTTTTCGAATGAGGCATGTGGTTCCTGCGGCTGTATTTTTAAAATACTATTCACAAACCTGAGACTGTGCAGAAAGGAATCACAAAAGTGATTTCAGTGCTAGAGAGGATGCTGCACAATACAATACATGATCAGAGACTTGAATTCAATAAGCTTAGTTTATCAAAAGATGAAAAGTGAACTGATTACAGTGTATTAATCCCTTCATGTGGAAAAATGAACTGGTCTATGAAAAATATGTAGGTATTTTTCCAGGACTTGTGAACATTGCCAGCATGGAAATCCCAGACATGTTGGATTGCATGCACAGGCGGTTCAATATTTCCCAGACATGCCAGACCTACCAGTCATGTACTGTACTGATGTGCAGTATACTCAATGCACAAAGAATTCATTGGACCTACTGTGCCTGTTTGCCTGTGTGGGAACGAACAAAGGAGTGCTAGAAGCAGTACAAAAACAGATGAAGAGGAAAGCTACGGGCAGCTTAGATAAGAATGTTGTAGGGCCCTGAGAAAAAGAGCAAACTTTTGAGCTGACTGCCAAATGAGAGAAGCTTCAGCTGTGAACAGGATTAGTACCTTGCTTCATACACTGCTTACCCAGTGATAGCTGCACGTAAGGGAGCAAAATACAGAAATATGTATGGAACAAGGACCAAAATTTAGGGTTCTTTTCTCCTTATGCCTTGCCCTTTAGGTACAAGTCACAAACTGCTCATGCATATGCTTGTGTTTCCCTTTTCTGGCCCCAGGAACCTAAATACTTCATTGCACGGTGGCACAGATTCTACAGGAAAGGTAGAGAATGCTTCTGCCCTAAACCTGAGAAGAGTTCATACGGACAATGAGGTACCCCTTGGAAATCAGCAAATCTGATATCCGACGACTTTACAAGGAAAGTGAATATCCCTGCTTTCCCCAGCAAGCAGCAGTGAAGGATCCTTACAGGGAAATTCACTTACCCCTGCTTCTTGCTGCCTCTTGATTTATTAAGGGGTCTACTGATCCAAATAGCTTAGGAGTAAGTAGATTCAGCTACTGAAGTGAAATCCAGCTCTTAATTTCCCCTAGAAACAGGTTAGTAAATACTGCTAAATACAACTGTGGGAGGAAGAAAAGCATTCTGATAAACAGACTGTAGCAGCTGAAATTTTCTGGGCTTGTTTTCCTGTAATGTTAGTGTTGTATCAAAGCCACATCTAGGCTGGATGAAGTTGCAGCAGTCACCGAGTGGAGCTGTATAGCTTTCCTGGTCATCACGTAATGTGGAGCTTTTTCAAAACCACACAGTGCTATGAGAAAATTACTACCCCCTTCACTAATTACTCAGTCCTGTACTCACTCTCCTTCCTACTGGTAAATCTCCCCATGTGAAAAATAGGTGTTCAGCATAAATCTCCTGATCAGTCTGATATTCACAATAATGACAACTGAAATATAGATTTCTATGACATAGGTGAAGATAACATTTATACTACCAAAAATAAAAACATCTCCCCCTCTCCCCAACGCTAAGTAAAATATCAAAATGTCTCCATTTCCATTCAAAAGATTGTTTCTACTGTGCTGATATCTACTGGTAGCTCCTTATGTATCTCTGAATTTGGGGAACATTAGTGATTTTAATACCAAAGTTGTACTTTTTTTCTTTGCAAATGTTTTGTTTCTTTTCTGTGCCTCATTGCATCTTTGTTGCACATTAAATTCCTTTTTTATTCTTTAGTCTGTTAAGATCGTTTGTGTGTCCTTTGTAGCAGTGTCTTGACATAAACTCTTTCGTAAACAGGTTATACACATGAGCAATCTCTACTCCCAGAAAAAAAAAGATCAAGATGAAACCTGCCACTAATACAAGCAGTGCTGAATTGGTCTGAAACACATGAGAATAATTTTTCTTTTCTTCACAGAGATATCATGGACTTACTACCTTAGTAGCTGCAAGGTGTTTCAAAACCCTTAAATGGAAAATGGTGGGAAATTGGGAAAGCAAATATGAGAATTCATTTTAATAGAAACAACCTTTTTAAGAATTGTTTTGAACAAGTTCATAATAAATAAATATCCCATTAGGTAGTCTCAGTTGGTTTTTTCAGCCCTATAAGCTTTTCCTCTCAGTTGAATCCCTAGCTTGGGAGAGCTCAGTAGTCCAAAATTTAAGTTTGGAATAACTACCAGGCAGAATTGTTTGTAGCTTTCTCCTAATACATCTTTGATTGCTCATATGGAACATACAAGTGAAAGGACCTCCTTTTTTAATGGCCTCAGAGCAACTGCATAAGCAATTTTAAAATACAGCTGCATGACTAATTTACTTGTGCATGCTTTTTCACAAGTTTAGAAACTATACATTAATTAAAATGATAAATAAATAAGCTATAAATTAAGAGGACTGGCCATTTACCGGTGCAGTTCTTCACATTGCACTTAAAGCACTGAAATTGTGCATTCAGCCTAAGGACTTTTTCAGATCTGAACATTTTATAATAAATATCTTAAAAATTGCAAGGTTAAAGAACTAGGGAGTCACTATCTATTTAAGGCTATCTACCAGGAGCATATCAGGAGAAAAAACTTCTATATCTAGAAATGCAATTTTGTGTTTAAATTGATCACACTCAAGGTCACGTTGGTTTTAGCTTCTTTAGCACAAAGAAAATATTTTTAACAAATAAGCACAGTTAGCAAGGAAAGACAATTTGCTGTCAGTTTACAAAAGAAGAGTAGAAGTCTTTTAAACTGGTATGTCATTCTAGGGATTATATGCTTTTTTATTACAGAAAATCTGGCCACCAGAAAAGTAGGTGGATTTGATCAGCATCTACATCCTTTTCATAATGCTGCATACTGGTAAGATTTTAAATGTTAAAATATAAAACTGAAAATACTGTGTTTATTTCCCTGCAATCTGCTGTGTATCAATATCTGCAGTATAAAATAGAGGAAATCAGATAGGATGAGGGATACGCTGGATGTGATCTAAAATTTGTCATAGCTAATTCCCTAGCTTAGTATGTCCAAGAGAAGTTCACAGTTTCAGGCAAGGTGCTTCCTATTCTGAACATGGCTTTGAACTCTTGAAGGAAAAGCATGAGAGGCTGGAGTTGGTGGGTAAAGGCTAAGCTGGTGGGTAGCTGATTATCAAGGTAAGTCAGGCCCTAGCTGTAATACTCTTTGTTTCAGTTCAAACTCATCAAAACTTGACTGAGCTTCAGCTTCAGACTCTTCAAATAACTGATTCAATAGGGGAAAAATGGCTCATCCTCTGGTTTGCAGCTGAATCAAATGCTAAAAGGAAGGTTGTCTAATTACGAGTGAATGGCAACGTTATTCAGAGACCACTGAAAAAAAGATTTTTTAACAACATTAATGACAATGAAGATCTCCCATTTTTCTTTTTCTAGGAGGATTATACTTATAAAACATCTCCAAAATGTATTTTCTCTGTTAGAGAAATTTCACCTCATCAGGTACATTCGTAATGTGTGAGCCGAGTCAGCTCTTGATTATCAAGAGTAACCCGAAAAGCACCCCCAAACCCAAACCTACCCCAAAACCACAGGCAGTACAAGACGAACACAAGTGGTCTTTGGGATCACGCACTGAGAATGCAATGGGGAAGAGAGTAGGCTGGTGATACCAGTGACTGCGGCGGGGGGGGACCCGGGGGTGTGGGGTACGCCGGTGTGGCAGTGTCCTGCAGACACAGCTCTTCAGCTTGTAGACGTGAGCTGGCTCATGGAGGCCTTTCAGGTGTCTCCGGTCTTGCAACACAGTTAATCCATAACCCAGACAAGCCATCAGCAGTTGACTGAGAGGCAACTATAGCTGACCCTGCTTTACAGCAAGGGGGCTATATAAACCCCTGTGAGTTTCCTGACAATGTTGTCTATAAGTCTGTCAGGCAGCACTGTATACTCTGGCTGTATTCTGACTGCTGGAACTCACAGATGGCAGGGGTTATTAAGACAATCTCAACCTGGCCCTTTACTTACTTAGCAAATTAAAACTATTTTTGATGTCTTTATTAGAGCTGGATAGAAGCTTTCATTCCAAGAAATCACAGCATATTTCCAGCGTGTTCTTCTAGCTCTTTGTAGATTTTAATGCTGATAAATGCAACTGGCCATAAAAGCCACCTATCCCTACTGACTTGCTTCCATTTGTGTCTATAATCACCTTCCCTATTTCTGGAGATGATAATGTGGGTTAGCAAAAATGTTTAGGACAAAGTCAAAGGCTGTTCTGATTACTACAACTTCATGTATGTCAGTAAGAATTTTGACTTCTGGTATCTACCAAGTACCTTGAGGAAATCAGATTTTGCTAGTTCATCCATCCATTCTAGGAAGATAATATTCCTTATGAGAGTAAAGCAGAGACATTTTCCCAGAGTAAACCAGTATTTCTATAAATTGTTTGAGCTTCTTTATTTCTCTTGATGGATAGTAAATAGCCAGTCTAACTGTTCAGCTTTTTAACGGCTTGGTTAGAACTATGCACAGCTTGGATACCATTTGCAAAGTCTGTATGTCTAAAGTTATCGTGGTGTGGTTACAGTGAGAGAAAAAGGTTAGTATAAATCAGCATTCATATCAATTGTTTGGTCTGTGTTAGTTTTTATAACATCTTAGGGCAAAAAAAACCAGATTACTGTATTTTTTCAAGGGTATCTAGGCCTTACTTATTCATTGCTGGGGTTTTTTCTGTTAATATTTTATTATTTGTGTTGTGATATTGGTTGGCCTCCCATGGCTGATTTCAGTATATTAGCAATAACTATTAGCTAACTTCTGGGTTTTTTTCTTTAGAAATATGGTGACTCGTCTTGTAAATTGCTAAGTAGACTGAGAGTCTGGATTTCATTGTAGGATTCAGCAAACATTAATGCACTCAGCCTGTATCAGAAGATAACATCATGCAAGATTATATACCTTTTCTTTCAGGCTGCAGGAAGACACGTTCAGTAGATTTCTTGGTCCAGCCTGGCTGAAAGAAGCAAATGGACATTGCTATATACCCAGTGTTTTGAACAGCATTTATCTTTTCAAGAGTGAACTTGGAATCTTAAGTTTAGGGACTTGGGTGGGAGTTAAAGAAGCAGGAAAGTAAGACGGTTTGCTTATAACATGGGCAGTGATACAGTTAGGAAGACAACACAGCATCTCCTGCTTCTCAAAACATTTCTGCCTCACAAAGTTAACATTTCAGGTAAAGTTGGGAAAATGACGATGAGAGGAAAGAAGCCCTGAATGGCAGAGAAGCCTCAGCAATAAGAAGAATGGGAAGGAGGATGGTTTGATTAGTATGGACTGGTAGAGACCAGGCTGATAAGGAAGTTTTTCAAGCCAGGGGAAGGATGGGATGGATGCAGTTATGGGAAATAGCATCCTACCATTGGTAGGAACTTGCAAGATATTAGCAGTTTCCTACACATTTCAAGTTCTATCACTTCCTGACAAAACAGTAAAAACCCAAGACAGCATTGGTATTATTCTCCCAGTCCTTCCCTCTTAATATATAGGGAATTAATGTCAACAGCCTACTAAGTCATCCCCTTTAAAGCAGAAGGGTTCTCCGCTCATGAAATCTTCATGTCATAATTGCTTTTGAGCTGAAGCAGATCCCCCATTTTAGGAAATACCTTGTTTATGGGATTATGTTAAAGCAGAAATTCCCCTCTCCTCTCCTAGCTAGTTGGTCTAGCCCCATGGCTTAACAACCTGCCCCCAGGTTAACTAGGCTCTAGACTGAGTAGGCAGATTTTAGCATGCTTTAACTCATGATAATGACTTTATTTATCAAAGACACTTTCTAAGGTTTAATATAATTAATGTGTTCTCTTGAGTGCTTGACTGACATATTTTTGCCTTTCTGCATTTCTGTCATTAAAAAATCTTTTTCTTTTTTTTTTCTACAGAAAAGAAGATACAGAGAGTTTAGGTGACAAATCTGGAAAAAAGGTTAATCAACTCTCACAAGCCAATCTTTGAATTCTACCAGAAACATCACTACGGGGCTCCTATTATTTTATGGCAATGAAGCTGTTAGAGTTTTCTTACTTAGTAATAAGGAGAAGGATTTGCTGTTACCCTTTGTCTGCTTAACTCTTCACAGCAATGCAGACTAGCAGTAAAAATGTATTTTTTACTGGACAGTTAATCTGCTGTAATTCTACAGATGATTTTTCATTGCTAGATTTGCAAACAGCAAGCCGATCACACCTGCGACTATTATACAGGACATATACCGCCTTTTCACACTCTGGCTCAGCTACAGTCCATCATGGGAAAGTGTAGCACTGTCACCATCTTGACTTGAGTTTTAGAAAGGTTTTTCTTGGCCTTCAGCTGGATCTCTTGGTCAAATTGAGACTAAAGTGCTGTTCCAGTCCTGTTGTCGTCCTACTCTTTGTAGTACATTTTAGGAGGATAAAACCACTGATACTGTCTCAAGAACATGAGCAGGTGAGCAGGAAGAAGAGGACAGTTCACAGTTCCCCTGACATACTTGAAAGAATCTCAGAACAACTGGCAGCAGGATGTAACCAAAGTCCAGGTCCTTCCTACACCTTCTGAATCAGTTTTTATATCCAGCATCAAGGGCAAAATTGTCCTGAGCCACCTTCCTCTCTTTGGTCATCCAATATAGGCTTTAGCAGATCAAGCTCCCAATACATTACTTTTTAAATAACATTTTCCTATCTCACAACCTACAGCTTTTTGGGGGGTTGTTTTTCTTTCAGACAAGAAAGAGTGTTCCTTGATTCAGCTTAAGTCATGCAATTGGAATCATATCATTTATATGTTTTATCGAAAACCTTTCAGAATGAATAAAAAACCAATATACAAATGTACTCTTTTTTAATTCTTAAATTTCTGTAGGTATTCATTCTCAATATAACAATTTTGAGGCATAATTACACTTTAAAAATATAAAAAAGATAAAGTATTTTTGATTCTGTAGCTGAAGCTTAAAAAATTATAATTGTGCAGTATGCAGTATTTCAAGTCCACTTAGTTATTTATGTTACAAATTATTCCATAATATCTTTGATCTTTTACATTTGTTGTAAGAAAGGAAGGTCTTCATAGACCCGCACTGAAAGCTACAGTTAAAGCTGTATTTACTCACAGTTGAGGTTGAAGCAGGAAGCACCTCATCTGGAAAATTTAAAGAAATAAGAATAAGAAATTAACAGAAAAAAGGCTTATGCATTCCATTCTACCTTCATGCTATCTACAGTGTTATTACAAATGAACTGTAGTACTTCACAAAGCTTCTATTTCCACTCACCCCAGAAACCAAATGGGAACATAAACCCCAACTTTATGATTCCACTTTGATTTATAAAATTTTGATAATGGTCTGGTACGGTATCAGCTGAACAAGTCTTCTGCCTTCCATAAATTGGCAAAGACATTTCCCTTAATTCTGCTGAGGTTTTCTGTTTTAGTGGAAGTTGTTACAGCTGCTATTTTGGCCGGTGTCCTTCAGAGCTAAAAGCTTGAATCTGTATAACTTCTGCTGAAGAGCCAGCCTCTTCAGGTCAGGGCTGCTGCAAACTTAGAACGCGGGTGGAATGAATGCAGTGATAGATGCATACACAGAATGTTCAATAGAAAAGGAAAATGAGTGACAAATAAATGGAAAGTTCATCTGGTGGCTGTCACCATGGCTTGATGATGATGAGTGATCACCCCTGACTGATGGGCTATCAGCTTTAAAGTACATTCTTATAGTGCAGACTTAGCAATCATTACAAAATCTGCAGTGTGTTTAGACTCTCATCTTTCAGATACTAATTTTAAATGCCCCTCCCCCATGTGACAGAGATGGTTGGGGTACTATCTTGCTCTTCGTAGAGGAGTTATCGTAAAACTCTTTGATTTGATAGAAAATTGCCCAGTGAGTTATACATCTGCTTAATAGTTAAAATTAGCAAACATATCAGTAGACCTTTCCTAACTCAATCTAAATGGCAGGAGACAGCATTTAGCAGCTCTTCTGTATTGGAGATTTTGGCTTTGTCATAAAAGGGAATGAGGTATACGTGAGAATTTTAGATAGCAGCTAGAAGTAGTGAAAGCTGGTATTTTTCTTTTTAGTGTAGAAAATAATCTCTCTGAATTTCTAGGGTGTTAGGAAAGTCTTTTTTTGATGTTTTGTTTTTCATTGTATTAATGGATAAGCCAGGGCAGATTTGTCATTGGTATCTCTGGGTTCAGTCGGCTGAGTAGAGAAACATACAGCACAGAGAAAACGTGCTGGTGCAGAAGAGGACTCAAAGTAATATAGATATTTCTTTTCTTTTTACAAAATAGGCACAGAAAAGTGAAAATTATCAACGGGAATACTCCTTGGACATTTATTATTCTCTCTGTATCAATTAATTTTTCCAGATTACCAAGAATAATTTAAATAGACATCTTAGTTTATATGCCATGCTTTCTCTTTTTGCTATTTAAATGCAATTTTTAATAAGAGAGATTTAAAGCTTGAGTGACAAAAAGAGTATTGGTTTAAATATGGCTGTCTGATGAACATATTTTTAATAGAAAAATCTGCATTTGGCTTGCTCCTAAAACCCACTGAAGCTAACTTTTCATTACAAGAACTTTATGCACATAACTAGAGGACTGAACACCTACTGAAGCTGATAGAAATGCTTTAATTAACTTCATAAAGTTCTAGCTAATAATTACTTAGGTGAAATACATGTATCTTTAATCAACTATGATTCTGATTTCTCCTTTCTTCTGAACTTTGATGTAATAAACTTGGTTTTTGTAGGCACAGAAGCAATATGCAAGGCTGTACTGCTTATTTTCATTCTAAATCTAACTGGTCTCAGAATTTCTGTACATATATATTAATAATTTAGCTGGACTGTAACCATGACAATATTGATAGCATACGTAGAATAAATAGGACACAAGATTGCTTACCCAGGAAGAGTCAACATTTAGAATATTGTCAAGATATTTGCGATTCTAAGATGTGAACTAGACAGTAGTTATTAATATTGTTTCTTATACTGAAAGCTACCAGAGGTTAATTTTTTTATTTGTTCCTTTCCTGTTATACATTTGTCTATCAATAGTCTCATCCATTTAATGGTCATGACATATAAAAGGTTAAACCTGACAGTTCTCCTTTAAATTATATTCCTTTAAATGCCAAAGTGTATCTCTTTATTTAAACCTTCTGCTGGGGAGAATATTCATTGGGGAATTGTGTTGACTCGATCTCATATTCTTTTTAGGTGTTGTATTTAAGCCCATTCAGAGCAGTTAGGGCTGATTTTTCACTTCTTGGGAGCTCAGTGCAAAGCACTTCATATCTGATATGGAAATATTTGATTAAATTGCAACCATATTATCTGAAATTATTGTTTGGAGTTCAAATCAGAGCAATCAGGTGCCCTGTCTTTTGCAAAACTTCCTATTCATTCCAAAATACAATTTTATTCATGCCTGTTTTCTGAACCACTTTCCTCTCCTGTGTTTTTTACAGTTCAGAGCTTTCGCTCATTTCAGTCAATACAGAGGTGCAGCAGGGCTATAAAATGAGCTTTGTCGACAATTTCAGGACAGTGCAGATGTCTCTTGTGGCATGTATTTCAGACGAGTCAGATGAGAGCTCAAGTTCTACCGTGGGCTGGGAACTTCTGTCAGGTAGGACAGATTATTGATGACCTTCACTACTGGGTAGAACCTAAAGGAAATCAGAAGTTGTCAATATAATGTTGGGTGAAGGGGGGCAGAAAAAGGGTTCTTTGGTAGTCCTCAGACTCCATTTAGGAGTATTTTTCTGCATCTTTCACAGCTACACTCTGTGCAGAACACTTCCTTTCTCTTTATTACTATTGTTAGAACAACAAAATAATCACATTTAAGTGGCCAATGTTAATGTCAGTCAAACTGCTGTTTCTAAATCTACACGTATTTGTAGGTCTTTCTTCAGGATATATGAGAATAAAAACTATACTGTTAAAATGTCCCAAATACAAAGACTAAAAAATTAGAAAATGCAAATAAAAATAATCTCGACCTAAAATAAGAAGAAGGAGATAATTTCTATGTGCCAGTAACAAATGGTGAACTTCAAGAAAGGCTATTTTCTGTCACGGTTGCATGTTAGTTTTAACCCTGTGTTGCTCTAAACACAATTAGAGCCAGTGCTGTAGAAGGAAGGGAGTGGTGGCGGGAGGAGGGCTGGTCATCATTGCATCATATGGGCAAGATGTGACAGGGAAGTTGATACCTGGTAATTTTGTACTGTTTGGGGAGTACAGCTACCTTCACACTGCAAGGTACCACTGATCCCTATTCTTATCTGTCAGGTTCTGGGACCTTTTGGGGAAAACACCTACAAATCCTTCTTTAATTAGCTGGAACTCTCTTGTGGCCTAGGGAAGCCTTACTAAATACAGACAAAATCTCTCTAAGATGCAGGGAAGTATGCTGTGTAAAGCAATGGAAACTTGGGCATTTAGGGGAGCTAGCTGTACTCTGCCTTTGCAGCCCTAAGACACCTTCCACCTGCGTGAATATTCTAACTGCAGCCTCCTCAACCTTCTTTAGCATTCTGGCTTGAATTGCTCTCTCCTTCCTTTTTTCCCTCTCCCCTCCCCTCCCCTCCCCTTTTTTTTCCCCTTCCCTTTTCTTTTCCCTTCTCTCTTCTCTTTTCTCTTCTCTTCTCTTCTCTTCTCTTCTCTTCTCTTCTCTTCTCTTCTCTTCTCTTTCCTCTTCTTTTTTATCTTCTTTTTTCTTTTTCTTGTTTTTTTTTCTTGTTGTTTTTCTTTTTTTTTTCTTTTTTCTTTTTTCCTAAATGTGGACTGTTATGAAGAAGTTTGTGATAGGCAAGTTTAAAAGCACACAATTTCTACAGGTTCCATAGAGTTGTAGCTATCTCTTGTTCACACAGTCCTATGAAATTGAAACTGAATTTGTATTGAACCTGAGTAAAAAATACTGTGCAAAATGTTCCTGTATTTTGGATATTTAAGAGAGCTCACTTCTTGCTTCAGTTAACTCTGCTATGTTATATGTAAGTTCCCCCAAAGATGTGGGGAATTATTTGAAGCACTGTCTGTGCATTACTACACCAGCTACGACTATCCCAGGCACTTTAACATCCACAGCATAAATTCTGTAGGGTAGCAGAGTTCCTCCTATACCTTCATACCTTTGAAATTAACTTACTTTTCAATTTTGACAGGTCACAAGTTTTGTTAGCCTCAGAAGGCAATGAAAAAAAGCATTTATTTAAGTGAACTTTTTTTTGATGCTGCACTTTCCATCCAGAGATGAAAACCTAGCCCAGACTCTAAATGCAGTCTTTGCATCCTACAAGTATTTTACTGTGCTTTCATAAAAAAAAGTGTAACCTTAGTAGAGATATTGAGGTAACAGACAATGGAAGTAGTAGTAGTAAAGGAAGAAAGTACACTAGCTCAGAACAGAGACTGAAGATGCAGTCTGGTATACAGCATCCTCTGCCGCTAAATATATAACACACAAAAAGATGGAGAATGAATGTTGCCAGTTGGTAAAAGTGGTAGTTAATAGACTAAATCCTCTTTTTACATGAATTTACCAGTATCACCTCAGTGAATAACAATATATTCTGTCAGAGAAAAAACAGACATTTTATGACATGCATTAAAATTTAGTATTAATTAAAATAATTTGTTCAAATACCACTTTTTGTATGAAGCACATTTTCTAATAGATAGCATTATTAAATTATCCAGATTCTTGGAAATAAAAGCATATGTGCTCAACAGATTACATTTTCAGTTTAAGTCTCTTCATTTCATACAATAGCGAACAGCAGCAAATGCAACAGTAACATTCTTCTAAGATACAGGAGGTATGGCAGTAATGATAATACTTGTGCCTCAGTGACCATTCACCTACATCAGCAAATGTCAGCTGGAAATCTAAGGGATAATGAGACAATTTTTATACTCCCAGAAATGCAGATGAGAAAGCTGAACATCTTTACATGTATCCAAATGTGCACTACATGATCACATGGATTCTTGACAAGTCAACCGTTATGAAATTCAGTCAGAAAACAGAAAATGAATTATTCAACACAATCTGAAAGAGTTTTTCTTCGAAGGGTGACACTCATTTCTGCTGCATTACACAAAGAACCTTGCTTGGGGGGCAAAGACTCTGAGGGGGTTTTGTGCGGTTTTTTTCTGTTTGTTTATTTTTTTTGTTTGGGTTTTTTTCTTTGGTTCAGCTGTCAAATCAATTGCACAGACAATAAGGCTCTTTGAATATTTTTATTTCTTGTCACCAAGATTAAAATCCAGAAATTGAGTGGGACCCAATTCCTCCAGACTGGGGAAATCTTATTTTTGATCCTCCAAAGCTGAAATGTCTTGGTAGCATTTAGTCGTTAGTTTGCCATTTCTAAAGCATTTCAGTTTTCAGGTGCACATTGATAAAAGTCAGGGAGATGGAGACTTAGATTCCTAGTGGTATTACTGACAGGGCTTCTGTTCATATGAGACAGCCCAGGAAGGAAATAGTGAGGAGATCCTTTCTCTACCTGAGATGACTTGAACCTGTATTATCCTCCTTCCTGAGCAGCGCTTCCACAGCGCAGCACAGATGACTCTGGGCAGTTCCTCAGTCTCTCCAGACGGAGACGCTCCCCTTCGTATTAGAGCACAATGCTTGAGCCCAGATGTTTCACGTCCTTGCCAGCCACCAATGACTATATTCTCTCTATACCTCTTTTTTTCTAAATAGGCCTCTCTCACACAATGAATAGCATCAGTTAAGGACACTGAGAAAGCCCTGTTCATAGTGTGTTAGGCAACAGTGAGGGGATAGTGCAACTCTTCAGTAACAGTATTTCAAAACTTCTCAAGCTGGAGTGCAGCCTGCATCTCCCATTTCTCATCTGGATGATCTAACTACAGAGCCTAGCCCTTCTTTGACTTTGATGTCACATAAGCAAACACTGATATGTTGAAACAATTAATTTTGCATATATGTCAGTTATTACTTTTTGATACTTTAAAAACTTTTCTGCTAAAATTACTTGGCAATTCAAAGCAAACTGGTGACCAGTTTCTATATATTTTTGGTGACATACTCCCAGAATGTTATTAATGAGTAATGTCAGTTCCTTTGCACCAAAGCCACTACAGGAAGTCTAAATACACTCTGAATGATAGTAAACAAGTCTTCTTAACAAAATGTAAGAGAAAGGTAGGAATATAAGGGGGAATCTACAATCAATAAACTGTACTGCATTACATTCCTACTATCCAGGAAAAGCCTCTTTCATTAAAGTACTTACAGAATCACTGCAACCCAGAATAAATCAGGAATTCATAATGCTCCATTTCTATTCCTGCCTTCCTCAGAAAATGATCATTCTGATAATCTTTCTTGATAAATCGCCTGCAGATAAATCTGTTGCAAGTTACTCATAGACATGTTAACTAATTTAATGCAGTCTGATTTCTTGCTGTTTTGGTAATAATCTGATCCAGTTTCTCTACTGTCTTCTCTTGTGGCAGGTCAGGTCTCCTCTATAGCAGTCTTCTCTTTTTCTGACACATTTTAGATAAACCAAACTGTAATGCAACTGTCTGTTTCCTAAGCACTGGGTGGCATGCTGTCCTCTTTAGTTCTTTGCAGGACATTGATATCTCCTTATAGAAACAACTTTTCTCAAATTTACTGCCAGACAAGAAAAGTACAATAGAAGTCCACTTAAAAATATTTTAAAATAAATACTACTGCCATAACTTTACAATGCCCACCCGCCACCCTGAAGTCTTTTCATCCTAACTAATTAGGTCTCAGGCAAAACCAGCAATCAGTTGATGAGTTTCTCTTAGAATAGGTATCCCAAATACTCACATTTTAAGCAAAATACCTCACCTTCATTTTTTTTGATATAATTTTATACATGCCATTCAGCAAGCTGAGCTTGTCTGGATAATGTAAAAAAAAAAAAAAATCAGGTTTCTTTTTATTTCAAGAAATAGGCAGACGTAGCAATATGTTTTCCTTCCTTCCTCCAAACATGGTTACTACACGGTAATCTAAAGCAGTGTGTAGAAAATATTTTAATGTTTAATTTTAAGGGTAATGAAGTTAAATACTATAAGTTGTGAACCTGGAAGGTTTTCAAAGACATACTTTGCTGGAGAAATCATCATTCAAAAATACTTTATATAACCAATTGCCCTATACAGGAGAAAAAAACAGGTAAGAAACAAGGAATCAAACTACTAACTTTAGTACAAGGAGTGTCAAAAAGGAAATATATTATCCAAGCTGGAAGCAGTGTCAGTTGGTGCCTGACAGTTTACAAACCGGTAACAAACCTTCGGTTTACAAACGGTTTACAAACGGTTTACAATTTAAGTTTCTGAAGAAACAGACCTATGAGGGAAGATAACTACTAATTCAAAATTAACTAAACTGGAACAGACTAAGTGTTCTTTTAAAATCAGAAATAGTGTCTCTAGCTTTTAGAAACAAAAGATCTCTTATCAATGATCCATCTTTGCAGAAGAAACAGAATTGCAACTATCTGTTGTGGTCTGCTTTTTTACTGTGGAGTCACCATTTCATTGACAATATACCTTGCTCTTAGTCTCATTTAATTAACACCAAGATTCATATTGTCATTAATGGAAACAGATTTGGATTTTAAGATTTCTGTCTTCTGAGAATTCACAGACTGTAGTTGTATCACAGGCAAGTGAATCATAAATTCACTCACTAAGAGATTGAAAGAAGTAAGCTAGCAGAGAAATGATATCTAAAAATTTCCAAAGTGCCCTGGCTACTTAAGGTGCTTAGGTTCTGTGTTCAGAAATTCTACTGAAGAACCGACATCCCATGTGACTTAAGACACAGTTTAGATTTTCAAGTGTATATAGGGGATTAATGCCCTTTGTGTAAAATCCTGTATGCTTGTATTGATTTGAAATCAGGATCTAGTCTTCTAAGTCAGTTAGGCTGTATCAAGATTTACTTGGGTGCTACCAGGTACCCACAATTACCCAGTTCAGGAGACTTGATGGGGCATGCTATGGTTTGGCCTCTGTGTGTTCTTTCTTTTCATGGAGGCAAGGAGAGCAGGAATACAGGAGAGGAGGGCTAACTTAGACACTTGCCCTGCTATTCATTCAGGATCCAGTCAGGGCACATTCCTGGACTGGAAACTATTCCTATAACTATAGCTTATATTTAAACCTCTTTCTTTTTCCCTTTTAAAAAGTATTATTTGGTGAGCACACATACGTACTGATAGAATGATCAGCAGCTTAAGGTAGGCTTAAGCAGTCCAAACACTTTCCAGTAGCAAAAAACCATAACCCCAAGATGAATTCTATAGATGGAAACAGTGTTTCCTTTTCAGGAACTTTCCTCCTATTTTGGGTGCTCTTTCATAGGACTGAGGATTTGCTGTGGAGAGAGGCAAAACCAGAGAGGTAGACCTACCAGCAGAAGTTCTTAACTGACATTAGCTTTGCCCTGAGCACATTTAAACTATGTAAATTCCAATGACCTTCTGAATTTTGCTTCTGGGGAAGTAGCGAGAACTTGATAGTACAATTCTCTGGGAGCTGAGGATCCGAAATGCAATCTGAAGACACGTAAGTTTTATGTGTGATTGCTGCTAGACCCTGATGAATCCTGTGAAAGCCCCTTGGACTGAGCCCACTGCTTGTTCTGTGGGAACACAACCCCTATTTTCTCCCTGCAAGAACAATACAGCGGAAACTGCTAGGAGCTTGCCATGGAATTTCCATTTCCCCATGCAGGATTTTCCTGTACAGGACTAATCTGGACAGTTAATGGCTTCCTAGCTGAGCTTTAACATAGGTTGAAAAGCATATGAATGCTCTCGTGGGTGGAATAGCAGGCTACTGGAGGATATGAAATATTTCCTCAATGGAGGCATTTACCAAAGCCTCTGTAGGACTTCCATGAATCTATGAAAGCCAAGTCTTCTGAAAATTTTCATGTTAATTTATATAGATGTTTTAAAAAAGGAGTCATGGAATTCCATACCTCATATACATTAATTTTCCATCCAGCAGAATAACTCTGGCCATCTTGTACTTCAGTGAAAACCACCTCTGTAAGCAGAGTGTGACTGAACAAGAACTAGCATAATGGAAAGTTTCATTTCCAAAATATAATAAAGTTGCAGGAGTACTGAAGGAAGTGAACATTACTTGCACTTATGGTACACTCATTTATGCCTTTATGAATATGAATTTATGTTTTCCTCTTATGCTGCTGTTTGTATAGATGAAATTTACCATGCCTTTTAAAACTGGATTAAAATGTTTCTTTCATTTCTGCTTTTGAGTCTTTTACAGAATAAATTATTTTTTAATGTTGCTATTATAAATGTTTGTGAGGGATAATACTATGCATGGGCCCAGTCCAACTCCCACTTAACTTGGTGGAAAGATTCCTTTCATGTTGGTGGGAGCTGGATCAGGCGATTGATACGTCTTGCTGTTTATATACATTAGTGTACGAAAGTGTTAATGCTCTATAAATTAGCAAAGATATTATTACTATCTGAATTTCCAGTATAGATATAGTACCTAAACCATGAGCAGTGGAATTAATGAGGCCTAATTTTCTATGATTTGTATCTGAGGGTGAATTTCCTTGTGGATTCTCTTATGCCTAATCATGGCTGCGCTCACACTGCAGCCTTTGCTGCCAGAAGAGCAATGTCTGCATCCTCCTTGCCTCCCTGGCTGCTTATTTTCATGAGATTTGTAGAAAATGAATCCAGATGAGTCTTCTAGCCCTCTGTTGAATTTGGGTAAAAGTAGCTAATATTTACTAGGGGCTGGCAGGCAGGTGACAGAAAAGCTTACAAATGCTATAGTTGCAAGCCACTTTCCTGGGGAAACTGACTAAAAGTAAAGGAATGCACACATTGGACTTTGTATCATCAGACTTCGATAATATGCTAAAGGAACAGTTAATAAGAAACCACAAATGTAGATTTAAAAGGAGTAAGAACCAATCTGAGTTTTAATAAGCAACACAGAAAGCTCAGTTATCCCCGCAAGCACAGCGAGGCATTACGTAACCTCATGGCTTCCCAGGGGAGGCATCTTGTTCTAGTGAGACCCCAGTGCTTCCTGGAGCTTCCCAGTGTACAGGCGGTATTTGAAATATTTATGGTACTGCTACATGCCTTTGGGAGCAGGTGACTCTCCCAGGGATTAAGACTTGCTTTGTAAGACAGAGCAGAAGGGGAACAGACCTTGGCTTGGTTCTTCCCTCTGCACTTTGGTAAGCAAAATAGGGAATGACCTTATTTCATTACTGGGGAATGCACTCCTAAGAACAAGGGAAAAGTACTTAAATGAGCCAGAGGAGGGAAAGGAAGAATTCATAGTGTCAGACCTTGTGGTCTTTTTTCATTCTTCTTCATTCTTTCCATCCTCCAAGCCTGCATTTTCAAAAAGATTGTTGCAGAAGTAATAGTAAGTGTACTGGGTCAAACTGACCATTGGAATTGACTTGGTTTCAGTTATTCTGGGAGGAATTTGATCCTTACATTTTTTTACTTTAATTACATTAATAATTGATAATTGACAACAGACTATAACATTTCATAAATGTAAGAGCCTTAATTCCTACATATTTCCCTGTCACGGAGCAGAGTAAATAATATTGAAATTGATGTATTTTAGGTGGAATCAGTACTAGTATGCAAAGTTAACATTGCATAGTTCTTTTCATTACAATTGCCTATAGCTTTGCCAATGTCAACAATCTGAAAATTTCTACACTTATCCTCTGTTCCAAGCGGATTTTATATTTTAACTTAAATTCAAAAGAAAAATAATGAATGAAAGGTAAAGAAGTATCTGTGCAAATGTTCAGTCCTCTTCTCAAAAATCAATGTTTTGTAAAGCTCTGCCATCTCCATCGAGATTACTTTGAAAGACAGAAAGAACAGTTCTGAAATAAGATAGATGAGCATACCATTCTGAGGAATATCCAGACAGAATCGTCTGAATTGTAAACCTTTAAGAACATTATTTGTATATCCTCAGCACAGTTTGTTGAAGGCTTACTGATAAATTCTCAAAACTTCTCATTTGTACTTTCTGCCTAAGCTCTTCAAGCGATTGGCATTAATTTTGTGCACGACGTTGTGTAACCTTTGTTTGGGTAATTTTTGTGCCTAATTTATGCCATATTCCTTTCCACCATTTAGGGTTTGAGATAGATTGTGGGTGAAGAAAAAGAGCCAGAAAGAAATGTTCTTTTTTACTTCTCTTTACCAAAGCAAGACCTGCAAAAGCTTTACTTTGCCAGGAACTTCTGTACACTGTAGAACAAGGCTGTTATAGTGCATATGTTCAAGTAGGTCAAATCAAAGTTATTTTTATCATGACATTTTATCATTTTGCTACTTTAGTGTTCTTTTAAGACCATTTTAATTTGAAATCAAGTGTATCTGATTGCTTTACAATCTACTACTTCAATTAACAGAACATAGTTAACTGTGACATACATCATTTGATAACTTAATTGTTGTTCTCAAAACTATGTTAGAACTCATCATGCTCTTGGGAAGAATCTGTATCCTATTGGCTGCTCAAGATGATAATTTTTCAAAACTCTAAGTACATCAGCATTTTTCTTGCAAATCTTTTGCTGGACATAAAATGCAATATGTAGAATGTAATATGCTGAATATGGTGGTTTATTGTTCACCTAGTGATGTATCATCTTGTGAAATTGCTGCCATATTTTTGTGACTGTGTATCCATCCTGCTGCAGACTTCCTCTCAAATTATTTTGTTGTGTGTTGTTTCCGCAAGATAAATGTCTAAACAGTTTGAAATCAATATTGCATGCTCTGCCGTGTAGGTGGTATCCAAAAATCTCTTCCAAATTTAGCTATATGTTTTGTAGCACCTGCTTCACAAGTTCTTAGCACCTGCTTTCCTTATGGGAGTATTAACATTTACTTCAGTAGGAATAACATCCGGTCCCATATTTGTTGATAGTCCCACACAACATCAACAGCTATACTACTAGAAGAAACAAACTGTATGTACTTCCTTCATCAGAACAGATGAGCAGGACATACTGGCCCACAGATTTTTCTTGTCTTAATGCTGTGTCTATTTCTATTAGACTTAAGAGTCTACCACTCTGGGTAAGGTGGGGAGGATGCAAAACCTATGCTTCCCTCTATGCTTCCGGTAAAAACAACAGGAGACAGAGAAAGAGTTTGCAAAGTATGGCTTTCATAGATGCATTATGCAATCCTCAGCAGTTTTTTTTGCACCATATCATGCGGCTGGCTTGGGAAAAGGCAAGGGATGGCCAGTGAATTTGTACACAGTCTGCCTCTGCCACTGTGGAGGTCACTGCCACTCTGGTCTGCATTGTGGAGTGCTTCGTTTGCTATTGCTTGGTCAGGCTGTGAAAGATCTATTCTTAGCTACTGACAGTATAGTGAGTAGCAGCATTTGATGCTTAGCAATTAACCGTGTTAATGAAGAATTGCAACACTTACCAGGGCACAGGCCTGCACATATGAATGTTTGTGCTTGGCTATTGTGACCACTTATGTGATCAGAAGAGTTTATGTGGAAATTATCAGTTAGATGTCTATCATTTTCTGCGTATGAAATGCTCACAATGCAGTGGTGGCTACAGATGAAGCCTTCTGATTTTTTATTACAGTATTTCACAGTGAATGTATATTATGTCCCTAGGAAAGCCTTGATTTATGAGACCTTTGAGGTTTAAGTTTTGACATTCTTTTAGCTTATCAGAGCAGAATATAAATTTTTAGCATAATTAGAGAAACAGGGACAGAAATGTAAGCTTTGCTGGTACATACTGGATTATCATTGAACAGACTGTCAGTCACTGCTATTTAAAAGCAAAACTGCTCAAACAATTACTAGTGACCCTGCAATCGTTTCCTATTGTTTCAGTTATAAATTAAGATAAACAATGTAGCTTTTTTATTCAACATTTTAAAGCACTTTACAAAAGAGGTCAAGATACTAATATCTTGATTAATCAAGAAACTGAGGAAAATTAAAAAACCCAATGATTTTCTCAGTGTTACCAGGTAGGTAACACAAGTAGCACACGCTCTCTCTATGGGGCAAGAAGAGACAAAGAAGAGGCAGATACCTGTGTTGATCTGGCTTTACAGCCCAGTGCAATGTTAAAAGCTGGCCAATGTATCCTTAACCTATGGAGGAAAGAAGCAGCATGTGCACCACCTCTTTCTCCCCCTCTCATCTCAGGATGAAAACCTGGAAAAAGTGCTCTGTACTTGCCTTATAAAGGCATACTTTAGTCCTTAGCATATGGTCTGAATTGGAAATACTTTGCTGAAGCTAATATTAGCTTCTAGGGTAAAGGTAGTTTACTTTTTTTTTTCTTTTTTTTTTTCCTTTCACATCTTAACCCCCCCTCCCCCAAATTCTTAATGTTGAATCTACAACCATTATTTACTATTAAAATTCCTGTATGCTTGAACTGGTAGTAATTTTTTTCCACTATCATGAATCTTAGTTTGGCACAAATTGACTGTATTCAATATATCCTAATTTGTTCTAGGTTCTCATTAGCCTTAGCAGTTGAACTTTAGCTCTGATTCACAAAAAATGAGGAGTCCAAAAGCAACTGTTTTCAAGTCTTTTCCAGGCAAAGCTAGGTAGAAGTTTTATCAGAGTAAGAAACTCAGGATTTGACCCTCTGAGTAGATTTTATTTTCAAAGCAGGTTCCCAGAAGCCACACAGAAAAGGGAAACAAAGCTAAAATTGGGACAAGGTCAACTGGATATAGAAATGACTGTAACAAACCTCAAATAGTTCTGTTATTTTTGTTTCAACTAAAGTTCACGCAATTTTTATTCAGAATCTAACCTAGATATTTACACAGGAATCAGAAAGAACAACTTTTTAACAACTGCCCAGCGGGAAGGTTATATTCATAACTGGTGTTAACTTCATACTTCATGCTGACAGATACTACTATTGGTTTAAATGTTCAAAGACTGAGAAGCCTCCCTCTACCAAGGGTATAACATATTAGAAAGTAAGACACTTGGAGAAATCTTTTGAGAAAATTTTGTAATTATTCATTGCTTGGAAATATATACATATATATATATGTTATATACGCATATAAACACAGAGAAACACATGTATTTTATCAGAACAAGGCACAATTCCATTGTAAGGGCTTTACAACCAATGTGAGTAGGAGAAGGGTCAGGTCTTATTTAAATGTGATACAAATGCAGACTGTGCATATTTTCCAAGCAGAAATTATTGATTTCAAATCAATCAATAGAGCTAGTTCATCTCAATTAAAAAGGAAGACACTTTTCTTACTTTAGACAGTCCTCTTCTAAAGGAAAGTTACTGTATCATAGATGGAGCAAATACTTGCATACCCATGGTCTCCCCACCCCCCAAAAACTACTCAGAAACATTAGGTATCAGATAACATAAGTCACAGAGGTACTCAACTTAGAATTTCCTCTGTTACTAAGAATAGAATTTACTGTTAGAGGTTTCTCTGAGAAAGTGTCTGCAAATCAGAATTCATTTTCTGTCCAATCTAAAATTGCTTAAATTTATTTGTTCTTCTTCAAGGTATGTTACTTTAATATAAGAAATGCTGAAGAGTCTGACTTGTTCTTTATTTAGGAATTTTAGATCTGGAAAGATTTAATTTAGATCATTTCTAGATTTTGCTGCTGGTGTGAATATACAAAGAATATTTTGTCATTCTGACTTTCATTTTTGCAATGATTTTATATTCTATTTTTCATTGGTGCAATATGCAGATATTATTCTCTTTCATGTGCATTTAAGTAAATATTAAGCAAATATACAAAATACATAAAAAGGATATTGGGAAGATAGGTATACTCTGTATGCTTGTATTGAAGGCTGTTGTCCACTATTCTGAAAGATGACACTTGAGAATTCATGCGACATGGAAAATACAGTGGTTTTAAATAGTGATACAGCTAAAATGTGAAACTCAGCCAAGGGCAGCAATATCCCTTTCAAACTGTTTTTAATAGTTGCAAACTGCCAAATCCTTTAACAACAGAATTAAGCCTACCTGACAGCTGAAGAAAAGTGCACCTTATATTTAGAGATAAACATGTATCATTTTCAGTGTCATAAAAAGGTAGGCTAGATCTAACCTTCAGCCTGGATTCAGAAGGTCATGGTACAAAGAGAAATAAAGTTTCTTTTTGTTCTATCTTGGTCATTATCATGCTGGCTAAGCCAGGAGCTGGCTGTAAGTCTTTCTTAAAAATGGGAGCAAAAAGGCAATTTAATAGCATCCTAATTGCAAAAATGCCACAACAGTCTTCATACTTTGTCAATAGTCCTAATGACCCTGAAAAGATAGGCCACATATAGAACGTCTCCATGGGACTACTCTTATTCTTAAAATCATGAATCTGTTAAATTTGTTAACAAATTATGGTCCTTATTGTATAATTAGTGAAAGCTCTTGATCCTCATTGCTTAAAATCCCAGTAATGTGCAAAGGTGGGAAGACGAGGTGAGCCATTTTTTTCATTTTACAAAGGGTAAACTTAGGTGCAAGAAGATGGAGAGTCCTGCCTGAGGCTGGGCAGGGAACCCTTGGCCAAGCCCTGAACTCTTAGGTTCCATCTGAGTACTTCAACTTCACAGCTGTAATTTCAGTTTCACTGAAAAAGCTATTTAATTACTAATTTGATGTAATGACAGCTGACTGAAGGATAATCTTCAGGTAATTTGAGAAGAGAGGATTTTTCTACTGTCCACCTTAAAAGAGCATGAGTAAATTAAACAATTAGAACTGGTTACAAAGGTAAGCTAAAAGCTAAACATAGTAAGACACTGTTTTCAGCATTTCAAAAGAACTAAATACAACACATCAGCAGCTTCAAAATCCTTTTGAACAAGTGCACTCAGAAACAACTAACTAGCAAACAAAGCTATTATGAAGATGACAGCGTGGTCAGTGAACTTTTGGCATGTCAACTCTATCAAATGTAGGCCTCTAGAAATATTCCTCACATTTGAGTAAGTAGAAAAGAGGCAAATTTAGCAACAGATGCTGTGGATGGTGTATGATGATTTGTTGTTTTTTACAAGGTTTGATAGATGAGAATCTTTAAAAAGAGTATATTCCTTATGTATTGTTGAAAGAATTTACTTCTCCTTGAATTTTAAAGGATCAAGAATAATAAAGTGATCAGAATTTTAGAGACCAATGAGATAATTTTATCACATTACTTTATATTCAGGTGAACTTTTATTCTTTCCAAGCAATACAGAAACTGCTTAAACAACATCCCATATCATGGGATAGATACTCTATATCCTATCATATGTCATAATTCATAGGTAATTAAGCTGATTCCATTTGATAGATAGATTATCCTAGTCTAATAGTGTGGGTCAAGTATTACATGAAAATGAATGTCCTCTGAAAATAAAAAGTCTTTTTTTATAGTTATTGATTTCATGTAACTATGCACAAAAAGGTTTATAGGAGAAAAACTACTTCAACCTCAATAATAACAAAAGTTATAAGAAATAGGTAGGTAATCATGTCTCATTATCTTTGGGGAATATCAGAGCAGAATCAGTATAGTTTCATGCCCACAAAATCTATTATAAATTGCACTAACAACAAAGTCACTTTTCTGGGTTTTGATTCAGGAAAGTGATTAAGCACACGCTTAAAGCTAACTTTTCTGAACAGGAGGCCTTTAAGGGTTAATATAGGCCTCTGGAGATGGGATATGGGATATTCTGAAGGATGCTAGGCTCCCAAATAAAACAGGGCAGAAGCTATGAACTGATCTCTAACAGTCTCTTCTGTATTGCCAGAACCACTAAAAGACTCATAACAGCAAAGGCAAAGAGCTGCAGCTATGCCTGGTTTCAGCTCATGACAAGTACAATCTTGCCTTTTTGTTTTTTTCTCTTTAATAGTTCTGAATCTGCACAGAATTCAGAACAGTGTTGCTTGTACTATCAGAATATATTCATAGTTTTAATAATTTTTTTTAATGTAAGTTGGAATTGTCTCAGCACTTCTATTTTGTTGTATCTTTCTTTATAATTGCGTGCTTTAGAGTTACGTACTCTATTCATTTGATTTCTGAACATCTTTTTTTATATGTTGCATAGATTCCTAAAATAGGAAAGATATTGTGTACACTTATATCATTAGAACAGAACTGTTCAGCATATTGTTTCATTAAGAATGAACTGTTGCACGATTTTCAGGGCAATTACTGCAATAGAAGCCCTTGTTGACTTTTCTCAATTTTTTTTTTCTCACTTGATTTCCTATTTCTAAATTTAGATAGCCTTTTTTATGATGTCATGGTTCTCATGAAACCTTCATAGGGTTAAGGCATGTTGATATGAAAGATAAAAAAATACAATGTTGATATAAAATATGACATGCTGATAAAAAATGCAAACTATGGGCAACATACTTCAGATCCCAATAGTTAAAAATAGAAATATAGCAGTAAATGAGGGAAAAAAGAAGAGGAAAAGGAATTAAGTTTAGAGAGCAAATCAAAGCTGATAAAACAGGTTTAAAAGGACAATGCTTTTCCTCACTGGTATCCATCTAACCTAAAATAACCTCAGCAGTCACTTTGCCAGAGAGAAACATTTATTTCACAGTGATAAATATAACTTTTTTTTTCCTTGAGATTTATCCCCAACAGATAACAGCACCCTCCCCAAATTATGCATAATGGAAATGTATTAAATGCATTTTTAAATTCACTTATGGGTCACAAATAATTTGCATAAATATCATTATTAGATATTTAAACTATGAGCTGGTTTGCTTAGTTGAGTAAGCATGATAAATCACATATTATTCATGTTACCTGATTGGATGACAAGCAGTTTTTAATAAAATAATGAATGGTCTAAAATCTACTTCTATGAGCTCAAGCCTGCATTTTTTAACTTCAGCAAACATTTCAATTGCCAAATATTCACAGAAAATATGTGCTGGGGCTTTTTTCTTTTTCTTTTCCCCCTTTTTTTTTTTTTAACATGTTTGATGGAAAATTTGCAATTTTTTGCAACAACATCCAGCCAAGCCTTCATTTGCTACATAATGTATCTTTTTGTATGATCGCTGTATTAGGCACAAGCTAAAAGTCATTTCTAGGGAAAAATAAAAATGATGAAACAAAAAAGAAAAACAGAACACAGAGAAGATATGAACAACTTAATGGATTCTTTATGATACTTTGAAAAAACAGAGAGCAAATTAAATTTTCAGGTTGATACTGTATTTTGCTAAATCTGGAAATAAATTAAGGATAGAGAAATTCAGCAAAAGCAAAAAATTGTTATAGCCTTTGAATCACCAACAATCTGAACTATGTAATTAATGTAAAATATGTATGCATTTCTGTGGAATTTAAGGACTGAAATGAATGAAAAATGTGGAAGAAAATCTGTGGCAAAAGTTCTTTTTTTTTTTTTCCTATGAAAAATGATAATTTATGGAAGAGGTTGGGTTTTTTTTGTTGTTGCTTCTCAATATAGAAAATAGTTTTCCTTTACTGTAAAACTTTTGAAGAGTGAAGAGAAATGCACAAATGCACAGGAGATGTAGAGACTTCTCCTGATCATCATTCAGAGCACCTAAATTTGACACCAGCTTTGACTCTCTGGTACTGCTGTTTCATGGCTGGCTTAAGCTGATCTAAAACTGCTGCCCTGGAAAGGAGCAGTCCTGCCTTTCCCCTGTCCATCCCATCCAGTACTGCTCATTCCTGCCCTCTCCCTTGCATAAGCTCTAGTGACTCGTGCAGTCATGGGGAGATCAGGTCAGTCAGCTGATGTTGCTTAAAACTCCTAATGTTTTTCCAGGGCTAACTTTAAATCAATTTACCTTGGTAATAGAAAAGAAGCAGCAGAAATGTGGTGAAAGCTGGACCATGCATCTCAGCATCAGGCTGTTTTTACATCAGCTTAAATTCATCATGAAACTGAACTTCAACAAGATGCCTAAAAAAGATGATATGAATAGACAGCCTTTGGTTTCCTTACTTTAATAAAAAATGCTGATAATATGAAATTTCTCAGCCAACTCTGACTTGGGCTTTTATTCACTTTTCTTGCCTAATAATAATGTTTAATGTCAAGGAATATATAGAATATTTTTGCATTGTAGTTTCTGCTACATCTGTTGAACATAAGTTCCAGAGCCATATTTACCTCTTACTTCCTCTGCTATAGTCCCTGTTTTCAATCACTCACTTTATCATGGTGCTGCACTTTATATCATTGGTAGGTATTACTGTCAAGACTTATATTGAGATATATATATATATATATTCCTATTTATATCAGAAATCATAGTTCACCACTTAAAAAGAGATTCCACTTATGATGCTCCCAACAAAAGCTCTTAAAACCTCCTCATATTGAGGGTCAGATGTAATTCTCCATCCTTACCCAGCATGTTTTTCTTAGACAACAAACAACATCATTTTCTTTAACAACACACAGGCCTGTGATACCACTCAGGCACCTCTGGAGCTATGCAGTAGTGCTGTGCTTAAATCCTGCAAATTTTTCCTTTATAGTGTCTCTGCAATATGCCGTTTCTTTCTACCTTGTGAGATACCTCCTACATCTCAAAACTAGTTCTTTTTTGCCCTCTGAGCTTGACAAAAGGAATCAGATCCATTAAAAATTCTGCTGCAAAAACTGGTTTCCTTGTTCTTGTCTTTGACAGACTTATCCCCTCCTGTGCATTAACACATGGCCTCCCTGTTCTTCAACCCCTACAGTGCAGTGTCCTGCTCTTCCCACTCAGACTTCCTCCCACATTGTTCCTCCCACACATCTTTTCAGATCAGGTCTAAGATCTTGCCTCCGCTTCCTGTCACGTTAAGATGTTAGCATCTATCATCCACCCGTTAACATTTTGGAATACGCCTTTTCGAGTCTGCTTCTCGCACAGCATTAGGTTTTGGTTTTCCCCGTGAACCTATGCAAAGTTACCATGTCATCCGCCTGTAAATGCTTACTTAAAATTCTCCTGTATGACATTTCCTGCAAATCCCTTGAGAGCAGCTAGACTCTCTCAACTACTGTCAGTCCATCATATTGATCAAATTTTTTTACTGTTTCTTGATATTTCCCTGTTTGTAACCACTGTGCTACAAGGGACTTGCTGTCTGTACCCTTAAATTTAAAGGCTTTGGGGAATGGGCTTTTTTTTTTTTTTTTTTCCCTTTTTTTTTTTTACATGGTACATTTACATTAGCACAGTGAAATCTTAGCCTATGACAGAGTTTGTAGGTGCTATGGTAAGAGGAATAAATGATGATAATAGAATAACAATTAGTAATTTAAGAGTATAGAAAATAATATACCATAATCAAACTCAAATTCTTTTTTTACTACTTTAGTATTAAATTTGGGACCAGAAACATCTCAGTGCTTTTTAAAATTAAAAATCTCTTTATCAATTTAGAAGTATCTTTATGCTTTTAATAAAAATATCACAACAATACTAAAATGTTGGCATTTGTACTTGAATGTTGTGAACAATGGAGAATGCACTTTGGGATAAGTCACTGGATGACACATGAAGAAAAGATGTTTTCTTCCACTTTTCTTGGTACAGCCCATAGTCACAGCAAATGGCCATGAATGGCTACAGAAGTTGCTGCTGGTATTATTATAGTAGGAATTCTAATAACTTTTTATATTTATATAAAGGAGAGATCGTTATCTAATTATCTAAGAGCAAAAATGTAATTAATTGCAAATTTTAATTGGATGTATGAATAGAGAAGAAACACTGTTTTTCCAGACTGGATTTATTTTTCCTTATTATACCCCACCCTGAACATGCTCTTTAAGTTGTGTAACCCTCTGTGCATGTACATACAGTAGGCTGATTCTTTGTGTAGAAGCCCCCTTGCTCAACTGCCACTTTCTAGGATAAGCTAGACACAGCAGCAGCAGTCTAACAAGATGTTCCTTCATCAGTGATGCCATCAGAAAGAGCTGCTGTGTGACCTCAACATTTGGGCAAAGTCTTGCCTCCATCAATTGAATAAACTATGAAATAATTCATGTTTATCCTTCTGCAGCTCTTCCACTTCCCCAGTTCAGGTAAGAAATGGTGATGGCTCCTCAGAGAAAGCAAAAATGAGGACTGGGGAAGATGCAGACATCTCATATCTTCATTAACCTCATTTTAGCAGATCAAAAAGATGCTGAGTCTAGAGGCCAGATGAGCTGGATCCATTACCACATATGTATTATTCATAGGGTTAGACCTGATTATGCCTTCTGGCATCAAAATCTAGTAATTCATGAGGACGGCCCTCATTCAGGGTGATCTGCCATTTTAAGGGCCTTCTACGTTTCAGTGTCCTCTTAGATGCTAGGGAAGAGACATACTGCTTCAAGGAACCTGCTCAGATCTCCCTCAGGGCTTCAGTCCCTTCGCACTGGGCAGGCCAGGTATGGCCTTTAACAGAGATCTTGGTGATGAAGCGGTCAACGCTTACGACTTTATATATTGAAGGGAAGCACAGAGCAATGATTTAACAGATGTATTTGTGCCTGCAGATACTTATGGGCATGTTGATAATCTGTGCCAGGACTCTTGAGCTGCTGGCTAATATCCTTGCCAAAAGTCATGAAGCTCAGATTTACACAGAGTATATTTGTCATTAGGGTTGGTATTCATCAAATGTAACCTTGGTATCTTGAATTACTAAATGTCTTGATGCGAGTTGTTTTAATTTTTTCCACAGATAACCCTCGAATTATCTTTAAAGCACTCAACATTCAACCCCCCTCTCTCCTGTTTTGCCTTTGCTCAACTCCCAGCTCTCTGTGCTGAGTGCAATTGGTGACCTTTCTAAAGAAAGGCACCATCACTAAAAGTTCCCTCACTGGCGGTGTCCATACTGTTACCATTTGTAGGTAATGGACTTTTTTACTATCGAAAATATCATAAAAGTTCTGTCTTCATAGAATATCTCACACTGCTATAATGTGATGTCTGCAACTTAAGGGGGTGGCATCTAAGAGCCTCTGGTGTATGGGTTTTATGTATTAAGAGTCTGTAAAGGAGATACCACTTGCAAAGATTTACAGTGTGCCAGGACTGTGTGCCAGATGGTAAAAGCCATATGAGTTGTGGAGTCCTTAGAGATTTTTTTTTTAGTTTGTTTTTGTTTATCATAGAGAATACGCTTCTGGGTTCATAAAGTCTCGGCATGTTCTGCCTACTGCGTCATGGAGAAAAATATTAACTCTATCCTGAATCCAGGCCACCAGGAGTTACAAAAATAGTATTTAAAAAAGGAGGTAAGCAGACCATTTCCTGGGACAGAAAAAAATAGTTGTTTTAAAATACATTCTTGCTATTTTGATGCTAAAATGAATAGGTTGTTATCGCTGTTATTCTCTGAAAGGATTTGTTCAGAAGATAAAGCAGAGTTCTTTGAAACAAGTATATTTACACACTGCTTATCCTGCTTGCCTGGAAATGCAATATTGTTCTTGCTATAAAGAATTACTCACATCTGGGTTTGAGCATATGTTCAAATAGTATCACAGAGGGGCTTCCCCAGTCACAAAGACAAATAATTGGTGTAATTTAAAAAGCTGTTGCGATTTGAGGTCACAGGCCAGGCAAGCCAACGTAATTCATGGGACATGCTGGACTAGCAAGATTTCTAAGTACACTCCGCATAGGAGTAAGGCACACTGCATATGGTCTGTAGGAGGGTGATAAACCCACAACTTTTAGTACAATAGATCTACTGCAATAAAAGGACGCACCATCACGTTATTTGACTGGGTTGTTCATCTTTGAAGCCTGCCAACTACCACGCTTGTGAAAATTCACCTGAACCCACTATTTCTGCACAGGAAAGAAGACACGGGATGCACAGGAGTCCTGTGGAGGCATGGGACTGAAGGGACCCTGAAGGCAGCGAGGCCTACGAGGGTCCAGCCCTGCCTCAGAGTGCTGGCGGGCCCTGGGTAGGATTAGTCAGTTTGTACATCGCTTCCACCCCCTGCCAAATGGGAGCTCTTCCTGCTCCCCTGCCGCTTCGGTGGGGTTTCAGCAGCTCGTCCCGTCCCCCCCCGCGCCCCGGTTTCGGTGGGTTTTCAGCCACCGCAGCGAAGGCCTGGGCGGCGGCCGGGGTCAGTCAGGCGACGGTGGCTGCGCCGCGGGGCGCCGCCAGGTGGCACCCGCGCGCCCGCTCGG
>NW_010973188.1:4561050-4584294 GCF_000737465.1 Haliaeetus leucocephalus
GCGGCGCGGCGGCCGGGGGGCGCGCGGGCGGTGTCACCGTGGCAACTGCCCGGGATTTCTGGGGCGGGGTCGGCCGCCACCATGTTTTCCTGTTTATTGTACCTCAAATAGCTGACCTTGGGAGAGACACGGCCCCGCTTTGAACAGCGGCTCTCACAGCCCGCCTCAATGTTATCAGCGGTTTGTTTTGCTGGGTTGGGAGGCTGAGAGCCACGGGCCGAGGCCTCTGCCAAGTTCAGGATTTTTCCACCAGCTACGCTAGTTTATTTCTAGTCTCTTCTCATAGCAGAGTCTCTTGACGCACAGGGTAGGCCCTGGTTTTAAAATTTATATCCTCAGGGGTCCCTTAGGGAGTGCAGTGCTGCAAAAGTGATCAGAGCCGGCTCCTAACTACACCCAAAATGCCACAAGTTTATATGAAAATGAAGTAATTTTAGATTCAGCATGAATACCTATATTAAAATCCCCACTTTATGCCTTGAATCCAACTGAGTCACTTCAGCTAGGCTACAGCTACCATTGACATACAGGCTATGGACGCAATCCAGCAAAACAAGATATTTTGAGACTGGCAAAGGGCATCTCAAGTTTGTGTTGCTTACTGGTAAAATTATTCATTTTTATTGAACCCTGTAATTCCTGGCTGAACCATGCTGTGATAAATAGGGGTAAAACGTGGCTTGCTCGAGTATTAATAGTAAGCTGCATACAGCTTTGTGTGAGTGAGAGATCAGTGCTGCTTGTGGAGGCGTCCCAGTCTAATCCCTGCCATAGACAAAATTGACAGCACAGCTACATGGCATACATGGCAGATGAACTGCATGAATGCTTTATATTAGTAAATTCAAAGTGTAAATTGGTAGCGGGAGTTCTGTTGTAGGCAAGGCTGATGTTTTAGGGTGCTGTCAGTTATATGTAGCTGAAACTCAGCAGAAGTCTTTACCCCTTTACTCCTAAAACCTGGGAAATGAACTAACTTCCAGTTTACTGGCTTTTTAAAAGAACTAATACTATGTGTTATCTGCCAATGAAAATATTCTGCTTTACTCTTAGTGTTGTTTAATCTTGATCTTTGAAGGTGTCCTGGGCACAGCCTACAACAAAGGTGGGTACGCTGCCAGCAGTGCATACGGTTCACCAAAGCACCCAAGAGCTAAACCCCTGTGAATGACACCAGAAATAACCACACCTTGTGCTAGTTTTACTCCCTGTTTCCTGATACATCTTCATTTTCTTTCCCTTTAAGTCCATTGCAAAACATGGAAGCTTTTAGTCACTCAGCCACTTCAGGGAATTTTTCTTTTTTATTTTTTTTTTTTTCTTTTTTGCTAATCTAGCTAATACAGTCTTGGTTTTAGGCACCTGGACCTAAGATAGTTTAATGGGCATGGGCATTTAAGCTTAGAATGCAGTGACCACCCTCATTTTACTTTTTGGAGAAATAATTGTCTCACCTCTTAGTTATTTGGAGCCAGTTTGCTGACTTAAATGTGCCATTTCACATACTTAAGTGATTTTTTTTTCCCTTTTTCTGCTCCTTTTCTCTGAAAACAAAGATTTTATCAGCCAAAACCAACTATTCCAGAAAAAATAACTGCTGTGGAAAGCACCTAGGCAACACTGTCAGACACTACCTAAGAAAGTGTCTCAGAGCTCTGAAAGCACTACGTGGAAGAGGAGCTCCACACCTGCCTGTTACTGTTTATCTGCATTCCTCTTGAAATTAAAAGATGTGTTTAAAATTAATTGGGAGGCTGTAAACCATTCTTGACAGAGCTGGAAAAGAAAAGTTGTACTGACAAAATAAAATAAAAATACTAAAGTTAACAAGAAAGATACAGAGCAAAAGCTCTGTAGTGGAGCAGTGCCAGATTTGTGGGGATAGAAATTGCTAGCCATGTTGCTTAAAACTTATTTCAGGACCTCCTGAAGTCAGTGTAAAGATTTGTACAAATGTGGTAGGATTTTGGTTAAGAATCGGCAAATACAGGATCTTATCAGAGAACAAAATTCTGAGATGTATTTAAAGAAGAAATTAAGTAAGTGGGGAAAAAACTATCCTGGCATAATAGTGTATTTTGAAACTCAAAGAGAAAAAATGCCCAAAGAAGTCAGGGATAGTAATTCAGAAATTTACTTTCAAACAACAAAAATTACACAGGCCAAATTATAAACTGTCAAGAAGCTCCCAATCAGACCCAAACTTGCAGCTGCTGATCTAAAGCAGTAAGCCAATTTTCTATACAGTTCTGCAAGGCAGTTCATATGCAGGACAGGCACATATGTGAATGATTCATCACACAGAAGCCCTTTACAACCAGAGGCATCCTATATTTCCAGAAAGGAACAGATCCATAAACAGAGAATCAAAGTAAGTTTATAGAGAATAGACCTTACCAAACAAATCAGGTTGGGCTTTTTTTGGTAGAAAAAACTTTGGAACTGTTTTTCAAAAGTTTGTGCAGCTGAGAGTTGAGTTGGCTAGAAGGAGGTTTTACTTTTCAGTGTAAGGTAAATATTTTCAAGGATCAAAGAGGTGGGAGACGGGGGTGGTTAAGAGGTAGCTACTCAGCTCTGAGTGGGCTATTATCCAAACAGGTATTGTGTGTCTATGTTTGTGTCTACCACACAACCAATACCCTACCAATCAACGAAAATATATATGGACTTATGTTTTGGATAAGATGAATAAAACACATCCAGAAACCAAACCTTAGAAGTTCTTGGTTTTATGGTCTGCTTTCTCCTCTAGCCTTCCAGAGGTAGGGTGTCTAGCCTTATGTCTTGCCACACCTTTCTCCACTGACAGAAATGCTTTGAGCTTCATTTGGAGGGATTCAGGGTAACCACTAGGTAGAGGTTAAGAAATTCTCCACGCAGAGATCAGCCCTCAGTCCGAGTGTTCTTCTTAATCTAGCTACTGCAACTGGAGGTTTGTCTTAAAAACAGGTAGAAGGATCTGTTGGACAGTGTTTTAGTTGTCTCATGTTTTAAGAAGAGGATTTGGGGATCAAGGCACAAACGTACATAAAACACAGACACCTCTCAAGCAGCAGCCAAGAGCAAGGGCCTAAGCCTGAATGCAACTCGCAAGGTGAGGGGCGGAGGCCTCTATGGAGGCCTCTCACAGCTCTTTCCCAGCAGTCTGACCCAAAGTGACACTACTGCACCATATTGTAGCTGCCCTTGAGTACAGGCAGCCAAGCCCCAGAAACGGGGCAGGGGAGAGGTTTGCAGAACCCCTGAGTGCATGCAGGGACCTCACAGACCAGCCATCATCTGTCTTTCCTGGACATGAGAAACAAAATAACTGCACTGAGGTTTTTACACTGTTCCTCAATGTTTTCTTTATACATAGCAAAGAAGAGGAGATGTAAAATTGTTACTGGCACAGAAGAGGAAGAAAACATGGCACTTGTTATCCCTGCAAAGGCCTCACAGGGCTTTCAGCCTGAAATCTGACAGTTTAGTGACAATGGTGTTGCAAGGACCACCTCAGTTTCCTGTCTGAACTAAGTACTTCCTCTGGGTCCCCATGCTTTTTGACCTCACTTTCACAGGTATTTGAGAGTTCCTAGTTCTTTTGTCTGTCCTTGCAGCAGCTGCCTTCTCTCCACCAACAGTTTGCATTTGTCAGCCTCTGGTACAGATGTCCCTAAGCTTCGTTCTGTGCTGCTCTGTGTTTATGGAGAGCCTCCCTTGAAATGATTTGGAGAGCCACTCATGCTCTCCTCCTTCAGATTTCTGCCTTAAGATTCCTCTTAAGGAAGGTGCATTTAGAAAATCAGCCAATTACACTAATGATGGCTAACCTGAGGGGCAGGTAGGAAGAGGGTTTTTTTTTAAGGTATTGTCATATTTCAACAATAATTATGTATTAACATGTATTTCCAAAATGGTTTAAACTTTACATTCCCTTTTTTTCACCAATCCCTTACTCCATTTCTTTATTTGTATTAGTACTCTAGGTACAATCTCCATTTGATTTTGTCTTAAAAAACATTCTCCTTCACTAAAAGAAAGAGGTGATTAAGAACATCTTAATTATGACTCTGATTCAGAAAAGCAGACAATTTAAGTATGTCCTAAGGAGCTTTGCTGAACTGGAACCAAAATTACTAATGCTACTTGTAGTATAATTTTTTGCCTGTATGATTTTGTTACCTTTTTCTTAATTGTAAAAGAAGGTTTCTTTCTCTGCCAGAGGTCTGAGCAATGAGAGTATTTGACCCATCAGATTAGGCTATAGGACAGTCTTTTAGCACTTCCATGGAGCTTCTATTTCTCACTTGCCCTAATTTAAGCATCATCACTAATTTGTCATGAGCATGTCTAGTCCACTGACAGAGATGACTATATTTAGTAGGTTCTACCAATTGTGAACTTGTCCATTGAATAAGCTTCTGTGGTTTAAGAACCTGCCAGCAGCCTAGTATTTCTTTAACTAGATATGCCAAAGGACTTGTGTCCAGAACTGGAAGAGTTCATATACTCCTAAAGCATAGAAGAGAAGGCACTAAAAGAGTGTTGTGGGTTAGTGTGCAGAATTACTTTGAATAAGTAGGGTTTTGAAAGAGCAGCCTCAGAAAATATGCTGCTTCCTGAAGATGCAGTTTCTAACTTTAATAATTGCTCTGGGTAGCAAAGTGACACAAAATGAATGGGACTCAAATCCTTCACGTTGTCACAGGACACATAGCTGAGACAGAGTTTACAGCTGGATTTTGCAGAGATGATTAATCAGTCACGTAGTTAGCTATAGCTGGTGCTTATCCCAGGTGTTCAAAGCAGTACATAGCTTTGTTGACTGGACAGAATATCAAAAACTCATGGAGTTTATTGGTTGTTTCTGGATTATCTGAAGAAATTGTCTTATAAAAGTCTACAGTTGTTTTGAAACAATTTCAGATACATTCACTAAAGCATGTTAGAACTGCTGCATATCTCCCAGGATCAAATGGATAAACAAGGCTTTTGTACATACATTTGAAAGGGCACTGGAGGAAATGAATTTTATTTGCAAATACAAACTCGGTATCAGAGTCCACCATCCCAGTAACTTTAACTGAAGTCTTTCTGGACTTTATGATTTATTATAGAAATGATTTATTTTGCACAGGAACTGGATGAACATGGTAGAGGAAATAGAATCTATAATATATGCCTCCCAGACATTCTGCATCCATCAGTAGGATGTGCATGAAATTACAAGGGATGAAACAATTAGGACAAAGGTGTTGTCAAGAAGGTATATTACTGGGAGCATGGCATAGCTGCTTTTGGAAAAAGGAGCATAATGAAGAAATGTATTGACCAGCTGTTACCAGACAAAAAGGTTTACGAAGAGAAAAGTGCGCTGAAATTAAAGCTGATGGCCATGCAGTTATGGGGGAGGAAAATGATTATGCTTTTTATTGGCCTGAAGGGGATGTAAATGAAAATGTTACAGTAGAATGTGAATCTTTTAATACAGATGAAGAGCTGAGAGTGAACAAATGCCAATTCCGCTCCTAACAAGCTACCTTCAGCCATAGGGCAAATACAGAATAAAACTTATTTATAAACATGTGGTGGGAACCATGTTAGGTGTATGTTACATGTGGTTCTCTTATTCATGAATCCATTACAATGAACAGTGATTAATAAATATATATATATTATATATGTTTGTCTATATAGAACAAACTCCTGATTTATGAAGACTTTTAGGTATCTGCTTAAACAAAACATGTATTTTAAGTCCCATTGATATTAGACCTGTGCTTGGATCTTTTCTGGATCTGGGACCTTAGGCAGTTACTTTCCTTTTCTGGGCATCTTGACAGTTCTTGAAACTGGCTTTCTGTAAAGGCAGCTCCCATTTTGCAACACAGAGTCAATATGATATGTTACAGAAAAGTATTTTCTCATGAAGACTTTGTTATTGTTCCCATTTTCTTTCATCTAAAATAAAAATAACTCATGCTGAAAATGCAGTCTGTGTATACTGGCAATTAAAAACAAATCAGGAAATCACTCTGCTATATTAACTCACACATGCCTAGTTATGATTTAACATGCTGGGGTATGAAACCAAATTCCACCCTCCCATGGCATTTTGTGACAGTGATAGCAATGATTTGGTTTTTTTAAAGTCTGATTGGAATACATATTTAATGCCTTTAGTGCTTCAGCATTTCCTTTTCCCTGTAAAGGACCATTTTAGCTGAAGTATCAAACACTGCTTTCATAAACACTAGGCTTCTCATTCAGAATAACTTTTTTTTTCCATGCTTATACCATTAATGTATGCATCCAAAGATTCCTGTGGAGAATGAAATTACTGAGTTGCCTACCAGTAAATACATGTGGTTCCTGTTTAAAACGATGTTCCAGGTAACTTAAAATAAGAAATCTTGGAGAGCAGCCAGGTTTGCTTTTTCAAATGAAAGCAAGGTGTCTTGCAATTGGCTATGCTTCTTCAGTAAAAAGGCAGCAAGAGAAGACAGTAAAAATAGAGAGGAAGTGAGAAAGAGTATGTGGTGACCTAACACAGCACACTGGGTGCAAGTTCTGCCTTTGTTTTCACTGAAGCAATCCTGCTGAAACAACTACTGCTGGAATTGAGCCTTGATTTTTCAAGATATTCAATAAACAAAAAGTAATTGATGTCACAGTGCCTCAAAGTGGAGGAAATTCCCCAAAGATGCTAACGTGGGCCATTCAGCCAAGCTTCTTGGTTGTTCGCATCAAAACAAGTTAATTCACTTGTTTTTTACAGATCTGTTTCAACTGCTGTTTCTTTCTCTAAGCAGTGAGAGAATATACTGAGTTTATATAAAATATTTTCTATGAATAAGCAAAGAGTTATGAGGCTGGGGTCCAAAGAACCATTATACATGTAGACAGTTGGTGAAGTCTGTTATGGAGAATTAATATTGAAAAGTATGATTATTATTAATACTAACATCTGAGGGAATATTGAAACAGGCCTAAACGTAGATAGCAAATTCATATGACTGCAATAGAATATGGCAGTAGAAAAAGGACATTGTAATTTTACGCTGCTCACAGTGAAGCTGTATCAGAGAGGAAGGAGAGAGCTGCAGAAAAGTGCTAATGCAAACAGTACCTGGAATTCCATTTTTAGATTGCTGGCCAGGATGCATTGCTGGGTAGGAGACACCCAAAAACCAGCAAAATACCTTGGAAATGTTTAAGATAAGACTGCAGTATTGAGAACATGTTGTTTTGCTGAGAATGGCTGAAGAGAAATGTATTTTAAGTGTATAGATTTAAATGCCAAAGAAATGCAAGGGTAACAATTAAACAACATACGGAGGGTCTCAATACAAGAATGAGAAGAAGATCCTGGTCTCAGGGGCACTCAGTGACTTTGTTGATCTTACATACATTTTTCTCCACCTTTAACGCTTAGAATAGCTGCTAGGAATGATCTGACTGCAGTGAAGTATCTCAGGACGCTTGTCATTTGTGAAACTTGTGATTAGTCTGGTCAAAATATTAGAAATATAGATGGTAGAAGATATGCCTGCAGGCATAGGGCAATCGTTATAGGCACCATCGAAGCCTGTCTCAGTCAGTGAAGCTGGCAAGGCAGCTTGTAAACTGGCACACCAGTGAAGACCCTTGTTCTTTGGGCGGTATCATTCAAGACAGACAGGGCCAACTTGCTTTGCAGGCACAGTAGGCAGTAGCCAGCAGTAGCAGAGCCAACAGCTTTGCTGATGCCAAAGGGCACAAGGGTTGTTTGTAAAAGGAGTGCGTGCTGCATAAACAGCAAATTCCTGCCTCCCGCCTCCTCCTCCTCTGCTCTGTGGCTGAGAAAGGGGTGAGAGTTTGCCAAAAGATAAGCAGCGCTAATCCCCGTTTCATAGACACCTGAAGAAAGCTCCATTGCTCCATCTCAGTTTGACCCTCATCCCCGAGGGTCTCTCCAAATCCTCCCAGCCCCACCATCTGCCCCACTGCCCATTAACTGCCTTTAAGTCCTTTCACTCTGCTGATGTGCCAAGCCACCTTAGTCTTTTCCCACCACCAGCTTCCCTACAGCAATCTCCCCAAGAGATTTCAGTTCTCCCTGTATAGTAAGTTGCTTTGAGGGATTTTGTTTACCATCTGAGAAGCAGATGATTGGTCACATGAGGTTAATTTTTACTGCCCTAAAGGGACATCCTAGCTTGAGATAGACAAGTTGGTATAGTAACTTTCACCTGATGAATGTGAGCCCCAGGCTAGGTCTGCATCAGCCCGCAGAACAGCTGAGGGGGAGCAAGGCTATAGACCAAAACAGTTGGTGTCCCTCATGTACATGCTTCATGCGTTTTGGGGGTTTGTACTCAGCTAGATCTCTTCTGATACAGTCTGGAGGTTAAATACCTGGTAGTGTTTGAAGTGTGACAGGTCTGCTTTAGGCCTCCATCTTGTCGTTTAGCTCTGTGTCTGGAAGGAAACCTGTTTGTGCATTCTGAGGCGGCTCCACAATGCAACCCAAAGGACAGCAATTTGAATTAAAACTCTGATGTGGATGCACCCTCAGGCATCTATGACTTCCAGATATTCTTAAGAGCCACTTCTAGGAGATTTGGTTTTTAAAAGTCTTTGGAAAGAACAAATTAATTGTATCCATCAGTTTGCTTTCATCTATCATTGTATTAATTCTTTCAAAGAATTTTAATAGGATAGAGAGACATGTTTACTATTACAGAAGCTGAATTGTTAAGTTCTTATCATTTTATATTAATCTGTGGTGCTTTGCAGCTCTCTATTCAATTATTGTTCTCAGCTGGTTTTCTTTGCACTGAAATAAGAGGACCATAAACAGAGCCCACAAACATAATAATATTTACTGTGTAAAGCATCTAATTTCAGTCTATCAAGTGAATAGAGATTGTTTTATCTGTGGAATTTGGACCAGATTTTTTGCCATCCAAATGTTTGTACCGGTTGGAACAGAGAATATGTCACTGAATAGATGGTGAGTAAAATCTTCCTATTCAAAGAGACTAGGAGATCAGATACTAGATCAGACACCATGTCTGAGAGATGTATGATTATGTTAGAGGCCTTTCTGAGTCTTAAGTGTAATTGCCATGGCTCAGTGGGACAACGGGGAGCATAAACAGAGGAAAACAGTAGGTTTCCTGTGAATATGTAAGATGTGGTGGTGGGCATTGATAAAAGTCAATAGATGAATGAGCCAGGGTCTACTTGTGAGAAATGTAATGTTTGCATGTCTCTTGTATGGGCTGAAACTGAAGAGGCAGAAGGGTCCTAGGAACTGTGCTGTGAGAAAACTCTGAAGCAAGGACTTCTCTTGAATCTTAGGTTCACACATTCTGACCAGCTTTGCAGCTTGTTATTTTTCACCCTTTCTTTGACTCCTAGCGATCATGTTCAGGTAAACAATGCAGCTTCTCAGAAAGTTGAGTTTTCCCAGGATATCCCTTTTCAGCAGCTAGAAGCTGGCAGTGCAGGGGCCTTCTGTCTGTGACTGCAGGTCTGTGAACTCTTGCTGGGGCAGTGAGTTGCCAGTCTGCTCTACTGCAGTGGGATACCCTCATTGCAGACCACCTCAAATGCATCTGGAGAAACGGTAATTTCAATATAAAGGAAGTTATAATTGTGAACATGAGCATAATAAGGGGAAAAAAATCTTGTACTTTTCATGCAGGAGATGTGCAATACAACAAAGGAACATTGGCAGTGGGTTAAATTTGAACTACTGAGCTCTCAGTAGATGTGCAGGAAAAGATAGCATAAAATAGGCCAGAGAAAGAAACATAGTTAATCCAATAGCACCATTTTCCACATGCGTTTTACATGGGGACAGCTAATGAATTTTGATTTTTTTAGGTCTCGTGAAGCCAAATTCTGATAGAAATCAGGATCATTCATACTTTCTCTCCAGCAGCAGGAATGTTCATCTGATAGGGTATGATCTCTCTTTGCCATTCCATCTACAATGCATGGAATTGCGTAGATGGAATCCTCTTTAGGCACGTTTCAGAAGTATTAGTGAAAGCATTAAGACAACTAGAAAAATTGTGAAGAGAAAGTGCCAAAACAAATGAAGTAACTTTCTTCAGAAAAATTCTTAAGCAAGGCTTCAAGTGCAATTTAGGACATCATGTAGAGGAAATGACAGGACAGAAGATAAGCTTTCTTCTGGAACTTGAAATGAAATTATGAATCAGCAAGGTACAGAAATATAGTGCAAATATTTCAGACAGGAGGTGCTGCAACAAAGTCCCTGTGAATATTATATAGCTAATTACTTTTATACTTTCTGGATGAACCTAATTTTAGGCCTTTTTAATAGATTCACAAATAATCTTCTGGTAATAGTATTAGCATTTCAGAGCATCTTCCATTATTAAAGTTAGGAATCAATTGCTGCTTACCAAGCAAGTTTTGATTTCTGAAAGGTGTATCTTATTTATTTATAAAATTCTGGCTTGATTAGAATGTAAGGTGATATTTTTTTCTCAGACAAATATGTCAGACAAGGAAAGGTAAAATATAGATGCTTTTTCTTGTTGAAGCCTAAGCCTTTGATTTTTATGAGAGGTACTGGTCTGTGAGGATGCAGAATATCTCAGGTCAGAGAAGACCCTGGAACAGAGATGAAATTCTGGATTGATTGGAGGGCATTGATAACATGTAACCACTTCCATGACATGGTGTTCAAATGGCTTTATATCACTGGTTGTTTGGAACAAGTAATAAAGACAAACTAAGAAAGGGATAGAAAGTGCAAACAAAATAAGATTTACCAAAACCAAAGCAAGCTTTCTGAATTACTCTAAGTTTTTTATTTCTCAGCCTATGAAAAATAGGTCAGGCTTCTGGCAATACTCTTTCCAAAATACTCCATTGAAAAACAACTCCAAACAACCTTGGACTGTCTAAAACAGTTTGAAATTAATCAGCTAGCATTCACATTTTGGAACAGTTCACAAAAATGTTGACAAGCACTGAATTCTTCTAGCAAGTTTCTGATTTGACGGATTTGGGTCTTTATACAGAGTTTTGGGGTTATAGATTGAAGTCTGTTTCTCTTTTTGCAGCCATCCAATTTGGCTGTTGCCATTGTCCCTGCAGCTCTCACATTTACAGAGAGAAAGGTACAAAATACAAGCCCGTGAATTGAAAGAACAGACAAGCTAAATCCTTAAGGTTGCAAAGGAGGCATCTATAGCCTGATAGCCTAAGCATGAGTCTGATATAATAAATCAGGCATTAAAAGTACTCAGTAAAAGAATAGCCAAAATGAGATGCATACTTGTGTGAAAGTTTCAATAGAGCTTTTAATAATAATAATTAAAAAAAAGGCTCAGAAGGTGTGGGGGTGTTCATATGGCCCACCTCTGGAAAATGGCCTAGGTAAAAACAACCCTAAAATAAGGTAGTGATGATAGACAGTGTGTGTATATGGAGTACCCAAAACTGGTAGGACCTCTGCCCCAATCTGATCATTTGGATTAAACAGCAACTGGGAATTTACAAAGAGACTTTTGAAACATAGTCAGCCTGAAAAGACATACAGCAGAATCAGGGAAATCTTCTGTTTGAGAGGCCTTCAAGAGAAGGGTGGAGACCTTCAAGAGGAAACAGCAGCCAACACAACCTGACTCGACACTGCAAGAAGTCACCCTGTGGGTGACCATGACCTGTGTCCAGGACAGGCAGCGCAGCCTCCTCATCAGAGCTGTGGGTAGCCTGCACCCAGCTGGGAGCCAGATGGCGTGGGGTGCAACAACCAGAGACTCGCACTCAAGGTGTACACGTGTGCCCTCCTGGGGTGCTGTCTCACCGGTGCATGCATTAGTGGATTGTAGGGAGCAGCATGGGTACACGTGAAGTGACAGCACCCACATCATCTCCCTCTGGAGGTGTCTGCAAGTAGGGGAAGCTGGGCACCCAGGAGAGGAGAGCTTGTAACCCACACCCCCACTGCATGTGTGTGTGTGTGTGCATGAGTGTGTACCAAACTCTGTGTAGGGGGGAATAGGCCTTCTTGGGATTACTCACAGAAGGGAGTTTAGGAGCTTGTGGGTGTTTATTAGCATTTTGTAAGTATATAGTATTATGGTTTATCTGTTTTACTGTTTATATTGGTCATGAATGTATGGACTCACTGATTGTCAGTTAATTATGTCATTAAAAAATCAGTAAAACACTGTGATTCCAGTTTAGTTAAGCTACGTGCACTGAGCAGTTTTTCCTTGTGATAGGAGGAGAGACGAGAAATCTTTTCTATTTCAGGAACAGGAGAGGATATAGCTTGCCAAAAGGGAGTGGATAGGCAGCCCCATATTAGTCATACAAACGGAGTAGCAGAGGTGGATTCATAGGCTGTATGGAAAAAAAATCTGACCAGTAGAGGTCATGTTTATGGTAGTGCTCCCTGCTGGGAAATTAAGCTGAGGGGTGAGACCTGGAGAATTTTAGGACAAACCCTGCAGAAGCACTTTCTCACACATCTTGGTGGGGGTCTGAGTAAAGGAAGTAAAGATGAAACATGAGATTTTCCTGGACCAGGTGGACAGTCAGTATTAGAGAGCTGCATTTGAAAGCATTGGGAAGATATGTCCTGAAGAGCTTGACAAGTTTAATGAAGCAACTAAAGTTGTCAGCTGAGGTGATAAATAGATGGAAAGAGCAAAGTCTGGAACTCAGTAAGGAAGGGACTCGGGATGCCCTGGTAAATGATAGGGAAGACCACAGATGAAGAGGCTCACTTCAGGAGTAAAGATGAATCTACTGTTGTTTCACATGGCTCTGGAGAGAACAAATACCCCAGGTGTGGGCCTAAGCAGTAAGAGCTAGGTTGCTCCAAAAAGGAGGAACATGACTGCTCCATATCCTTTGACTATGTCTGTACCACTGCTGCACCATTCATCTTCATATCTCCATGCAAATCTCTGGCAACAAGACTAGGAACTGAACCTTTAAAGAATTACAACAGCATAGTAATTTTCAGGAAAATTAGGGAACAAATGGTATCACTGAGAATATACCAGTAAAGAAACCCCTACAACTTTTTATGGCCATATAATTTATGGGATGCTTTAATATTTATGTGGTGATATTGTTTATTATGCTTAGATTATAGCTATTCCCATTTCAAAATCTTCCACTTTTAATAACCTCCACAGATTCTTGGCTACACGGAAATATTACATTCTTGGACATTTTTTAGCTTCACCCAACTCTACCAACTGCAGGTAAAGTCTTTAAGTTGATGTTTTGTAATCAGAGACTAATGATGGCATTTTTGACCAAAAATAAATTGGAAAATACTAGGTTTTTAGTATAAAACTAATTGAAAACTATTTTATACATGCTGATTTGGAAGTATGAAATGGCTTGCTGGGACTCTGCTATTAGTGTGATAGGATAAATATAATGAATAATACTCAGCCATTTTCAAGTCATTCAATAACAGGCAAAGCCCCTTTTTTTGTGGTGTAACTTTGATAAAGTTTTGCATTATGAAAACATAAGTGCAAATATTGAAATTACTTCCTTCACCAGAATGTTGGAGGATATATAGCTTTAAATCATGGAGGAAATTTATGTAGAAAACTTTTGAAGGAAAATAAAGTATTGTGATATTCTTACATAAAGTGTAATTGGGAAGTTATGATTAGATAGGTAAAATAACAACCCTTATTAAAAAAGTTGGTTCTTACTTTCACATATTCTTAAAAATCTAATGTCAAACTGGCAGTGACTTAAGTATTGTTTGAAGAGGTTGGTTCAGCATGACTTTTGGCACCTTTTGTTCTGTGTCTGACACTTACTTGAGTTGAACATTTTTTTTCCTTTACCAGTTTTATAAAAATTTGTTATTTTTTATAGCTCTTCCCTTCCTATCATAAATTAAAAGGCTTAGGGAGGAGTTGCTCCCTTGAGTTACTTCTAAAGTTCCGAAAGTTTTGGCACAGCCAACTTTTTAGCATTCAATAACTTTCTAAAGTCTACGAGCTTTCTGAGAGACCTGCAACAGCTTCATCCTGTAACTTCGGGACTGCATTTACTGTTCCAGGGAGGAGTTGCCTTTCAGTTTGGCATGAGGACAGTGTGGTCTGATCAGTGTTGTCAAGTGTTTGCTGCTTGCAAGTTATTGGAATGAGTAGGTAGCCAAGAAATGTTGCTACGGTAAAGAATTGTTTTGATTAAAAAAAAAAAAGTAAAATAGGGAGGAGGGCAGCACAGACCTACCACCAAGAATAACTCTGTTGTGATGATGTATTATGAATCCAAAAAATGCAAATACTGGGTTAGTAAACTGGCAGTTCTGAAGGCAGTGGTGATGTAGGGGTGAAGAAAGATTAAGATAAAAAGAATTGAAAGGAAGTGGCTTGGGAATTAATAAAGACTTAATGGAAGATTTCATTTTTAGATCAGAACTTTAATTAATTTTCCACTGGTAGTGACTAAATCGTATCATATGAATGGTAGTAGTTGAAAAGGGAAACCAAACTTTGGGGAAAAACCTAATGAAACTGTCACCAATTATTACATAGGTTTTGAGCCCACAAAGTATTATTTTCTGTGGCAATTTCAAGGCCTCATCCTGTGTATTATTTGAACTTGATTTTCAGCTAAACTAGATTGGCTTCATCTTAAAATTGCAAGGTTTCTTACAAAGTTAATGAAGCAGTCATCTTTGGGATGGCTGCCCCCCACCCCCAGTGACACACATACAACTTTACCCAAATACACAAACCATCCTCTTTAATTCAGTGATGGTTGTGAATCTTACTGGGTTGCAGAGCGCTCCTTCTTTTGAAAATCTTTCCTCATGAGATGGGGAACCAAGTCTGATACAGTGACTACTTGCTTGGACATCTGTGCAAACCAGCATTCATCCAATTTGCTGTCAACAGCTTGAAGTCATGCACATCCTTATCAGGTGCTGTACTTCCAGACAAGAAAATGCATCGATGCTTTGCTGTTGTTTTTTCTTTTGCCAAGCTGTGGCAGCCCCCAATAGAGAGAGCGGGGAAGTGGGAAGAAGAGGTTGTTACCTTGGCCAGTATGGTGCAGGTGGTGCACTGGGGGTTGCTGCCCTCCTTACCAGGTGGCACTACAGGGGAGTGGATCTTCTTGTGAGATGCTCATGTCACATAATGGAGCCTGGGAAGAGGAAAGAAAGCACCCAGAACAGAGGAGGTGGGGGATTGGGGTACATGGGACTTACACAGGCAGGTCCAGCTCTAGAATTGGCAGGAATGTGTGATGGATCTTCCACCTGTCAGCTGCAGGAGATGGGGTACTTGGAACAAGAGTTCGGGCAGTGCACGCAAGGGAAGTACTTCAGATGCCAAGAATGTAATGTTTATTGTGATGACTGCTGTGGTGCAGCAGTGGATAAAAGTAGACCAGTATCCACACAACTGAACAATAAGTAAATAAATTACCAGTAATACCCTGTTCTTATACAATGCTCTCCACCCATAGATTTCAAAGTTCTTTACAAAGAAGACTGACATTATTATCCGTATTTTTCTGAGAGGGAAGCTGTGGTAGAAGACAAGGGAATGACTTCGCCATGGTTATCCAGCAAAGCAGTGATACACCTGGGACAAGGACACAGCTCTCCCAAATGCCAGTCTGCAACTATGCACATGAGAAACCCTGCCTTTCCGTATATGCTGGTGGCCTGTTCTTTAAAAAGGATGCAGATTTGCTGTTATTAAGAATCTGTCTCTTAATATTGCAAGGTAAATAATAAAATATCTTGCTAACCTGAGAACTAGCATAGGCAGATTTCATGCTTGAGCATACAATCAAACAAACCATCTTCACAGTTACTAAGATCTTGACCAATAAAGATAAATCCATCTTGGTTTTTCATTCTGTGCATCCATGTGATTCTTTAACAACATCTGTAGAGGATCATTGATAGCCTGCGATCTGTTGTCTCACCTTTGCAGATAATTTACTCTTTTTTTCCTAAAGTGTTTGAGGAGCAATACAGGATTGTTGCCTTCAATAAATTATTGCTGGTGATTTTGCAGGCTCAAAAGCCCAAATCCATCCTATCTTTCAGTAGAACAGCAAAATTTATGACTAACAAGTAGGCTTTAGGCTTTATTTTTCCAGTTGGCTAAAACCACATCCACAAAGGCCACTCCTGAAGAAGAAGTGAGTCAAAGTGTCTCTGGCTATATCTCCTAGCCATAGAGAACAGTATAACCTGAATCAATATAGGCCCATGCACCAAGGCAACCAAAGATGAAAAAGCTATGTAAAATTTGCAATGAAACATTCCTACAGTCATCCTTCTGGCAAAAATCATGTGCAAGAGAAGGAAAATTTATGTTAATAATTCATCCAGCTCTAGAAAGCAGTTACTATGCTTTCCTTGATTTAAATCATAACTAAATGATGTCTATCCAAGACTTTGTGTGTCCAGTGGGGAAGATGTAGCCTTGATCTGCCTAGAACCTCTGGTAAATCCATGACTGCCTTAACACATCATTAACAGAACAGTTTAATACCCACAGTATTAAAATGATCAGGTCCTTTGAAAGCCAGCCAAACAACACAGAAACTGATTTCCAGAACTGACTTCCACCTCTTTATAGTTACCCTCCTAGTCCTCTCCAAAAACTCTTCTACATATTTGCTATATGGTGAGAGAAAGTCTTGAATCCTTACCTTTTTGCCTGAATTCAGGAGCAAATTACCAAGTTACTGTGCATCTCTTAATTTTAAGCTGGTGAAGTCTGTGCTTTTTTCTCTAGTCTAGGTGTTGTTTATGCACAATTACACACTTTGTCAGAAGTGCAATCCAAGGTGTGGAGAAAAATGGTCTTGCACTCTTGGGCTGTGCCTCCACTGTCCTGCTTTGAGCTCTCCTTGGGCTCAGCACTGATCAGCACAGTGTTGCAAAACTGTGCTCCAGATGGGCAAAACAGGGGAAGGCACCACAGGGGGGGAAATCTGGGGGAGGCCTGGGGGAAATATTCCCCTAAGAGCACTCAAAAACATGAGCAGGCAGACCATAGCCTGCATTCCTGCAGCAAGGGAGACATGCGTGCTGTTGGTGATGGGTTTGGGGAGCAATCCTGCCATTAGGTGTGTTGGTGTGGACAGGTTATTGCTGCCCAAGGGTGCTGACGGCCAGTGCTGGGCCAGGGCTGTTGCTTCTGGAGCCTCCTCTCCTTCTGTATCTCTTGAGTCCTGCACCAGGCATGGCCTGACACTGCCAGATCTCTTATGCAGCAGCCATCAGCAACTGTGCCAGCATGCACGGAACCATCTGAGGAGCACCAGGCAGGGATGGGGTCTGCATTCACCCTCTGCATTGCACCTCTTGCCACATAAGTAAGTGACGGCCACCAGGGCAGTTGTGGTCGGTGCTGCGGCACGCAGCCACCTCAGGCTGTGGCAATTGATCTCACCTAGTGTACTATTACCTCTCCACTGCCTCGTGCAGCCTCCCAGGACTTGGGGATGATCTGAGCCAAACTCCAGGTGACCTGTTTTTTTTTATCACCTGGTCCATTCCCTAGTGACTCATCGCTTTTAATGGAGCTGCTTTCAATTCATTCCATGGCTAGTAAAACCTATAAAGTCTGATGATCTGAAGCAGAAGTGAGAATGGTCTACTAGGGGGAAAAATAAATGTCGGAGTCATAGACCCATCCATTTTATTATCATCTTACTGAAAGCTAGAGATATGTTAATATATAGTAATGAGAGTGCATCAGAATTAATAACAACACAGCAACATTAACTAATGATACTGGTACACCCCCCCCCCCCCCTTATGCCCCAAGGTCTCAAAGTCAGGGTGTATTGGTTTCCCCTCAATCAGTTGTTCACTAAGCCTGACCACTTTCCCATGCATGAATACACACATGCTTTCTCCCTCTCTCTCTGCCTCTCACAAAAACCCCAAACATTTTTCTTCTTTCATAATTTCCTTGATGTTCTATCATCAGTTTTCTATCTTACCATCCAATTTAATCAGAGTTATTTAATATTAATGTAACTTTAAAAAATACCATGTATTACAGTGAGGCCCAAGCTAAGAAGACTAGAGCAGGGAAAGTTTCCTAGTATGCAAATGGCTATCTGAAGTACAGAAGCAGCGAGACCAATAGTAAAACTCATATGTGTCTTCTGACAGGTTACGTAAAAACCACACTGAAGCAAGTACATAAAACCACTCTCTTTCCTTCATCTTTATCCCTAGATAGTGTTCTCCCTTTCTTTGTCTTCTAGTTTAATTGGTTAGCTTAAAAACATGAAAAACCTATAGTCTTTCTCCCCCTCACATGCTTCGGGGTGGCATCTTCCTTTCTCTCTTCCTGTGGGCTGGAGAGAGGTCAAGTTCCTTTACTGAGCCATGTATCATATATAGGGAGAAAAGAATTTGGTACCACCTGCAGCAGCTTGAATGGGAATAAATTATACCTGTACTAGACGGCTGTGAGTTGCTGTCAGGTCAGGGGTTCTGTTTTCCTTGTCTGTCTTCATTTTGCAAAATGGTAGGTGAGGACCTGAACTGAAAAGCTATTGAGAATCAGGTTCTTTATGCTTTTTGGCCACACATTTTGAGTGAGAGAAAACTATTTACTGAGGAATTTCATCTGAAACCTGAAAAACTGCTTGCCAAAACACAAGCGGGAAGAGAAACTGAAATGAGCACTTTATATTACAATCTTTAGGAAACATTGCATTTAGTTTGCTTTTAGAAGCAGCTGGTTATTGCTGGATGGCGACAAGGCAGAGGGTGGCAGTGGAGGGGTCACCCTTCCACAAAGCCATTTACCAATTTCTGATCTAAAAGCAATCTTTAAAAATAAATGAAAAGTGAATGCAGTCTGTATGAATTCAGAGATGACCTAGCACACAGTTTACAGCTGCTTAAAAGAGGAGAATTCAGTGTGTGTGTGGGATGCTGGAGAATTGCCCTGTATTTGGATATGCAAAATAAAGATCTGTTTTGTAAAGGAGCCGAGCACCTGGAACTTTCTTCTGGCATTACCCTACTAGTCAGATAAAACAGATAAATGCTAATTTAATCAATCTATTAAATAATTATTTTTCAATGAAATAGAGACTAAAAAAAAAATCTTAGTAGCAAATCTCTCCAGTCAATACCTTTGCGTAAGTAGTGTGTGAGTACAGAATGCTAAATAGAGGTTACACTGATATTTGTGTATATACAGAATATACACACACATATGCCTTCTCCCACCCGTATCTATACTAGAAAAGAAAAGATAGGATAGCTGATGTATGAGCCAAGAAAAACATTTATTTTGGATGATACCTTTTTAGAACTGGCTTCTCTGCAGAATTCAAAAAATGTGTTTGAAATTAGAGAGGTCTGTTTATGGAGGATATAAAAAAATAGATGGAAGAAGAAATCACTTAGAGAAATGCTAATCCCCTCCTCCACAAAATGCCCTTTGCTATGACCCTGACCTTTACTTCTGTCACTTGAAAAGATCCTTAAATATTTGTTGTGATATTTTGGGAATAGACAGGTACAGATAGAGCTATATGCTGGCTAATCTGGCTCATTCCCTCCCTACAGATGAAGGTATAAGGAAAAATATATCTAAACATGCATATAGCCACATTATTTTTCATGCAGGAAGTCATTCATGTTTAAATTAAAACAGTCCCTCAAAGTTCCTCATTTTTATTAGTGCAAGCCCTAAAAGACCACAAAATTATTTCAGTAATCATCATACTTGCATATTTTCATACTACATAATTACTTAACTTCTGATGCTGCATGTGGTCACATGGATACACACTTAGCTGAACATATTTGTTCTGTCACAATCTGCAGTCATCCATACTGTAGATGTCCAGTTTGTCTACACTAAATGTGATATGTTTCACACATGCGACTGTGAGACACGCAACTGTGAGAACAGTTTCTACTTTTATTAATGCTAACTGTTACCAGGCCTGCAACTGCCAAGTGCTATGCAGCAATTACAGCAAGCTACTTAATATAGTGGCCAGTGGGAGAGGAGGACACTCTTTCTCTCTTCGTGGCATAGTCAAATGCAGCTGCTGTTTTTGAGATAAAAACACGTACACAGCTGGCTTCTGGGTAGTTGCTTTTGTTCTCTAAAACACTCACTTGCTGTAACTATACCTAAGCAAAGCATGGATTTCGCATTCTTGGCATTATATTTGAAGATCTCTTGTTGATTTTTGGAGTGTGAGTTTCTGTCGTGCACTCCAAGTTTTTATTGTATGAACATCAAACAATATATGTTTTGATCATGTTTCTTAAACTCACAGTTTATGAATGCCTTTGGAAACTGTCCCTCTTTTCTTTGTGATAATCTCAAGACATAAGCAAAACTCTTTTGAGAAAGAAAATACCTTGGAAAGTATATACTGACATAGTCCAAAGCATATTGGCTGCTACCCCTTTGGGAATAAGGCTCCCTTCAGATGTGTTGCTGTTTGTGCACCTTAAACTGCTGCTTATGAGTGCAAAAGTAAGCCACTCTGTTTAAATGAGTGTCAGAAAACATAAAATTAATTGGATACCCTGTACAGAACACTGTGGGGTTTTTTTACTGTTATCAAGTTTACGTTGCATCAGTAATTTGAAATTACTGGTGAACCTACAGTACTTATTTTAGGAAGAATGAGGACTGTGCCATTCTGTGATAATTTTTTATACGATTATTTGGTTTACTCTAGGGACATTACCAAGCACATATACTTACTTTAATGTTTCTTTCCTTGAGTTCAGGTTATGTTGTAGTGTTTCATACCTGCTTTGCACGACCATACATGACCCATTGCACATGTGTTACCTGTCACATGTGACAAAATGACCAAAACCCAAGCCAATACTTTGAAGCTCATACTTGCAATTTTATAAACTCTTAAGAAGGCATTGTGGACTCCTCTGCTTATTTGTCATGTTTCTGCAGTTAATGTCTTACTTATTGTAACTAAAGGAGAGCTTTCATAAGCTAACTCAAAGCTGAAATGCGACTTGTCTTCTGTGTGTCACATGGAGGAATGTGCTATCTTTTAAAAATTAATTTATCTTGCTTCTTGGAATTGCTTTGCAGCTATGCTGCAGAGATAGCGTAACAGTGTCAAACATGCTTTCTATCTCCAAGAGGAAACAAGCAAACAGCTGGGAGTGATTCCCCGAACAGTCATTGATCATGCGATGTTCAGAAAGTCATGAGTAGAGATGCTAATATAGCTCTCACTTCCAGGGTTACTCTACATATGTAGGACAATTGTCTTCCTTACAATAGCAATCGGAAAAATGGAGCTTCTGCAGTTGTTGTGTGCTTATTTTTAAGCAGTTAATATTAATCCAGAATCTCAGAACAAGTGCAATAGCAAACAAATACAGCAAAAATGTGAATTTGTGATGTGTGTTACCAGCTTTTGTCTCTGACATTTTACACAGAAAATCCTCTTTTTCCCCCAGCTCTATATTCTCCTGAAGCAAGCTGAATAACAAACATCCTATGCTAATATCTTAGAACACTCTCTCTCTCTCTCTCTCCCCCCAAGTGATAACATCTTGGTTGGAGAGATTGAATATTGATTAATTAGTTCTCTTGAGGACTCTTCTTTAAAGGATGAATGTTGATATTTTGAACATTTCTTGAATCAGTTCTGGTGTTTTTTATAAACACAATTGTCAATTTAAAAAACTGAGGTTCAGTAACATAAAATATACCACACTGCAAAATCCACATGCTGTGATTTTACCAGGAGTGAAAACTTACTTTTACTCTAGAGAGTACAGAGACTTCTAGCAGTTCAAATAATAGAAAAAGCAGAGTGCTTTACTGGCATTTTTAGGTCATGTTTCAATATATACTGAAATATTCTCTTTTATTCCAGAGCTGTTCCAGTTTGAATTATTTTCATATTTCAAATTCTGTTACAGAGTTTTGAGCTCTCATTAGAACTATGATTTATTTTCTCCTTTCAGTTGTGTAAAGCCACTGAAGCTGTGTGGCTGTATTGGGACCTAACTGGGTGGCAGATATACAGAGGTATAATTAACATAACACAGACCAAATGTACATCTACTGTAAGAATTATATTTGCACTTAATCTAATATGTATTCATAGCAAGAGTGAGGGGTTGACTTCTCCCTCTCTCACCTTCAGAGTTTAAAGTCATAAAATTCACTATGGAGGAAAAACAACAGTGAATATGGAGCTCAGTAACATAAATGAAGGAGAATCCACTTTCATTTTTGCACATAATTTTTTTTTTTTTTAAAAAAGGAGGCCGCTATTACAAGTGCTGTTATGTGTGGCTGTAGCAGCTTTCCAAGTGAGTCATCATCTGTGTTTGGAACCAGACTTTCAGTTTTACTGCACAGACACCTGCAACTTGAACGAACAGATTTACTACGTTAGCTGGCAGAAACAGTAGGATTTTATAGTCTAAGGATCATCTACTTGAGAAAAAGAACTAACACCCCAAAACAGTGAGTGGCAAACCTAGGAACCGCTTCATGGCCACACTTGGCAAAGCCCTTCCCAAGGCAGCGTGGCTGTGCGGTCGAAGGGAGGAATGGACAGACTGGTTTCACCTCTTGTTCTGCAAAAGGGGCAACCTCTGGCTCTCCATTCTCCCCAGTAATAAATGCTGCAAAGTGCATGATAAATAATAATAAATGAGGCAAAGTGCATCACAAGGAGGTGGAATACCTCAAATGACTCCGGATCCCTTGTGTCAGGTCCAATATCAAATGCTACCTGGACCTGAAATACGGAGTAAAAGGATCTTTCCCCTATACATAGAAATTATGTAGATCGATACCACTGGAAGTATCATTAGATGCTTACCTGCATTTTCCAACACCTTTTACTTTAAACAAATCTGTATTTCAACATCTGTTTTACCTGTAAAAAGAACCTAAAATAAAGGTAAACCAAGTGTTACCACTACTGAAGGAATTAAGTACTTTTGTACAGATCCTGAAATAGAGGAGAATCTGGTTAAAAGTTTCTCATGACAGCTATTTTAAAGGATGATCTCTCTTTAGTTAAAAAATAATATAAAACCTGTTTTCAAAAAAGAAACCTATTTGGGTTTTGGCAAACCATTTTTTTCATTTACACTGATTTTTGTGTGAAGGATTTTCTTCACTCTCTGAAAAATCAAAATGGAACAAAAGATTGACATAAGTGAAGATGTCAGTCTTTTAATATGAAGATGTCATATGGCCCCCCCCCCCCCCCCACCCACTT
>NW_010973188.1:4584304-4986330 GCF_000737465.1 Haliaeetus leucocephalus
TCACCCCCCCCCCCCCCCCCCCCAAAGCCACTTTCTGAACAGTTTTAATGAGATTGGAACTATTCTCTTCATCTCAGTGGAGTTTTAGTAATTTCATGTTAATTTTGTTCATTTTTTCCCTGTAAGAAAGGGGAGGATTGAAGATCTGCACAATTTATTGTGATTGATATCTCATTTTGGCTGTCAGTTGGCTGTGGGCTTTTGTTCCCAGTGCAGGTCAGCTGTGAGAAAGCAGAAGGACCATGGGTATGCCTGTGTCCCAGGTACCAGTGAGGCAGACCTCAGCCAGTATTTCCAAGCCCACAGGCACTCGGATGTCTCCTGAGGTGACTGTAATGAAATCTGGTCCCGTATATTCAGTAGATGGAATCCTTTAAAAGTAACCATAGTAGCTAGTTAATTTTTTTTGTTCACTGGTCCTAATTTTATTCCTTGCTGATGGCCACAGTGTCAATACATGTGCTCCTGCAACGTACTATGCAAACGTGAAATTACACACTTAAGTAGTCAAAAGTCAGGGTGTGCAAGCAGAGCTATACCTTCGCTCAAATACCATTACCCCCAAGTTTTAGTCATTTCTTCATGGTTCTTAATCATACTTGGCTCTGATTGATTAGACCGTTAAGGGCACATTTTCCTTTGCATGGAAGTCTCATTGAGCTTTCTGTTTCATGCTGATTAATCTCATTCAATTTATACCTATTTCATTTTGGGACACATACCACTCTCTGGGAGTAGAGAGTCCATCTGTGCCTATAGGGATTGATTGTTTGGGAGCCCTTAGTCTATAATAAGTCATAGCCTCAGATCAGTTCCATACAAGAGTGCTTTTCACAGTTGCCTCTGACTTGCTGGTATGAATTCACAGTCACATGAGTTATTAAAAATCTCCTTGCAAAATATGGCTTTTAGCTGCTGGATAGAAACAAATGTTCATATCTCGATTTCTGGGGTATTCCTCCTGAAAGGTTTGAGAGATTGCAGGAACACTTTCTCTCAACTGTAAATGCAATCCTTTTGTAAGTACAATGCTTTTATTATCCTGGGCTAGGAACAAATTAATGACAAAGCTAGAATTTTTTTCAATTCTTAGTTATTACCACCTTACACGCTGTAACTATGTTGATTTTGCTTTTCTTTTCAGAGGCTGAAATAATACCAACAAGACCACTCTTCACTTCTTAATAGTACTTGAATGGATAGATACTTCAGACTTTAACTGTGCTGTTATTGTCACGTTTCGCAGACTATTTTTATTCAAAAAGTAAAACATTACTTATGTAAGCAGAATTTTCCCACACTATCACAGGTTTAGAGGGTGACTTTATGAATTTAGAGGGACCATTTTAGGCTACTAGACCAGATGAACCCATGGTCTGACACAGTCTGGTCATTTTGATGTCCTTAGGCAAACAACTAAAATGACTGGGGCCACCTTTAACCTTAAAATACAGACTGTTTTCATATTCCAGACCAAAAAGTGGCAGATCTGTGGTATCAAACTGCATTGATTTATTTGGTTACATGTTCCACTCTGTGTTGTCAACATACTCTGTATTAGGGAAAATACAGTGTGTACTAGTCCACGTATTCTGTACACTGCCCATTTTACACCAGGTGCCACAATCTTGCATTTTTACCTTCTTGGGTTGCAATAGAGATATTCCACGTAAGCTTGTTTTAGAAGAAAATTAAGCCATATGTCATATGCTGATAAGACTTTCCCACATGGTTATAAATGCAAGTGCTATTCTGCTTCCCTGTCACAGAATTTAATTAACTTACACATCTGTGTCTGTAGCACCAGTTTGGCCACTCAGTTTGTTAGTCACTTGTTCAAAACCCACTCAGAAGCTTGCAACCCAATGTAGCCTTGCTGTAAGCCAGTATCTCCAGCATGCAGAGAGTCCAGGTTGTTTGAAGAGAAATGCTCTTTTTTTTCAGCAAAAAAAAGCTGTTGTTGAGGTGAAAACTCAAGGTTATACACACTGTGCATGAATTTTAAAGAAAAAAGTTCTCAGATGAACATCATGTGGTCTGCATATGCTTACGAAGAGGTACGTTAATGGAAAATATATTGGTAATGCAAGCAAAGCACCTGCAAACAAAATTAACTCATAATGTGAAACATTAGGGAAATGTTAGCGACGATGAGAGATAAGAGGGAACGGGATGGCTGTTGCTCCTTCAGAGTCCCACTCGAGGGCTGCAGGTGGGTGTGAGGGCATCTGCTCTGCTCCTGCTCACCAAGAGAGTGGAAGTCATGGGACTGAGTGGTCAAAGGAGAACCTCGTCCTTTCTTCCTCAGCAGAAGTAATTATTCTGTGGTCTTTTCATATAATGAATCAGATCTTTGAATCACTGACCTGAACAGTGTGAAGTATCACTGGACTGGCAAAAATTTATTTGATTAACTTTCCTTTTGCTTTTTGCTTGAACTGCTCTCCTTGTCTCTAGAAGGCTGTATTGGGTGGCTGTTCACCCTGCAAATTTTGGCCAGTATTGAGTCTTCTAATAAAATCTCACTGAAGCTAATGTGTAAAAAGAGAAGGAGACAGGGATGGAGGCTGCAACAAAAGGCTGAGGAGCATCAGTGAAAATAAATGGTGGGAAGTAAACTTTTCAGTGCATTTCTTGCCCCCCACCCACCACTTCTGGGAGGCGAGGTCCACCTCACTCCCAGCCTGCAGTGAGTTCCTGCACTCTGCTTCCATTGGCATAAAACCAATTACTTCTGGCTGTTTATATCTCTGCGCAGCGGGTGAAAGGCATATCAGACCCTGAGTGTTTTAAATTCAGAACAGAATATTTTACATGGCTGCACTGTGAGATTTTCATTCATCCATATAATAGCTATATACTTTGTCCATATAAAGGTGGTTTATGATTTTTGTCATATGACCCTATTGCCACTGGGCTATGCAATTCTTAAAATGTATTCCTTCCACAATTCCACAAAGCAACAATTATCTAAAAAGGAAAAAGAAAAAAGTTATTTCTGTTTGAGCATAAAGAGGAAGAGAAGAAACCTGACAGAACTGAATATTTTAACTTCTGAGAAGTCTGAGATTTACAAGGGGTGTTCTGGTCTTAAGGTCTTGAGCATAAAAATATTATTTTCACAGAATACCCTGCCTTTCCTTTTTTCTCCCAGCTATGTATTTTTACCTATTTTTTTACTGAAATCTTAATTATGAAACTCATTCTACCTAATAATAGTTTTAGCAAGTAGGTCATGAGCTCAGTCCTTTAGCAAATCTTACTGCTTACTACCATATTCTAGGCAATTGTGTAGATATTTTAGTATATTCAACTGGAGATAAATGATCCGGGAGAAGATTCATGGTTGTTTTGGGGTGTGCACTGGAGCCAAAGCAGTATTGCTATGGAAAATCATCGAAACAGTGATGCCTCAAACTAGTAAGTCTCCATAGCAACTTAAAAAATAATGACAGCTGTACCAAGAAATTTGCTAATAGAAGCCCTTAACACATTTGTCTAGACTAAGTCATACTTCATACTCATTATAACCAGTAGAATGTTTGTAAGAAAAAGAAGTGTAGAGGAATAAATATGGAATATCTACTTTTTCTAGCATTTCACACTGACTTCAGTTAAGTTATCTGACCTTGTCTATGGCCAATATAATCATAACAGTTACATGTAAAAATGTTTAATAACATAGCTTAATTACAACTTACTTTATTCTAATATGTACAGTGTTTCATTTGTTATGTGCTATATACCTAGTGGAAATTTCTCATTTGTAAGGATAAAGCTAGGTCTTCTGAAAACAAATAGGAAGATTCCCATGCTCATAATGTTAGAATTATTGGCTGCAACAGTGACTGACTGAATCAAAAATGCAGCAGTAGGAGAGACGCTCTGTTTTAAAATGGCCTCGCTCAAGTCCAAATTACTGACCACTGATAAAAAAGAGAAGGATTCTGTAGGTTCAAAGTCGCATAGATAAAGCACAAGAGAGATTGCTAGCTTTGGTCTGCTAGAGACACACTAGATAATAAGGCAAATGGCTGTGCAACTATTGAGCTACAGTATGTAGCAAGAACAAATATTTTCATGGGTTGACATCAGTTTGAAAGATGTGACATAGGCTGCTGATTTTAAGGCGCCCTTTGAATTTCTAAAATTATACATAACAATTTCCTATATAAACAAAAATTGTATCTAATGGGACAGAATTCTATACGGGATCTTATGAAGAGTTAATTACAGAATTGAAAAAATAGATGAAAATGATTTTATCTTGATTACATTTTCGTTGTGAGTTCTGCCAAGAATACATGTTTGTGGGGGTTTGAAAAGGACAATTTAATAAAGCTGAAAATAATTTTGAGACAATCAACTGGAGAAAATGTAAACAGAAAAATGAGAAAGATAATTGTCCATTGTTGAATAACATTTTACTAGATGCCCAAATAGCATATTTCAGAATGATGTTGTCGCAGTGACTTAAGGAAAGAACAGTGTGGGTCAAAGTAAAATGAAAAGCATCTATAAATCATAGTGAAATGTGAAAAAAAAAAAAAGCTGGAACAGTCATAATAACAACTGTCTTGGATTTTAGAAAGTAGCTAGTGGAAGCCAAATGTTAGACAAAATCTGTGGTTAGCAGATTAAAGAATGAAAAGGTAGACAAAGGAGTTCAGTTGTACCGGGAATCCCGATAATATTATTGTTCTGTGACTGTATGATGATAGCAGAACTGACAAGAATTCATGAAAAGCAGAACCTCAGTCACTTGGTGTCTGCATTTGGGGAAAGCCAGATGGTAGAGTCATATGACATGACAACGTAGTCCTTCTAATTTTAACCAGTTACACAGCAGTTTATTAAAGTTAGACATTTTAAAATCTGCATGTCTAATTAACTTGCATCTGATAGTTTTAAAAGAACTAGCAAAAGACCCCGAGGGGCATTTAATATTGATGATTACAGTCTTGAAACAGGGGATTTTTCAAGTTGGGAAAAATATAATGTGCCAATATTTAAAAATGATAACAGGACTAACTCAGGAAATTAAGGGCCTATCAAATTGAGATTGCTCAAACACAATTAATGTCCATCAACATTAGCTTCACAAAAATAAATTTTGTCAGACTAATTTGATACCATCCTTTGATGAGATTACAAGTTCTTTTCAATCAAGATAATATTGTTGATGTGATAAATTTTTTGAAAGGACATGCATTCACACCAGAAGACATTTTGTTAAGAAAATAAAGCAATAGAAAATCCACCTAACATCTATGAATTTAATTAAAAATTAATAGGTCTTATAAATGTAAATAAGGAACCATCATGCCAAGGTTTTGTTCTTTGTGAGGTTTTCCCCCCGCTACATTATCTTTATTAATGAGACAATAAACCATAACAATTTGTTGATGAAGTTTTCTTACACCACTAAAACTGGTGGAGAACTAAATGATAAATAAGGCTGGTGAGTGACAGAGAGCAATCTGAATTTCTTTACAAAATGGAACAAGGTGATTTTTGGAAGCCCGTGCAGTGAGGAACAGTGTAAGCCACGTTTGTAGGATGGAAAAGGCTCCATGCTGGGAAATAGGGACTGAAAAGGATTTGATGTTATGATGAATAATCAGATACACATGAAGCTCCCACAGTGCACCATGGCCAAAGTGCTAAAATGATCATTGGACTGTAATCAGGAGAATATGAATAAAAGCAGGGAGCTTGCATTACTCAGGCGAAGATTTACTGTGAAGGAAAAGGGAAGGTGCTACACAGGCCGTAGCTCCTCGGCAAGGTCTGGCTTGGGGCTTTGTGCATCTGATAGAGGAGAAAGTGGGGCACCGCACAGCTCCCCCCACGGGCCTGTGCTAGGGTCCAGCAGCCTGGCACCACCGTGTTTCATCACTGCCTGTGGTACCCTGTGCTAAAGGATTTTGGTCTTTTTTATTTTGTTTTTTTCTAGATATTATTATTTATTTTGTTTTCTTTAAAAAAAGGGGGGCTGACAGGAACTCTGGATGAGCTTAAAGGACTGGAAAATATGCTGAAAATGAAGGACTACAGTTCAAACTGTTTGACTTACTAAAGAACAGAAAAATGATACAAAGGCATCTTTAATTTCTCTGGCAAAGATTAGAAAAATCCATTGCCTGGAATTAGAGACATTTAGGCTTGAAGTAACTTACCACAGAGAAGGGAACTGACCACTGGAAAAAACTTACTGAAGGCTACAGTGGACTTTCTCTGTACAGAAAATTTGAAACCATGATCAGTTTCCGATCTGGCTTAGCTGCACTATTGATATTGATACAGAAATTAATTTAGGGGAGTCCTGTAGATGCGTAATGAAAGCAGTCACATTAGATAATCAACAGATCCCTTCTAATATTAATATCTTTCAGTCAAAAATGTGAAATGGGCATGTTATTCTGTTGAGATGATCTGCAACAAGGACTTAATTGCATTCTTAAAAAATGTGCTTTGCAAATAATTTTAATTTATAAGCTGAATATCAGGCATATGAGCTATGAAATGTTCTAATTCTTCACTACATAATAAAAGATTGATTTTTCTGATTGACATAAAGAACAGAAATTCACCTAGGTTACAAAAGCTGGTTTTCTGTCTCCAAAGCAGCATGTTCAGAAACCCCCATTTCTGTCCGTGTAGGAAGGGGAGAGAGTAATGCACTACAGCTCTAGAGATTAACTCTGGAAGTCGGGAGGGTCTGTCCTGCTGTGGGAATACAAAGGATAGCCCCAGCCTGCCTGCAGGCCACCCTTGTCCCCCTTGCGTGGGGTCATGCAGGAGATGTGTTAGGGCTGGGCTTGGGGACAAGGGGGAGGAGGTAACGGAGGGGTTGGAGTAAGGGCATAGATAGATCCTCCTGCCACTACTATGATTTTAGAAAATATTCTCCTTTACGCTTTCAGATGCCTTTATTTGCTCAAGGTTTTTTTATTTTTGGTCAATTCTACTTAAAAGTACATACTAACTCAAGCCATTTTGTTTCTCCTTTCTCGTTGCACTTGCTGACACCTCTTTCACCTTGTTATACCTGCTGGCATAATGTTGCTTGCTATTGAGTCATAGCTCTTACAGCTGATTCAGCCATCCATTCCTCTGCCACCCTCCCCTTCCTGCTTGGAGTGATTCAGAGCTCGGCCTTTGCACTCAGTCTCCACCAAGAAGTTAACAAAGAAAGAAGAAAACCTTCTAAAACACACCGACACACCCTGCTGCTCTTATGGCCGGTCATTTGGTCTGTTATAAGCATGCTATCTGCACTATGAGTGAAATGACAGAAACTGTGTCTTCTTGTACGTTGTTTCTTGACAAAAATCCCAGGATGATTGGTACAGTTTGTGAACTCCAGCTCTGCTAAAAGAAAAAAAAGCTGAGGTGAGTGGGGAACAGCATGGAGTGGATTTCGGTGGGCTGGGGAGTGGTGCCGCGGCCCTTGGGAGGGGGCATCACTCCAGCTTGCCCCTAGAAAGACCAAACATCCCAAAAGACGAGCATCCTGCAAAGGTGAACAGAGAAGGGCAGGTTTCCTAGGGCTTCTTCAATCATCCAGTAGCACCCACGACAACCTGAAAAGCCAGGTCCCTTCAGAGGTTGCCTCAGAAAACATCTCATATATTTGCTTGATTCTCTAGGTTTTAACTTTTTTCCCTTGAGATTAGTCACCACTGGCCCTCTGAAATATCTGTGGAGTTCTCTTGGTTTACACTCTGCCACAGAGACATTTAAATAAAGGTGCAGCCTCAGCATTACTTTGCTTGTACGTATGCTTGAGTGTGTGTATGTACTATCTACATCTGGAATGAGGGCCTGTATTAAAAATAAAATAATTATAAAAATAAAATGAAATGGCCTCACATGGAAAGCATTTGGAAAGGAAAATACCAGAGTAAAAATGGAAAAATAAGTACGTGTCAGGCCAGCTGCAGGTTAGGAGCAGCTCCCCGAGAAGCCAGTGGGATTTGCTGGTGCCCTGCATGGGAAGGCAGAGACAAAGCAAGTACAGCTGGCCCGCAGCACTCTGGTGACCAAGGTTTTAGTTATGCCTGCAGGAAGTCTTTTAGCTTTAACCTGGCTGGTCTCAGGAGTATTTCTCAGAAGCTAAAGATGTCAACTCTAGCAAGACTGTGCCCACAGATAGTAATGACCAAAAGGGAGATCCCTGGGGCAGGTGGCAGGAAGCTTCTGAAGGTGCAGGTGCCACCAGGTATCTGGGGCATGGGGGACCATCCCTGCCTTCCTTGATAAGACAGGGAAGTTCCCCTAACAGTCAAATTTGTGTATTAAACCTTTCTCACTTTATTCCTGCACAAGGGTAAAGGGACCCTACACTGCAAACAAACCCATCATACATGGAGTTATTTGACAGCCTCTAAGTTAAGAAAGGATTTTAATACCTCCCTTCAAGGGATCACTCACATGATTAAAGTTAGACATGATTTTAGAAACCTCAGAAAATCAGCCACCTGATAAAGTCTCAGCTTCAGGTTAAAACAAATTACATTTAAAAAGCATGTTTCGTGACAACCAACATAAAGAAGAGATATTGTAGCAACAAAGCTTTGTCTTAAAAATTATTAAATTGTTTGGTCTTTCAATAATTGAAGAGGCTTCATTACCATGCAAACAAAACACAGGTTGGCTATTCACCTTTTGGAAGGCGGCATTTGCATTGCTATAATAGAAGAGAAGAACCTTAGAAAACTAATGAAGGAGCATAAAAATGCAAATTACTGCAGCTAATTGGCTGTGCCTTCTTACACCTTCTGAATTATTAATTTATGACCAAGTAAATCTGCCCCTTTTAAATAATATAATAAAGAACAACATTGTGTTCTATGCTGTTGAGTGGATAGTGTTTGTTCCCTTAATTTTATGGTGAGTTGCTCTTGTTGTTTGCACTAGCAAGATGCTTGCAGTGTTCTGTAAAACTCTGCAGGTCCAGCACTCTTCTCATGCAGACTGACAACATTGTATTTCCTATTTCTAATTCCTGACAGGAAAAAAAAAAAAAGACAAAAGATGATGACATTATTACAATAATGCTAATTACATCTTGTGCCATTGGCACTAATGTTTAATCGGAAAGCAGGCACAGAATCCTGCAGACACCTATTTATCTGCCAATATGCGAGTAATTCCATCCATTTCAGTGTGGTAACTTACATTCATCAGTGGCTGCTGCTCAGGGGGCTGAAGAAATCAAAATAAAATAAAATATTTGATAACAGGGTTGATATATGTGTGTTTTTTCCTGAATATTATTTCTTCTCTCACATAGAAAATTTGGGAAGATTCTGAGGAGCTGCTTATTTTATCTGGGATTTCCAGCCCTGTGATACCCTTTGGTGTACACAAGCACAACTTTGCAAGTGCTAGATACTCTATCTGGTAGGCCTGTACATTCACTGTATACACATATTCATGGGGAGGCCCTCACATTCACTGTGTACGCTCACTGACACTGTGCAGGGCATGAACAGTTGTGTCCAATCATTTTTTAAAGGGCCAGACTTTCTGAACTTGCATTATATTGCCCAAATGCTCCACAGTTATCTGAAAAAATCTTGGATTCACATGTTTAAGTAATTCTGTGGGACAAGGGCTTAGAAATTAATCTCAGCTTGCACGATTTGCTTCTTCTCTGATGGCTTCACATATTATCCCTATAGCATGCCTAAATTAACAATTTTTCATTGTTAATTCAAAAATTATGTTCCAGCAGTGGGCTCTTTTTCATAGGTGATGCCTGTGTGACCGAGATTGGAAGAATTTGGCTTGTGGGATGGATCATTGCTTTAGAGGACACAGACAGCAATGAGAGGCAGTAGGTGGGTATGCTTCTCCTTTTCTCCTCCTATAAGGCAGAATGTTTATTTTACAAAAATTGGCCTTTTGAGATGAAATTTATCATGCTCCATTTTAGCCCCCAAATGATTTCCTTTCAAAATGTAGCCAAAACAGGTTAAAAGTTTTGTTGCATTAATGATATGTTGCTTAGTGCATGGTACTCCGAAACACATAGAAATCCATGTCCCAAGGAACTCGTTTGCTTGTCTCAGGGGTGCCTAAACCAGCCACTGCAGGGAGGCAGCTCACGGAAGAAGCTTTGCTCAAGTTTAAGTGATCTGGCCAGATCAAGGCTTCAGTTATGAAGACAACATGCGGGAATAGTAGCAAGTCCAAGGAATTTCTAGTGTTAGAGGTAGGTAAATGGAAGCTGAAGAATATAAAATCTGATTTACTTTTATTTTGTTTATCTTTTAGGAGTTTTATAATTTGACTGCACACTAGTTTTGCCTAGCTCTCCTTTTGTAGCATCCAAATCTCTCACTGGTATCAATGCATTTCCCAGGTGGGAACGGAACATGACCTCCAGTTTACAGAGGTGAATTTGTGAGATGCAGGGTAGGTAAAATAGCTGCCCAAGGCTGCCTATGAAAACTTTGGCTGGAGTTTGGACTGCCATCCCAGTTGCTGCACAAGGCAGTAAGCTATCTTTTTTGCAGTCTGGATTTTCAGAGTATTTTCTAAACAAAAAGAAAGAATACAAGCCTCCCTCCAGGATGACAAAGAGGCACTGGCTTCTTGCGCACCAGAAACTCGGTGACCATAGCATGCCGTTTTTTGTGGAGCAGATTTCCCTATATATGTAGCACTGAGAAGCTCTCTGTAAAGGACCTGTGCAGTATTATAGTTCAGGATCAAGCTCAAACCTACTACCATTTGAAAGGGTCTTATCAAGCATGAGGTGTATAGTATGCGTTACTTAGAATATTAATGAAGCATGTAATAGCTGTTAAACTAAAGCCAGCAGGAGCAGTGGAGAAGATATCCTGATACATTACCCAGAAGAGCAAGGAGGAAAACACCCCAGGGATAAGTATTTCAGTAAGAGCCTATAGGTGGTAATTAAAGGCATTTAGGCACAAAAGGATTTGGTCCAGGTAGATGTATAGGGAACATGGCATTTACCTAAACTCAACCATAGCATCTGCTTCAGCCAGCCCTGAACACCTGGAATCTGCTTCTCCTTAACTAGGAAGGAGAGGAGTAGCAGATGTGTTTATGCTCTAGGAGTTATTGAAGAAACAGAAAAAAGACCGGGAAGAGATAATAAGTATCTGTAGATCCACAGAGAGAATGGAGTACAGGGACTAGTCATTTTCATTTGTCAACAGGCCAAAACCTAAAGGGCTTAGCCTGCAGCAAATTAGATTAAATACCAAGGAAAAATATGAATTAGTCATGAAGGGAGTATTTTAGAATCAACAGCATTGAGACTATTTAAGGCTAGACTTCCTAAAGCACAGCTGGAGACGGTTTAAGGTCAGTTTAAGCCTCCCATCACAAAAAGGGCAGTGGAGCTCACTGGGAATGGGCTCCTCTCACGTTCCAGCCACGGGCGGCCTTTGAACCTCAGCGAGGGTTTTCTTCTGCCTTCTGGAAAGCGACAGCCTAGTACAGCAGCCCTCTCCCCTCCATGTTTTAGCCCAGTAGCTGTACACTTAAACCGTTTTCTCATTAGCACCTGCGGAAAAGCGGACCTCTGGAAAACTGCCGTTCTCCCGGCCTCGCCGGGGAGGAGATGGAGACGCTCGTTCACAAAGGCATGGCATTTTCTGCAAGACGTGTGAGTAGTCACAGACTGAGCTTCTTTAAGAGCGGGCTTTTGGAGGTGAAGCCAGACTAATACTTACCACCCCACGAGGCAAGAAAGGCCGCGCGGTGACGGAGAGGTGCTGCACCGAGCGTTCCTCTGGGAAGAGCCACCCCGCTTCCTCCAGCCCTCGGCCTCTCACCTAGGGCGACCGCCAGGTCTCCACGCTGACGAAGCTGCCGCACCGGCTGGTCAGGTCCTCGCCAGTAGCAGCCCCCCCCGCCCTTCACCGGGCCGAGCGTAGAGGCGGCCTTGCTTTCATCGTGCCAAGGGCCTCCCGGTGGGAAACAGGCGACGGGTGCGGGAGGGGTGCTCGGCCCGGCCCGGGGGTGCCGCCGTCCCGCCGGCAGCCGGGCCGCCCTGCCGCCGGTCGCTGATGCCGGAGTGCCCTCTAGTGCCGACAGCCGGCGGCGGCTCCGGCCCGGCCGAGGGGAGCGGGTCCCAAGATGGCAGCCTCCTGGGCGTGGCGGCCGCCAGGCCTGCCCCGGCGCAGCGGGAGGGAAGGCAAAGGAGCACCCGGGGTCGGCATCCGCCGCGCCGTGTGGCTCACCGGCTACCAGCGCGGTGCAGAATGGGCCTGGGCTGGCCGCAGGCGCTCCTGCGCCCCACTCTTTTGCTCTAGGGTGTCCCGGTTTTGCCCTTCGCTTTCCGTAAGGCGGCTGAGGACAGAGGGTACAAAGCGACGGACAGCCCGCGCTTGCAATGTTCGTGAAGAATAAATACAGACCCTTTTAGTTTATGGATAGAACTTTATATAAACCCGTTAGAACCTCTAGAGCGTATTCACTATATTTGGGCAGGGCAGCTTGCTCTTCATAGTGGTGTCACTGTTGCTCGGCAACTTGTATACCTGGGACTGTTTGACCTAAAAGACAATGATTTGGCCACGCGTGAGGTGCCAACAGACTAAAAAAGAACACGGAAAAGATTTTTATTTCTCCTCTACCCTCACCTCCTTTCGGTTCTTGTTTAACTTCACAGCTGGTGCGGATTTGACTTTTACAATGACAAATGGGAGGCAACCTTATAATACTGGTCATTGCCAGGTGGCTTCTGATGCCAGATTTCTTCTTTCCAATTTCTAAATCTCCTAAATTCTTAGTAGAATTAAGATGAGATTCTCTACTTCACATTAAATATAAGTCTACTACTCCCAGCTTGAAAAAAATTTGACAAACCAGCAAACCTATCAGGGACAGCAGGGCAAAGAAACCTGTGTGACGTGCCAGCTGTGGAACCTGCCACAGCCTCCGTTAGGAGGTTGCCCGCTGGGTATCTGGGTTTCTTTTCCAAGAAGATGCTATTACCAGTTATGACCACGGTGGAGATAGACTTGGGGTGTAGGTGCAGATCCTGTTGTGGTTTGGCACATAGGAAGATGGGATTATAAATAGGCTCAAGGAAGTAAGTGACACGCCTGTCTGTCTGTCCATCTGTGAAGAGCCCAGAGAAGGCCTGGGTGAGCTCTTTTGAGAAGAACTTTACATCTCTTCTCGAAAGATTTGCCGGCACTGAGTGCACTGCTCTTTTAATGATGGAGGAAGTTATCGACAGTGTGTCTTCAAGCACTTATCTAGGAGGAATTTCCATTTTGTGTTATCTTCAGAGTTAGTCCATCCACTTCATTCCATTTGTCACTTCAGTCACTGTTGTGAGTGAGGACTGCTACTGCAGTAGCCACCATTTGCTACTGCAGGTAGTAACCAAGGAATGAAGAAATGGTTACTTAGCAGGGCAGATCATCAGAAGGAATAAATCATTTAGGAGTAGATGAAGACATGATATTTACCCTCACTAAGAACTTGCTCCCGTCTGTGTAATTGGTACCAAAATGTAACTGAAAGGTTTTTATGGATTTGTTAGGAAGCACTTTCTGGCATTTGACCTAATATTTAAAAAAATTAAATAAATTGATGTGGAGATAGTAAAAGTTTTCAGACATGACATCTCACCACATATTTCATCTTTTTAGCAGCAGAAGTTAATTGCCTCAAGAAGGTAAAAGCCTCTTAGCGAAGGAGGCCATCAAAACTCGTAATAATAATGATGAACATTAACATGTTATTGTTGAATTAAAGTGCATATTCTTTTTTCCCATATTTGAAATAACTAAAATTCACATTAGATTACTATCTAATCTGTTGGAATAACAGAGGGAAACTACAGCTTTAGTACCAAAGCATGACAGCACTTACCTTTGTGTTGACTCATGGTGGAGCCCTAATTAACCAAGTGATTTATTAGGGGAAAGGACTTTGGATGAATGACTTGGATTACATCATGTGAAACAACTGAAGCAACTTCTTAAGATATTTTTCTCTGACTTGCTCTAGAATTTCTTGAAGAATTAGAAGTTTGTTTAAGTGTCAAGAAGTCCACTGGCTTGTGGAATTTGTGGAAAAGTGACAGCTAGCATGAAGTCCCCTCAGAACTGAGTTCAGAGATTCCTACTGAACCAAATGTTTATTCTAATAAAAAAAAAAAGTTTTTCTTTAAATTTGGTTATTTAAATAATAAAATACAAAACACAGATCTGTTTTACTTTGAACCTGTTTCTTTTATTTCTTATGATTCTTTGGCATAGCTACTGAAATAAAGCTGAAGAAGAAAGCTAGGAAGAGCTCCAGACTAACTAATCTGATGTGGCAGAATAATGACCTATACAATCACTTTGCAAATGCTCCATCTTGCAACCACCCGGTTTATGGGAGATTCTGGAAAAACAGCAAAATAACAAAACAAGGATACAGATACTTTTTGCAAATTAAACCTTAACTGAATTTCTGTATCCTGAAAACTTGTCACTGCTGGGTGTCAGTCAGAGCCCATGGTTCATAACTGTGCTACACCTACCTGATGAATACTAGAAGCTTTGTTCAAACATTTCTCTTTTACTGAGTGATAGCTTCATTAACTGAAGTTAAGTGCTTCTCAGGAAATTATGTCAATCTGTACATAACTATGGGAAAGAAAGGCTGAGGTCACTAATTCATTTCTAGGGGCTTTGTGTATGTTATATTGATGGCAGCGCTGCAAAAATGTTGGTAATTAATATTATTTCCAGAGGAACAGATTTATCTGTTATCCGTAGCAATTAGTTAGTGTCCTCACATTTCTGCTCATAAAGTTTTTGCTTATGAGTAGGCCCCAAAGCATGTACAGACCAGACCTGCTTTCTATAACATTTCTAAAATGTTGTGGCAGGCCTAGTTTCTTGGATGTTATTTGCTTGTTTTGGACATTTGGATTGCCATGTAAAGTTTGCTTTCTTCCTCTGAAATGACATGGTTCACAACTTTGAAAATAACAGGTATGCAAAGTTTTACCTTCAGATATCATGATTTAAAAATACTGAGCAGTTCCATTTGGTGCCAGAGAGCTCAGTGCTTTAGAAAAATCAAATTACTTATTTTTCAACCTAAATTTAGACACTTCCATTAAAAAACCTTGATGAATGTTCCAAAGAAATAAGTTAATAGAAATTAATTATCACCCTAACACTTTGCTTTAGAAAGAAATATTTTTTGTAATGAGAAAACTGACCAAAAAAGACCCTACAGATAAAGGTACTTTAAAATGTGAAAATTACTAGAAACCAGTGTGAAGGCCACCTGGAAGCATTTCTTAACAGAGATAGATATAAAAAAAGCAGGATGGTAAGAGAAAACACCCTAGATTCAGTGGCAAGGCTCAAGTGGTTTTTCCTAAGTGAACAGGAATTCTTCAAAAAATGGTAATTCTGCCCAACTGAATGAAATAAAGAGGACAAAAAGATGTGTATTCAGAGATATGGGAAACGTGAAACACATAACCAGAGATGCGAAAGACCAAATAAAACTAAGTCTTCAATATAGTGAAATCACAAAACCTGCATGAAAACCTGTAAGTTTGCTGAAATGTAGTTAAGGAGAGTGAGAATTGCAGTACACTGAAAGATTTGTCTCAATCTTCATCACATGGGTTATTGGGGAATATATTTTTCTGAAGCCTATTCTTTCTAAGGAACAAACATAAAGGATATTACAAGGCCAGGGTGCTGACACCTGGAGATACTGAAATAATATTCAGATATTTTTAAGCCAGATTGTGTTTAATCTGTTAAATCATATCTTCTCTATAAAAAAATCCCTGAGCAAGTTAACAAAAATCTAGTGAAGTGTGGGATGACATTTTAGTTGAATTTTCTTTTCAGAAAATGCTTCATCCTTCATGAGAGGGAAGGCTGAGGAGAATAGGTGTTCATGGAACGAGAGCTGAAGTGCTGCACTATCCTGACTGGAAGACAGAAAACCTCACTAAAATGGGATTAAATGGTTAATTTTTAGTATGGGCAAAAGTTAATACTGAAGTGCCTCAGGCAGCCTCTCTGAATACACATGAGTTTACATGCATATTTTTCTTGAAAAGCAAGTGAACACTGAGATGAAAAATATGCAGTAGACAAAGTGATCCAGGTTAGCTTGGATGAGAGATGACTGAGAAACGCAGGACGAAAGCAAGCTAAAGCATGGTACAGTTGAAGCTGAAAAACATTACTGAGTAATGAAAAGCAAGGCACATGGAAAGAATAATTGGAAAAAAATAACCTCAGCTACTCAGGAAAGAGGAGAAACAAGGTGTTATTGCCATTTTAAGTGGAATTCAAAGTAAAAAGAAAGATATTAGAAATCTTAAGGGAAAAAAAAAACCCTAGGATGAACCAATTCAATAAATTAAGAACAACTCTCAGTCTCAGTTATGGGTGAAATTTTAGCTCTGGAGAAGTAAGTGGAAGAAAATAGCCTGCTGACAACTGTGGTGTCAGGAATTCACTTGTTTTCATTTATAGTCATGCTTTAATCACAAGAATATTAAAGATGAAGGCCAAGTTCAGCATGCAGCTGCATTAACGCTGTGGTTGTTATGAATTTCACCCGGTGGACCACTGGTCCAGTCCAGCATTATTACTCTTCTGCAAAAGTAAGCATTTGCTAAAACTCAGTTAAAAAAAAAAATCTTATGCAAACATGTCACAGTTAGAAATGCTCAGTGAAGGTGTGTGATAAATATATTGAAATGTGTGGAAAATTTTATTAATCTGTCACTCAGTTTTCATGACAGGATGACATCTCCATTTGTTATTTATCTATTTTTGAACTTAAATGCATGGTTTTAGTTGCACTTACCATATTTCTATTGTTTTCTAAAACTGGCATGTTTATAAATAATTGTATAGCTTAATATTTGTGAAGTGTGAGTTTTACAGAAGCACAGCACCTTGGTAGCTGTCACTAGTATTGCTTCAGTGTTAAAGCAGATAATGCAAAGTACTTCAATTTTTTTAAAATATAATAACCACGAGGCTGTAGGTGTGGAGCTGAACACAAAGCCGGTGAGTCATTTCAGTTCCTAGTGATTTGTATCATCTCTCTGTTCAATACTGATCCCTAGGCAGGCTGTTGCTTTGCTTCTTGCTATGTGGCGCAACGGACACAGCTCATAACAGAGTTCTTAATGACAGTCGCAACTTTTATCAGGGGAAAATTTTCTTCTTCCGTTTTGAAAAATGAAATTATTTTTCATTTTCATTTTTCAAATCAGTTTTGGCCTTGATCTTTCCAACGTCACTACTCTGGCACGTAGAGTTCAACATAGGCACCACCCGGCTTTCCTCTAAGGCAGCTGTCTGAACAGAAAAAGGAGCATAGCTACCAGCCACTTTCAGAAAGCAAAAGTGGCTATTGCATTTTAGCTTAAGCAAGAGAGAGATCACACCTTCATCTTTCTCTTGGGGGGCAAGAATAAGAGATACGAGTTAAAAAAGAGAAAACGCAAGCGTATGTTGACACTGTCAGACCCTGGGAAAGCTGGCAGTGCTCTCTAGAAAGCCAGTTCCCCTTGGTCCCCTTGGTGCCCAGGGGAGAGCAGCCTTTGGTGCCCACCAGCCAAAAAAAGATGCTTCTCTGCTTCTTCACCAGGTGAAAGCAGTGCTCTGGGAGAGGGGGCAGAGCTCAGCAAAAGAGGAGCTTGTTTATCTTAACATGCATTTCAGGCTGTGAGCTCACCAACGTAATGGCATCCACAGGTTTATGTTTCTGTAAAGTTTATAAAAGCTCCCAGTGTGCATTTTTTGAACTGATTTCAATTAGCGGGAAGCTCCGGTGAAGTTAGACAATGCCACTTGCAGAAGTCATGTTTTGCAAGAGGTATTTTGCCTATAAAATTTTCAGTTTCCACTTAATATAATATCTAGCACAGTACAAAGGTTTTTATTCTTTTCAGGACTTAGAGGATAGTCTGTGGGGCATAATGTACTCTAACCTACCAAAACAAACCACTTCACTGGTTCTGAGTAGAGGCTTGTAATAGCAGCATTTGTTCAAATACTGGACTAAAAGTAAAGCAGTTAATCTAAGGAGTACTGACAGACAAAAAGCAGTAGCAATAAAAACTAATTGTCTGTTAGCTCCAGGTATATTTTTATTGAGTGTTTCAGTCCTAGCCTAAAAGCATATATTAAGAAAAGGCTCTGCTATCTTCACAGATCAAGCAGCAACCGGAGCAGACTACCGTCTCATTTCTCTCTATACTTTCCTTCCTAGCCCATCCCTCCTTCAGAGCTGACTGCCTCCATTTAGAGGGGTTTTTAATGCCTCTGTGTAGGTCCCACTGAAGCTCTTCTCAGTAGCGTCAACCCACAGCAACAGGGTGATTTCCTTATGTCCCCACTTACATCCAGCAAAGCATTTATTTAAGGAGGACGTCACTGTAGTTCATATGTAGAAGGAGGGGGCAGCTCATCTTCACATGAGTTTGATTTTTTCAGTGACAGAAAACACATTCTTCACAAGGTCAGTAGCATAATCAAGGCCTTCATTAATTATTTGACATGGTTTGTGTATGGCACACGTTAGACATTTGACTGGTAGGCAGAAGACCTGCAGATTTTCTGACCTGTGCTTGTGTCTGATTTTGTTCGATGCAGCCTTTTAGCCTGGGCAGCAAGAAATTAGTTGCCCCTTAAGATAAGATGCCCCAAATCATCTCCCATCAGCAGGGATTTGAGCCCAGGAACTGCAGGTTTATGTCATTGGAGCCCCCTCAGGTTTTCCAATAATTTGTTTATTCATCCAACAGCAACAAAAGCCACAGGCTTCAATGATTTTACGCTCCAACCCCTACCTTGAAATAGCAGGGCTTTGTTTTTCCTCATGTATTTATATTGATTATTAATAATAAATACATTAATTGATATTGCCCTCCAGTAGTGGATGATGACCAGCAAGACTGTGTGCAGGTAAAAAAAAATGTTATTTGCTATTTCAAGTAAGGCTTATGAATCAGCTAACCCTTAGCAGACCAAAGATGGGAAATCTTTTTTTCCTTTAAAAGACTTTGTCATAACCCACATTGATCAGCACAGTTGTGACTGTACTGTATTTAGTTATTTTTATCTAACACCTGGCAGCAACTTGTGCATCACTACTGAAACCATCAATTGAGCTATTAAGAAGGAAGACACATTTAATAACCCCTGCAGTTCTCATCACAGCAGGGCTAAGTCTAACAGTGACGTTCTTAATATCAGCACTGAATTTCAGTGCTTTTCATTATGTTGGCCTTGTTTCATTAGAATTCATCATTCTTCAGTCTACTTACAAAACATATACTTTGTATTTTGCAAATCGTGTTGGCTGTCGTGAGTGGACTGGTGTGGTCAGAAGACCAAGTGACAGTGTTCACAGAACAGAGGGAAAAATCCATTTAACTTTAAAATATAAGCACTTACTGAGGCTAGAGAGGAAATAATGGAGGCAGGCTCTTCTGCCTAGCATGACAGTGGGATCTGAAAGCAGAATAAGATACAGAGGAAAAACAGGGTGAGCAGCTGGAGTGAACTGCCATGTTTGTTAGGCAGGAAATCAATAATCTTCGATGGGCAAATCTTACACAAACCTTTATTCTGGGCCTGCTATGTGTGGAAATTACAGTAAAAGAAACAAAAGCTTGTTACTTGGAAAAATCCAGCCTCAGGTTACTCATGTTTACCAAGCTGAAGGAGCGCCTGGAATCGTTCTTTTGCAGAGGAAAAACAAGTGAGAAGGATTTTGCCGGTGAGAGCTGAATGCACACTCCTGTGGGAACAGAAAACACATGGATTTGATCACACCTCTTTCTCCTGCTTCCAGATATCCGTGCTTGCCTGAAGAATGCCACTCTCCCTGGGATAGCTAAGAAAACTGACGTGGTCATTAACTTTTCCAAAGATAGCACCGGGGAAGCAGCGGCTCAGGCGATGCAGTGGCTCATTATGCGACCCTCTGGATGGAGCAGGAGTCCCTGGGGCCTCTCAGACGAAGGGCATTTTGGGAGATGCAGTCTGGTGGGGCCAGTGGGAAGTGCACCCTGGGGAGCAGCCAGACTGTAGGATGAAGTTTTCCAACCTGCTTGGTCAGATTGCAGCACTGCCAATCCCAGATGTTCACAAATCACAAGCAAAGTCTGAGAAAGGCCTGAGATTGGTTAAAAAGTTAAAACTGAGATTTTAAAAAGAAAATAAATTTAGGGTGTGGTTTACTGCCTTCAGGTTTCTTAGCCTTTAGGGTGCACTTGAGTCATGTTTTTAAGTTTCTCTTTGCTACCACGAGGTCTAGGAAACTTACTTAAAACCATAAGCCAAGATTCTCACCTAATCATTTGACTGTGGGAGCTGAAAAATATAAAATTGTGAGAGGTGCAGCACTGACTGGTGGGGCCAGGCATATGGCAAGTGCTTGGAAAAGGCCTCTTGGAGAGGGAGGGGAGGCAGCCTGGGAAGGGGGTGCAGCGAAGAGGCCTGGGAATTCGGTGGGGAGGAGTGCTGAGAGGCAGGCAGGGGGAGAGGATGGGCTCTCGAGGCAAGTGAAGCCGTCACGATAAAAGTCTAGGGTGATGCAGCAGTGGTATGGACATCAAGCCACTCACTGGGGCCTTTGCCTGTTTGGGCACACCAAGTCCAACTTCCAAAGGAGATGGGAAAATGTTTCCTACAATAACCTTCATGAGTTAACCCCTGCGAGTCCTTGATGCAACAAAACAAACTGTTTACCAGATGAATTTGCTTTTCTGCAGAGGCTGAGATTATTTGGTTGATTTACAGAGAGAATATTGCAGCATAAGAATTGTGACTCGGAGAAGTGGGTGCTTGGCCTGAGCAGGGTGAGCTGAGGATGATGAGTGGCAAATCCAGATTAAAACTAATTTATAAGAAGGTGACCTGTAGCACCCCTAACTTAGCTATTCACTCTAGTAATAGAGTAAAAATCTTTACAGCCTGGAGAAAGCCAAAGAGCGACTGGACTGAAAAGATGAAACAGTTTTAAGCTCGTGAACATTTACATTTTGTAATTTCCATCTTTTAAAATATCAAGTCAAGCCAGGAGTGGATTAAGGTGTTGAGAGCTGTGAAAGGCCTTAACTTTCAATTAGCCTCACTTTAGCTGTGGGATACTTCCGAACTCAATGCAGAAGTGGAGACGAGACTGCCTCGCAGTTCAAACACAGGGCGAAGATGTAGGAAATTGCGGTCCTGTTGCCAGCTCAGCCACTGACGGGGGGATGAGTATACTCGGTGTGAGCAATGTTGCAGATGAATGCAGGGAGCTAAGCATGTGGACCTTAATGACTTCAGTGTCCTTCACTGCGGAACAAAGAGATGGAACAAAACCCCACTCCATGACGTGTTTTCCTCACAGTTTAGCAATCCCTGCCTCCCACCAGAAGGCCCTCGGCTGAATGCAGAAATTGCACTTGCATTTCTGCATGCTCTCTGGATCATTTGCACTACCCAGCGTTAGCCATATAACTTGATGGGCTGTTCTCCAACAGGCAGAGGAAATAAATTCTTGCAGGTGGCGAGCGTGAGCACAAGCTTCTCTCCCCTCCTGCAGTGCAGGTGGTGCATGGGGGCTAGCTGGCCACTTCAGATAGCTGTGTCTGGATGTGCAAATACCCCTTTTTCTCTGTCCAGAAGCATCCTTGGATGACTGTCAGGGTATTCAGGGATGGAGGTTCTGTTCTGTCTTAGACATTGTAAAAAAGAATTACTCTTAGAAAATATAAACCTAAGTAAAAAGGAAGCAAAGCCATGGGGTTTTTTTTGCACAAATACCTACTCCGTTGGATGATGTTTTTATTATGCTTACTGCTGTATTGAACAATCTCCTTACTGCACTGAGAGCTGATTGGGGTTTTGGGTTGGCTAGCTGATACTTACCCATGTCTTCACTCTGCAGTGGTGCTGCCTACTGAAAAAATTGTGCAGATTAGGCATTTTTGAAAATCCTGTTAGAAGTATTGGTTCAATACATTTTGTTAAGAAACTTGAACTAAAATAGAACCATGAAATCAAAGCCAATCTAGCATTAATATTCCACAAAAGTAAAAGTGGAGTATTACAGACATCAAATCAAAATCAAGTCAACAAATTGACTGCAGCACTGGATCAAAATGAAACCAATTTGCCAACTTGATGAAAACCCACGGCGTTTATGAACTCCAACAATCTATGAAAGCACATGTCTGTTTAGCTAGGAATTTCAAAAAGCACATTTTCTCAGAGCTGGACACAAACGTAGCACTAAGCTGGGTTATGCAATGGTGAAACTGCCATTTCAGAGTCAATTATCTAGCTTCCTTCTTTGGGTCCTGTTCTTCAGCAATGAGTAATTCCTACCCCCAGCCCCATGAGTGCCATCATATGTAGCACAGGCTCGGAAGAGGACACTCCTGATAAGCAGAAGTTGACAGAAGTTATTTACCAGAAATTGAACATGACAATTTCAGGTCTTTCAGGATTAAACAGAAGCCCCAGAAAATACATTAAAGAGCAATTTTATGCAATGTTATATATAACTTCTAAGCCTTGGGAACTTTCCTTCCCACCTCTTCTCTTTTTTTAGAGAAATTTGTGCACATCTGGAAATATAAAGCTACACTTTAAGACTAGGAAACTGAAGAGTATAAAAAGACCTAAGCATCTTCTACCTAACAAAATAGGAATGGAAAAAATAGATGACTAAGACAAATGTGGTGTAACTACCTCTTGAACTCTCTCACTCCTTCACACTTACAGAAGAGAGGTAAGGACTACAGCTGAGGAGTGAAATGGCAGTGGTCACAGCCCTCATTGAGATCAAGGCTTTCCTGGTTCAGGGAAAGACTCATGAAATCTTGATGCTGCTGACTGGTGCCACAATTCCTATTAGCTAGAGATTTTAGAGGATCTGAAATTTCAGTCCTTTTCCAGCAATACAGGCTTCTGTACTGGAGTCAAAGCCTGTTTGGATTTTCAGATGTCCCTCACTCAGATTTGCAGCGCTTTCCTCCAAGGATGAGCCGTGAGTCTGTGGTGGCCTTGCAATTTGGTCCAAGAGGGCTCGAATTCACTCTTACACAGCAAGTATCATTAAAAAAAAGTTGTTTAATTCACAAGCATACCATGTTTTGAATGCCACGGAAATGGATACCTTAATGGGCTCAAACGCATCACACAGGTGGATATGTAAGACTAAATAATGGGAGCACATCTGACTGCTTTTGAGGGAGCTGCCATTATCTTCGGTGAGGCAGAGGTCCCAAGATGACACCATGCCATTATTTTATGGAACATTCAACATTTACAAGATTATTTTTTTTTTAAAGTAGCTGTCTGGGAAAAGTAAACTACAGAACAACTTGGCAACAAGCAGTGTCGACACTGTCTGTCAGCAAAATTGGAGAAATAAAAATGTACTGTGGGTCTCATCACCTCAGCTACTTTTTAGAAGTTCTTGCTTTCTGTTTTGGAAAAGAACTGTATGTCAGACAGCTTCTCAGCAGGAATCTTCATCTTCATATGCTTTATACAACAATATTTATCAATATGAAAGTTACTGTAAAACCTTATCTTTTATCTGCAGTCTACATATAAACTATTTTTTTCAAAACTGTATTTTAATCCCATATTTTCATAGTACCTTTTTTGAACTTGTTTCCATTGTTGATCCTCTTGACTTTTATTGCCAGAGTCACTGCTAGATCTTAAAATGCCAGAGGGACCAACACATGACCTAAAGGGCATTATGGTTCTTGCCTGAAAGCTAGCAATTTGACATCATGTGTGCCCAATTTTGAAATGTAAAATGCTGTTAATATTTTCTATTTGTTTTCCTTTTGTTTGGTATGGTAGACACCATTGCATCAACATTCTGTGGAAAAAAATGTGCAGCTCCAATTCCTGCCCTTCTTATAGATATTATGTTTGCACAGAGTTGTTTCTCCCTTTGAACAAGACTTTACACCACAGACTCATGGCTTCTGTCTGTGTAATGGGGGTAACACTACACATTTATCTCATAAGTTCTACTGCTTTAATATTTGAGATTTAAGGCATTGTGCCTATACCATTTTATTAAGAATAAAATTAATGTTTAGATTTTAAGGTTTTTTTTCAGTGGACATTTATATATTGTTTTTTCAAAACTGTGCAGAACACTGAGAGGAGGAGGACTGGAGAATTGTGTGGAGAATCTGCATCTAAACAAGTGTAGTCGAAGGAGAATAACCTTTGGGTCAGTAATCTTAATTCTGATAAAGTTCCTTCAGCATTAGGGCAGTGTGAGGTTTTCTTTATTGGCTTTAATGCTTTAAGTGAAAACTCAGGATTAATGTCAGCCAGTAAAGGAGAAGCTTGCCCTGAAGAATCTTTAAATTAAGATAAATTTTATCAACATTTTCACTTGGCATATTGAAGCTCTTAAACTGAGTTTACAATTGAATTTAAGTTAGAGTGCACTGGAACGTTAAGAAATCTGAAAAATAAACCCATATCTCCAACTCAGAAATTCCACAATCTGGAATTGTTTTGAGGGGGAAAGGACAAAAATCTGAGATTATTGCAAGTCTAGGACCGCCTCCAACTCCAGAACACCAGTTTTGTATTTTAATAAAACTTGAAAACTACGGAGTTGATCTCTTGCTTTGTAGACATCAGCTGACCGCCCCCCTCCCCCCCCGCTAAACTGTGCCCAGATTGAGTCTGCATGTTACAAACATGATGCTGTTATGTCTCCTACACAAAGTTTTGCATAGGAAATTGCAGTTGTGTATAAAATGTTAGTTCAAAAATAGGTTTCCATAAGGGAACATACCTAAGCATAAATACGGAGGAGCAAGTTAAATTGGAGCTTTCAGGTTAGCATTTTTGGACTGAATTTCCTCTGTGGCAGAGAGAGGCAGCTGAGACGAATGATAAAGAGACTGGGTAAAAGCTCTCCTCCTAGTCTGTGATCCCAGATATCATAAACTAAAAAACTATGATCATATTTGTAAGCCATCAGAGCCTTTCCTTATAACTGCAATTATGTTGCATATTTTAATAAATGCAAAATCACCATAATAGCTGCCTCTAATGAATACAAAGGCCAACTTCAGTGCTTTCTTCCCATTAGAAAATATTTTCAGCCATTTTAATAGCAGAATTGAGCAGATATTTACATCAGTTGAAGGTAATGACAGATTTCCCATTGGCTCCTGTGAGGACTGGGACTGATTTTTGTTACTTTTAAGACTCGTCTTTTTTGATCCTATTCAGCATATGGAATAGCTGGAGATGAGCTTTCTTTTTGATCAGAAAGTCGTGAGTCTCTCCTAGAATTAAACCTCAGGTCTGGTCGTCTCCTGCCTTCCTGTACCCCCACCTGCATAGCTGTCACTCACATCATCTCTCTGATCAGAGAAACAATGCTTGCAGTAGTTATTCAGGTTTTAAAATATTTCCTTAAGAAAGTTCTGTACTACAGATGCATGAATGTTTCTTTAGTTTGGATGAGGGATGTCAATCAGCAGCATTGCCAATTTATGAACTGCTCCTATTTCCCAAATCACTTCTATTGTAACTGTCTGACAAACTACCCAAAGAGTTCAAAAAACTGCTGGCTGCAGGGGCTAATTCAGCTCCTTTTTGTGGAGTTTTCATTCTTTCCCCCCGCCATGATTACTGTCCTATTTTTTCCGACAGTTGTTAAATCACCAACTAATTATGTATTATCAAAGCTGCACATAACACTGGAGTTTGTCTCGTGGTGGATGTGTATAAAAACAAGCCGGGTGAGTCAGACAGTGGGGGTACGGATGGCTGTGCCACTCCACCTGGTGCCTGTGTTAGCACTTAGTCATGCCTTCCCTTTGTTCTTCTGGGCTCCTTTTACTTTGTACCGCTGCGCAGATAGAATAGGGACTGACTGCTGCATTATGTATGCTTTAATGTTTTTTTTTATTATTATTACTATGGGAGAACAAAAGTGCTCATAATAGTGTGTTTTCTTTCTGAGAAAATTTCTCAGTAATGCAGTAGCTTGTATGTTGGGGAACTTGAACCTTGAAGAATGTGACAAAGATTACTAGATGCCAACTTAGTTTCGCTGGTAGTTGCTCAGGCAGTTATTTGGAAGAAATGGAAAAACCCTGAGCCTCCTTCCATGCTGGAATGGGTTCAACAGTCTGCGAATATCAAGGTAGAAATTTACATGCTTATCCCTTGAGAAGCCTGTGCACATATGGTATTCTTTTGCAAATTATTTAATTAAAGCTCAAAAAGCACATGAAATCTGGAATACTCACTTCCAAGAACTCCTCCCACATTAAATCAAACTCCCCGGGTTGAAACACAGAGGCGTTTTCTAAAACGTAATTTACTTTTCCTTTCTGTATTCTTATTTTTTCCAATTCCCTCACCTTAAGGAACAATGAGAGACCTACATTCTATGTGGTATCTACTCAATTTCACCTGGTGAACCTGTGCAATGCTGAAATGTGGAAGTTGCTACATTACATGTTAACTCTTTTTTGATATAAAGGCATAGGGAAGCATTTTCGTTGTCTGCAGAGTCTTGTTCATGTTGGTTTATAGAAATTCTACACTTTCAGGTCTTGATGAGACCCAACAGCATTCCTTCCATTGTATTTGTTTAGTACTTGGCAGTTGAGGTAATACACAGCAAGGGAAGGTGGAGATTACCCACTCTGGGGTAGGAGGTTGGGAATTGCCTACTATATTCAGCTGCCACTACTTGGAAAGAGATACTGTACTTGCCAAAGCACACTGCCTATAATTATCAAGCCTGTCAGTTTGATTTCTGGTTTGAACAAATTGGAAAAAAGAAAACAGCAAAGAAAAAGCCCCAACCCTTGGTACTCAGAGCATAGCTGTTTTTCAGACCATACGCTATTTCATTTGACAAGATACTTACCTTGATGCCCGAGAGCACAGGGAACAAATCCTGGATTTTCCCTGGGCTGTTCTCAGTGGAGCATGCACCGGCACTGGCTTTGAAACGAACACCCACAGCCTTCATGTGAGAGAGTCACCCAACCAGAGCCCCTCTCTCTGCATCATGGAGGTGGGCTGACGGGTTGCCACATGTCTACACCCCTGTCTGTAGTGTGCTCTACCTGGCCTCCTACTTTTGTAATAACCAAACCAGTTTGCAAAGAAAGGGGTTCAAGCTATACCCACTTCGTCTATTTCACATGTGGCTTCAGTAATATCTGCTTTTTGATTTTGCTGTCTTTCATACATGATCAGAGAGGATCAGTGTTTTTCACCCTCAGCATTTATAACTCAGTGTTTTTTAACAGAGGAGAAATGGCACTGTGTAGCCACGTCTGCTTTCTTGCCAGAGCTGGTCCTGATGTTCATATGGACGTACCCAGCCTGGCATGGAACCGATGATAGTGTAACTGTGATAGCTCACAGCCAAGGCCTTGCCAAGTATGGGGCTTCCTGGGCAGTTGCAGAGCTTGCTGCTGTGGCTGCCTGCCTGGCAGCAGTTGAAATACATGCCTAAACACTACTTCCTTTATGGTACATATAAGCTTTTGTCACAGCAGTAACAAAAGCTATACCTACATCCCTAGGGTATATCTATAAATACAAGAAAATGCAACTCACTGAAATCTCCCAATTCCACAGGACGCCTCATTCCCCCCACCTTGCTTCCCTCCCAGAGTGTCCCTCTGGAAGACATGCAGCTAATTGTAGCTAGTCAAATTGCTGGGGAATCTCAGATAGCTTAGGCAATTAACAGAAGTTTCGTTTTTATTACTTTTGTGCAGGTTTTGTGCAGAAACAATGCTCCGAAGACTCATTTTAGGGAGAACACTATTATATCAACGGGGATGGCAATTTCTCTCTGATATAGTAACTTTTTTGGTTTCAGTGAGGACAACACCAAGACTGCCTCTTCCAGCCATGAGATCTGATGATCCTTAAAATTGGAATGGGAATGTGAGAACTTAATGATCAACCTCAGTTGTAAACAGTGCTAACTGTAGAAGTAAAGGAATCATTAAAAGCTGTAAACAGAGGGTTCTGCTACTTCTTTTCTGATTATATGTGCCATAGTCAGACAGACCCATTTGGGTCTGGGGACCTGGCAGTTGAAAACGCTGCTCTACAACAATCATCTGAAAGCGATGGCCCAGGGAGAAATAGGTTTGAACTTGCATGGACAGTCCTTGGATTATTTTCACGTGAATGGCAGAATGAAATAATTTGTGATTGCAGATAATGCATGAAGCAATTATCAGAAATAAGGTATTTTGGCCCAAGGAAATTCATGTTCAGGCAATAATTTCAAATGTTTTAAATTCTACACTTCTCTAGGAGGTGACACAGAATCCTTTTTTGGTAATGATTATATCACCAAGTCTGTCCTTGCAAGCCCTTCCTTGTTAGCTATTCAAGCATTAAAAAGATTTATGAACCTTGTCTTACTTTCAGTAGCCTCTTTTTTTCTTCTTTTTCTGTTTGCAGTATTTGACATGCAAAATGATATGCTTTTTTAAATGAAGTGCTTGAAGTAATAAACTACTGCATTTAAGATTAAATGCATGACCTTATCTCTGCTCACTTGGACCTGGGAAAGGCTGTACAGTTACAGAAACCCCAACATTTCCATCCCTGGTCAGACTAGTCCAGCTAGTAGCTTAATGATGAAGCTGATAATATTAGATGCTCCAGAGGTATAAGCAAGATATTTCAAGATGAACAGTATAAAACAATCAATTGTTGAAAAAATGCATTAAGTATAGTGTGTGAATTTTTATTATGAATTACTTCTAAACTGATCCAATGACTTTGTGAAAATTTTACAATCTAAATTAATAAATAAACTCTCAGCAAAGTTTGAAAGAAATTCTAGTCTACAGTGGTAGTATCTTCTTTCTTTTATATTATGGAAAAAGGATGTATTGAGTTACTTTCTCTCAAAGTCCATTATTAGATATACCTATTGCATATCATCTCTTACTCATTTCTCACTCTAAATCGTTACAGTCTCTCCTCTGATGGTTAGTCTTCCAGCTTCTTTATCCTTTCAAAGTATTTTTTCAGAACCCTTCCTATACCTACTTTATCTTTTTTTTTTTATATTTTTTTTAAATAACATGAGAAATACAGCGTTCCATATACAAGGCTGGAATGAAATAGAATCAAAATGTCAATATTTTTTCTCTTTCTCTGTGCTCTCTGCGTTTTGCATCCTTTCGTGCCTTCTGGGTTACACAGGTGACTCCCAGATCTTTTTTTCTGAATACTGCTACTTAATTTATGTGCATAATATTTGAGGAAACCAGAATCAAAATGAATCCAGAGCAGAAATTGAAATCAGAGGGAGAAATAAATGGAGCTACAATAAATGACCAGAGAAAATAAATAGGAGATCAGCCAAAACCCCCCAGGCTTTTCTATTATTTATACCTTCTGGAATAAAAATAAATTGGCTTTGAGGAGACATGCATCAAAATTTTCAGCCTGCGTAAATCTTTGCGTCATTGCCTCCATTGGGAACGGGGGGCCTGTGCAGTGAGGTGTGTTGGAAGCAGCCATTTCGGCAGCCTTTTCACCTGAGTGCGGCCTGAAGGACGACACATCTGCAGGAGAGAAGCAAGCTGCAGTTCCTTGGCTTGCAGCAAGAGAAAGGCCGGGGGTGGCATTGACCTCGGCCAATTTTTTACGTGACTTGAGGTGGCAGTTGTCTCCAGCAGCTGGTGGGAAGATGCCAGTATGAGACAGGGAGCCAGGCTGACGTGGGGTCTCCTTCTCTACCACCACAGGCAGCTTTGGCACACACTAAAATGCGGCTCAGGTACAAGCGCGACGTTTACTGTTGAGGTAGGTAGTGACAATTCACATGCCTGAGGTCGTGGAGGTCTAATCAGTGCCTGCGAGAGTGCAGGGCTGGGCTGTGTCCCCACCACTGCCATCCTGGTGAGCTGCTCTTCCCAGCTGTCACTGCTGCGGGCTCCTCGCCTCGGGGAGCGGGTGGGTGATGCACACAGCTGTGGTCTGGTGCATATTTGTGCATGTCTGCATTAACAGGCACTCTTGAGGCACGTTGCTAGAGAGGGAGCCGACGAGCGTGGCTCTTCGACACTGGGTGAAGTTCTTCCCTCCTTGGAAGCGTGGATGAGGCCGCACCCTGGGGTACGCCTGGCAGCCCCTACTTTGCGCAGTTTCATGCTCTGCCCGTGAGCTGCCTGCAAAGCTGACCCTTGGGCAGAGGGTTGATGAACTGGGGAGAATGGTGTAGTCTGGTGTGCTGCTGCAACTGGCCTTCAGTAGTGAAGAAACCGTTTTGGGGTCAAAAATGTGAGGTCACTTATTTCAGTTTCAGCTTTATCCTCAGAGAAATGCAGTGAGCACACAGGCAGCGAACACATGGGGAACTACTGCAAAGCAGCCTGCCTGGCCTGGAGCTTTGCTGCTGCCAGCCTTGGGACAGCACTTCAGGGTGGAGGGGGAGCTCCAGCGGTGCCAGGCCTTCCCCTATGCCATTTGGGGCAAGGCTGTCATCGTGGGATGGAGGAGAAACCCTGCTCCCTGAGGCAGGTAGCTGCCTTCAGCCGACTGATGGGAAGATACAACACACTCCTACTGTCCCCACAGCACAGGGAAAAAGAAATTTGGGAAATCGCACACTAAGGACACTCCTACCCCAAATGGGACACTAGCAAGCACTATAGCAACACATGCTATAGTACCGCTGTCTGCCCCAAGTATACGTGGCATGCCTGGGTAGATGTTATTTCATGTTGACCTGATACCATCTGTAATTTTTTTTCAGATAAGAGGAGTCGAGGAGCCGCTCTTCCAGCTGTGGATGAAGAAAGAGCTGAAAATATGTATGCATATTGCTTATGCGCTGTGGATGTGTTAATGTGCTTTCTTCCCTCCCAGGAGTGATGTAGCGTGGCAGGGTGGGGATATGATCAGTCACTGGTATTACTGTTAGCTTTACAATAATGATCTTTTGATATTTACTCTTAAACTCTGTCACATATTTTTATTCCATCTTCAACAGGTGTTAATCTCTTTGCAGAAACAGCTGAGCATTTGGCTTTGCTCAGCTGTTTCTAATCAGAGCCAAAGGCAGTCCTCAAGCAATCGTAGTATTTCCCTTTTTAAATTGGCTATGCATATTTAAAAGAAAATGCTGTATTTCTGTGCAGCCTTGGCTAAACCCGTTTCTCCCCCTGCCTTGGTAATATCTGCTTATAATAATGCAGAGCGGGCAGGAGACCGGTTGCCCAATTTTGCTCTTTCAATACACACTGAAACGTCCAGGGGACAAGAAGGAGAGGAAGAACCAGCCAGTGAACCTGCCCTTTGCTCTGAATTGCTGCAGGGCCCTTGTGCCCTGCAGGGTGGTAGGGGTGGAGGGGCAAAGTCCCTGAAAGAGGGAGTCATCTGTACACTGGTGGAGGTGGCATGCACAGCGGCTACAGAACAGGGTGGCATCACTGGCTTTAATAAATGTAGGTTAACATACTGCAAAACACCTCTAATATCCTTGAAAATTAATAATCTGGAAAGCAAAGAATATATTGCATATCTCTGCCACGGAAACGCACTCTGCAGGCAGAAGCTCGGGCGATGTCTGTGCCTTGCTGGGCTTGCAACTGACCTTGGAGGTGTCGCTGCCCCTCTCCCTGCCTGGTGGGTTCATCAGAGAAAAGATCCCTGCGGGACGCTTCTGGGGTGGTCTTTTGGGATTTGGCCACAAGAAGAAATTTCATCAGGCTGCACCGTGTTTGCTGACAGTACGTTAAATGAGTTTTGGCCCTCAGTGTAGCTAACAACTGGTGGATTTTATAAGTCCCATCAGATGTTCACGTCCACCATGGTTAAAGTTAACTGACTTGCCGTATGACATTTTTGCATTTGAGCACCATGTTGTAACAACGACAACACTGCCTGGCTCTACTAGAGGGGTATTTGACTATCTGTAAATCTCAAATTGCTTTACAAAGGAAATTCCAGAACATAAATCCAGGAAATTCACAGTAAATGTCAACCCTGGAAGAAATCCAAACACGTACTGGTATTAAAATGCACATACCTAAGAAATGTTATTAATTTGGTTTGCAAAGCAGAGCATGCCAGTAAGTGGTCAGTTAGGCATTCCCCTCTATTGATCAGCAAGCGTCCCTGTGGAAAAACCCTGGAGCAGGGCTACCTCACTGAAGTGGTTTGCGGTCCTATGGCAAACCAAATCCTCACTTCTCTCTCTTTCTCGCTGCAGCTGCTCTGTCCCTGCCATCCGAAATGCCTTCATCACTTTCCTTAATGCTGAAACCCTGAGCCAGTCCTGGTGACTGCAGGGCCCTGGAGCTGCCTGCAGGGAGCTGGGGAGGAGGAGGCAGTGACCAGGGTGCAGGAGATCTTCTGGCACTGCTGGGTCACTGCCTGCACTGGGGCTCAGGGGAATTTCCCTGTTATTCCCCCTTACCAGGTACCCTGCATTGAAAATGTAGCATCCAGGAAATCACAATAGTAAAATTAGTTGTATTCATGTTGCCTCTCGATGTGACAGTAGTCCCTTGGGGTGGTTGCAGACAGAGTGACTTACAGCAGCCCTGAAGATGCCCTAGTGGGTACAACTATTTCTCCACATCTGTTTTTTTTTTATACCAAACAGATATGGGTGCAGTCAAAGCCCCCCTCCTTTTTTTTTTTTATTTGACATAGTTTAGAAGCATCTCTATAATCTTTGTGTTCTATATTAACTTGTATTAATCATTTAAAGTATTATTGAAGAAATGTATTTTAATTTTTGTTGCATTCTGTCACACAGGGAAACTCATGCTCCAGGACTGTCTGTTGTCATTTCATGTGAAGTGCAAGAAGGGGGCAGGGGGGAAAGGATACTCCTAGAAAGGCCTGAGAGGCAACTTGGGTATCATGACAGAAGTCCTAATAGATCTTATCATCAGAGCAGTAAATGTAGAGAGTCCATTGCTGAGATGTGCTCCCCAAAATCAGCAACTTCCCCACTGAGTTTCTGTATCTGCAGGTGGGTTGCCTGCTCCGTGGCCGCCAGCTTCTCCACATCCCCCTTGAACTGGGGACCCCAGAGCCAGATGTGGACTCCCAGCACAGCCTCGCAGGTGCTGAGCAGAGCAGGGTAGTAACTGCTCTTGATCTGCTTTACTATTTTTCCCACCACCTGCTTAGCTCCCAGACTGTTTCACAGTGTAGAGGGAGATGTTTTATCTCTCCCCAGAGTGAACTCATCCAGTCTGGGTACCTGATCCTGGTGCCCATGGAGGAGGCTGCATTCTTCTGGAAGTAGGGACCGAAAATAGATTTTTATTGGTTTATCCTGATCCTGCTGGCCAGTGGGAAGCAGCCTATATTATTTAGAGTAGTGTGGTAGGCTGTGCTAGAAGGATTGCTCAAGAGTTAGTGCATCAGTACACTCAGTATCAATACTGGAGAAGGCTGAGCTAATGCAGAGCAAACCGGTAGTTTGCTGCAAAATGACAGGGTCTGTGTGGCAGCGTGGGAACTTCAGACCTTTGGGCAGAGCTTGCTTGCCCTTGACTGTGAAGCCTGCCCATGTCTACTCTCCACATCATCATTTACTCATGAGGATCCTGCTTATTAAGTCATTAGGTAAGGTCTTGAAGGGGCAGGGAGAGAAAGAAAATTTTAACCTTTTGACAAGTGCAGGAAATAAAGAAACACAACTGGGGAAGCTTTAAAGAATTAAACAGTATTTGCTTGTTTTCTTCTTCAAGAATTATTAAACCAGCCAGTCTAATTATTTTGCTTTATTAGTTTGTAGATATTGAACAAACAGGTAAGTAATGAAAATGTGCCTCTCCAATCAAGGTATTTTCAGTGGTATTGAAAAAAAGGTTACTTCTGATCAAGTGTCAAGAGAAACATGTTACTTACTGTATACTGTCAGAAAGAGAATTTTCCCATTCTTATTTCTGCGCAGACGTTGTACTTGCATATACTACACAAAGTAAGAAATGAAAATTGAACACTGTGGAGAATACATAGGGTTACTTTTCTACAATAGGCAGCCTATTGGAAAAATCAATGTCTGAGTTTCTATTTGCTTTTTCCTCCTCCCCGGATCAAATAAAGCTATTAATTAGTGTTATTCATGATGCTGTTGCCCTTTGCCAAACATACACATTAAAAATGCTCCTTGGTTCAAATGGTGTTTCATAAATTGTTCTCAACCACAGTTTACAAATGAGATTGAGTTTGAAGAAAAAGTACATAATGTCCAAGAGGTAATCAGACAACAGTAAATAGAAAAAGATTTATTTGTAGAACACGTGTATCACAGTACCATTATTATACTTAAGCCTAAACAATAAAATGAAGAAAATCATTAAGTATCTATTAGAATTACCTAAAGCGGGTCTAAAGATTTGGAAACCTCATTAAAAAAATCAGCATTATAGAACTGCACCAAATTCCCCAGCTCAGCCTGAAGTTCATCATAGGCCTTATTACACACCCCCATCTGTGAGTTAAAAAGAGGTCTTATTGTCCAGCCCTTTGTGCTGGAGAGTTCTGGTCATGCAACACCTCAAAAATGGGGCCGGGGTCAAATTCCCTGAAATCTGTTTCTTTACCGCCTGAGCAGCTGTCTCGGGATGGCTAGACACAATGAAGTGCTACACATAATCATTTTACCCATGGCTGAACGATGGCCAGCTTTGCTCGAAAGCCAACAGCTGTTTAATAGTGTATAGTCACATGCTGTACCAGTCTATTGAGGGAAGGGATAAACATATAATCCTGCTGATGTTTGAGATCATAATTTAATAACCCAGTTTGGAACTGAGTGAGGACAGAGGGTGCATCCTGATGGGTTCAGGAATACCATGGGACCTTTAGTAGCACCAGGGCTGCCCAGGTATGTCCTCCACCCAGGTGGTGCCTGAGGAGTGTAGGGTCTCAGAGCGATATAGTGCTGAATACTCGGCATAGGTCTGCTTAACAGCTGTGACACTCCTCTGAGTATCCTTTTGAGACTCAAACATGTTTCATACAGGATAGCTGAGAGGCTCTGTTTGTCTTGCACTGTATTTGTATCCTTAGCAAGGCTCCTTGCTCCGTGTTTTGACAGTACAAATATGTGTTCCCCAAAGCTGGTCAGTGCTTGGTCCTGCCTCAGGCACAAGGGATTAAGATAACTGGGTTTATTAAACATTTCCCAGTTGCTCTTCCCAGGTGGCGGAGACATCTGCAGCAACCACAATCATGGGAGGGATGTGAGTGAGTCACATCTGCGGTCTTCCTGCAGGCCAGTCTCTGTGCGGGACCCCGCAGGAGACAGGGGCTGAGCCTCTCCCCCAGCTGTGCCTCCTCCCAGAGGGAGGATGGAGAGGATGAGTAGGGCTGTCTGTCGCCCTGTGGCTGCCACGTCTGGAAGGCTGGATGCCCCCCCACCCCTGGGCAAGGGGCCAGCGGTAGGCACGGCCGCTTGCATGCCCCATAGCACAACAATGTGGGGCTTAGAACTGCAGCTACCTCTTTGGGGGACTGTTTTGCCCTAATAATACCATTTTTTGCCTTTCTAAATTCAGTTGTATTTGCTCACCTATCAAATCCTAGTCTTAAAAGTAGTACTGTAAATCAGGTACAGGAACAGCCACACTCCTCTCTCCCCAGGAACTTGAACAGCTTATGGCAGCAGGTGCCAAATGCTGCTCTCCTCCTCCTGCCCTTCTCCTGGCGTTGCACTCGGTTGTCAAAGCAAAGCAGAGGAAGGCCAGCCACATTTCGAACCCTTTTAACAATGTGATGGATCCTACTTCCAATAAAACTTTATTATGTTAGTAGACCCTACAGGAAGGAAAAACCTGACTTCTGTCTCTTCTCTTTTACTGCTACCCATCCTGTCTCAAATTTCCTTCCCAAAGCCGAGCGGTTTGGATTGTACTCCTGTCCCTCCACTCCAGAAGGTGCTGGCTTTGAGGAGGGAAACTAGCTTGCTGGAAGTTGTATACTTATTTCATTTACAAGGTGCAATGATCTGCCCCACTACCAGCTGGTGAGTCACGTTGTCAGATAGGGTGAGGTCATTAGCCTGACAGAGGAGTAGGGCAAAAGTAAGCTCTCCAAGTGCTGCTTGAAGTTGCTCTTTTTTCTGTCAAAAGAAAAAATAAATTAACCCTCAACAAATGAATCTTTCAGAATCCAAAAGAGCTATTCGTAGAGTAAGAACCATACACCCAGAAAGTAGTGAAAAGTCACCTTTCAGAATTGCCGTGGAACTGTAGTACCTTGTAATATACAAAGAGACTGCGTTTCTCATAAACGATTTTTTAAACTGGAACTATGAAATACATTATATTAAAGCAACTTTAATGCTAATCTAAAACCTAGAGTCATTTATTCTCAGAAATATCTTTGAAAAATAATGGCATCTTGATAATTCCCCGTTATGCTTACCATCAGCTAAGACTATCATATCAGAGTGTTATCAGTGCAAATGAAATGTCTTTCCTTTGAGAGAAAGGATTTCAAAACTATCATTGGTAGTTCAGTGTGACAAACAATGGGAAAAGACAATCTTCAGCATTGTCATTAAAGAAAAAATATCACAGCATTAAAAGAATAAATTATTCTCCAAGGAATATGTTAGGACAAATGGGACAAATAGCCCTAATTTTGGAAAAGGAACATTTGAGGTCTTTCAGTATTTTAAACTACATTAGCTGATAATAATGGTTCAAAATAATTTAGCCTCTTTCATGTATTCTTTAGTGTGAGGTAGTTTCTAGCTCTGCACTCCTGGTACAGGATCCTGTTTGAGAGGTGATGTGAAAATACAGATTGTGTTTATCAGCAAACAAAACTAAGAGATTTGTCACCTGAGCAATGAATTAACTGAAAATAATTTATTCAGATAGTTAAGGACACCACATATGTGCATGCTGCTGTAGAGCTTTATGTCAACAAGGTATTGAGCTGCTTTTAATTGGATGTAATATTTCTATAAGGATCTCTTGCAGGCAGATCTTGTGTTGAGATTGTACTCCTTTACATTAGCATAAAAACAAATGACTTTTGATCTCTTTGGTGCAGTGTACATGAGCATTTTCACAAAAACCAGGATCCAGTCACTGAATGACAGCAGCAAATAATCAGAAACGGAAATGCCCTGCTGGGTTATTCAGTCCTCTCCTCTTATAATGCAAATATATTTCCTGTGGTACATATTTTTTTTGGTGAAGTTCACTCTTGAATGATGCATCATGACCATTTCATCATTTTCCTGTGTGTATCATCCCACAGATTCAACTATTAAGTGCCTTACTTACGTCTCATTAATCCTGGTTTTATCTCTTGGCTGTATCCTTGTTATCATATTCTCTAAGAATTAAGGAGAGCTGTGGGAAAATCTGTTTGTATGAAGTGACATTTAGATTTCTCCAAAACCGCAAATGTAACATTTTTGAGGTGCAGATATGTTTTGCTAACCTTTCACATTTGCTCATCCTTTGAATTTTGCATTTCTGATCAGGACAAGAATCAGAAATAGTACAATACATCAAGAAAAATATTCTTATGGTATTTGGGGAAAGGAAGAGCATTAGTATCTCATAAAAACTCCCTTTCTGTAATGGGTTCTAGGCATGTTTTAAGAACCAGAAGGAAAATTAATGAATTTTGTGTTCTTCTGAACACCCGTGGAATTATCCCAAGTGGTGTTTCATTTGGTGGGCTGTTCCCCATATGATGGATATTAAATATGACCTATTCTTCAGAGCAAGCCTGAAAAATGGAAATAAGAAACATACATCTTTAATCACAGACATGAAGATTATTCAAAATAAACTTCATCTTCTTGGTTTGGAGATTGTCGCTTGACAGAGCATTCTTGGAAGATGATGATCTACTAATAGGCCTGGATACAGTTAAGAGAATAAACTAGAAAATTACTGGTGCACTTTCTTGATAATTTAGTAAATTATTTTGATGATTTTTCTATGTAAGGTGGCTGTAGCCCTAATAAGTCTAAATAAGTTACCTGAATAGGTGAGGATCACTGTGCCATGCCTCAGGGAGAGAAGTCCCTGAGGCGCAGGCAGGAACAGGAGTCACTGCCTGGAGCTGAGAGGAGGTTCAGAAGGACCTTGCCACAGAGACCTGGTCTGGGGGGAACTAGGCAAATTTTGTGGCCACTCAATGTCACTAATCACTAGGAGTCAGCAGAAGCAAGTGTCAGCTCTGCAAGAGTGTTGCCCGTGGAGAGTAAAAAAAGGACTCTTGTCGGCTGCTTCGTACATGTTATGAAAAATACAGCTTTGTTTAGGAATCCCACAGCTCTTCTGTGGGCAAGCCAGCTCTTCATTTTAGGTCTGAGTAGCGACTCCAACTTCAGGTCCTGTCTCTGAATTATTCATCAATGCTAGCTTTATTTCTCCAGGTCCTTGCGAATGTCTTGTGATCCTGGAAGTGAGGGATTTGATATGTAGAAGTCCTACCTGGCCCTCAGTGCAGAGGACTACCTTTCATCTTCTCTTGTTCTGAATGCAGCAGCTCACTGGGGAAGTGTTGGGACACCAATTCTTGTCCTTTTGTCCAGCCACACTTGATAGTGAATTGGATAAAATTTAATGGAGGTGATAATTACTTTTTCCACTCACTGTATTCTTATTTTTAATTTCATTGTTGGCTAATGATCTGTCTATTCTTTCATCTTGCATGTCTGCAGGGCTGAAGAAATGCTCCTCAAATTGCTCCCTGTTGAATACATTGGCAAGTGGCTACTTCCTAGGCATTTTATGATACTCCACAACTAATTAGATCTATTTCAGGGGATGTAAATCAGGGAAGATTTTTCTTATCAAGCACTTTACAGCTGCATATCTGAAAACTCTCTACAAACAGAAGCAAATGCTCTTATCCCTTTATGACCAGCGAGGCTTCTTTTTTTGCTGATTTCATTTGTACCTCAGGTGTGTGCCTTGCAGGCCAGACTGACGTCCCTATTCTTGGCCTTGCTCACAGGGACTCTCTCTATCCATGTTCTGGACACTTCCAGGTTGTGGACAGGCTCCGCAAGCAACACAGATTGTCATTATTATGTATAATTTACAGCTGGAGACACAGAGTTATTGCATAATACAGAAAATCCATTGGACAGCTAGGAGTCTTGACTCAGGCTATGTTTGACCATGACAACTTTGCTTTTGGTCTGAGCCCCTGTACAGACATAGAAAACATGTGTCCTGGTTTCAGCTGGGATAGAGTTAACTGTCTTCCTAGTAGCTGGTACTGTGCTATGTTTTGAGTTCAGTATGTGAAGAATGTTGATAACACTGATGTTTTCAGTTGTTGCTCAGTAGTGTTTAGACTATAGTCAAGGATTTTTCAGCTTCTCATGCCCAGCCAGGGCACCTGACCCAAACTGGCCAACAGTGTATTCCATACCATGGGACGTCCCATCTAGTTTAGGAACTGGGAAGTGGGGGGCAGGGATTCGCCGCTCGGGGACTGGCTGGGTGTCAGTCGGCGGGTGGTGAGCAATTGCCCTGTGCATCATTTGTACATTTCAATCCTTTTATTACTACTGTTGTCATTTTATTAGTGTTATCACTATCATTATTAGTTTCTTCTTTTCTGTTCTATTAAACCGTTCTTATCTCAACCCAGGAGTTTTACTTCTTTTCCTGATTTTCTCCCCCATCCCACTGGATAGGGGGGGAGTGAGTGAGCGGCTGCGTGGTGCTTAGTTGCTGGCTGGGGTTAAACCACGACAACATATGAAGCCATTATAATTCACAGATGAAGAACAATATTTTTTAAATTATACAAAATGGACTTCTACTTGCAGGTTTGAAGAGGACAAAGTGCTCTCCAGTCCAGTAATGGTTTTGCCAGCTTTTCATGGAGAAAACCAATCGTTATGGGCCATTGCTTTCTTTTTTTCAGGGTTGTGCTGCCTGAGAGCAGGAAGATGGCAAACTGAAAACAGCAGATGACAGAAAAGTATGCAAGGGTGTCTAACCAAGCTACAGAAGCCCTGGAAAACCAGAAGAGGGGCTTCAGAAGGCTTTGGAGGACAGACAGGGATTTTACTTGCTTTTGCAGGAACACTCTGGTCGTCCTTTATCATTTGAAAGGAAGGTGGAGTTCATATCTTGACAAAACTATTCCTACCTTTCCCATTTCCTGTCTTCCCCATCTTCTAACAAACGGGATGCCATGCCACTCATTCACCATTTATGGTACCTCAGTAAGGTGGTATAACCCCATGTGGCTATTACAAAATCGAGAAGACTTATGTAGATGTTAATAAGCCAAACTTCTCCAAAATGCTGTTAGCCCACTGTCCCAACATGCAGCTGCCTGTCTTCCATTCAATCTTCTGCATTCATGTGCAGATACAGCCCCTTTTTTGTAATTGATCACTTCAAGTTTAGGTACCTAAATGAGATAGATGTTCTCAGGAAATGATGGATGCTTTTGTATGTTTGCAGAACCACAGTGGAGGCTTGCTTTCTTTTTCTGGTCAATCTCCTGAAGATGGAGAAATGGGAATGCTTTGCCAATGAACTCTGAACAAAATTTTCTGGTCATTAAAATACGGAAACTCAGGATACAAGAGGTAGAGAGACCAGACAATGTCAGCCTGATTAGGGAACAGAAAGGGCTGAATTAAAACATGGGAAATTTCCTTTGCCCTCTAACTTAGCCAAGGGGAACCTCTTTCATTAGGATTTGTGGAGTACAAAGTCCATTATGCAAATAGTTTATATCGGTTTACTGCTGTTTTCTTCTAATCCTTTCTGTTCTGACAAAAGCTCCCAGTATATAAGCACAAAGTTGAAAGTCCTGCAGTTATCAAAACTGTAATTTGTTTTATACCTTTTTCTGTGGGGCAGAGACATTTTATTTCTTCTCAGGTTAATTATGCAGTTTAACATCCCCCAGTTCTGCCAGTGCAAATGTTAGTGGAATCATGCTGAAGAGTGGATCAACGAAATGAGAAGTCAGCAAAGGCAATACCATTGTCGGGGCTTCCCCAAACAAGGATGATTAGTTTCTGCAGGATCACCCCAAATGAAGGGTTCAATGGAGTGGTGAAGAAGGATTTTAACTATGCAACCATCCAGGAGTACAACAGGGCAACTCATTAGATGGAGACAACTGAGAAGAGTTGGTGACATTTTTGTAGAAGATGCAAAAAACTGAAGAGAGGACCCTGTTTTTGCATTAACTCCTAACCAGCAGGGCAGAGCAGGCTGCAAATGCCAGTGAGGAAGGAAAGTATGGAGCTCCTGACTCTTGGGGTAAGAAGGAGAAAAAGCAGCAACAGAGACCATGGGCAGGCAGAAAGCTGGATTTGGCCGTGTTGGAGGCTCACTTGCTGAGGTCCCTCAGGAAGCAAATCTGGGGAAAAGGAGCTGAGGCAAGTTGGCTGTTGCTTGCAGAAACAGTACAAAGAGCACAGCTGCAAATCATCCCTGTGCGAGGAAGGTGAGGAAGGGTAGAGAGAAACCCACTGGCTGAATCACAACCTCTTTGCTGACTCAAGCCCAGGAAGGATTTGTACAGAAATTGGAAACTAGGTCGACTTACTAAGGATGAGTACAAAAAGTTAGTATAGACAAAATAAGAAGTCTCTGTTATAATGTTATAAGGTTACAAAGACCACTTTGGAAATGAGCAAAAATAGGATGTGTATAAACCACACCAGAAGGAAAAAAGATTGTACTTGCCTCACCCTGTCCCTTGATTATTTTTTCTGTTGTTCTGGAATATTTACTGAACTTATTTTTTTACCTTCTCATATCCCTGCCCTTTTTTTTTAAAAAGAACATTTCCTGTCATATTACTATATTAGTTTGGGAGCAATGGGATAGACTTTGGTACAATGAAGGGGGAAAAAGAATCCAGAAATGACAAAAACAGTGAGAAAAAACAGCATTCTTAATTCAAAATCCCAGAGGAAGTTGGGTTATTTAAATTAAGGAGCACCTGCAAAAGCAGTGCTCCTTTATTATCTACCCTCTGAAGGGGTGAAATGTGCAATGTTGACCCCTTATAAAATTTCCAAATTTCCCAGACCAAAGCAAGTATCTGAAATGCAGACATATTTGAGCAGCTTAAAACTCCCAGCTGGAGCAAAAGCCTGGGACAGACAAAGCCCCCACCCAAGTGTTCTCCAAAGGTAAATATGTGAGAGAAGGAATGGGAAAAGGTGTGCTCCAAGGGACTTCTGTCTCATCTCAAGTGTGACCCCTTTCTCAGGGAGCGAACATTAGGGTTTCTTAGTCCTATTGCCCAGCCATCTGAGTGACCAGTCCCATCACCCAGTCCATAAAGGGAATTCAATTGAGACTGAGTTTAATCTTTCCAAGAATCAGCTCTGGGTCTTCCCACGCATTATCTGTGACCTCCTTTGTAGCTTTCATCTGCTCTCCAGTTATCTTACTTTTGCTCAGCCCTCTACTGCATCCTTGTCTCTCCTGACTAGTCTTCACCCCTTCCCCACTGTAATGACTGTCTCCCTTGCTATGCCTGCTCATGGCATTGTCTTTGACTCATCTGGGTTGGTCTCTCCTAAATGCCTCTTTTTTTCTTTTTCATAGCGTTTTTCTTCTTCCATCCTTCCTTCCTTCCTACCTCAGGTACAGCTTACTCTTCTTCTAAGCAGCTGCTTAGCAGCTAAGTAAAGTTTGGTGGCAAAAGTTCACACCCTGTGAAGAGAGGATTGATTCTTCCCAGGTATGGCTACACAATCAGCTTTTAGGCCCCAGTTAGGGGGAGAACTTCAGCTGGTGCCTTGTATCCGTCCTTGTTCAGCAATAGGGCAGGTTCTGAACCTCAAGAACATACTTGCATTTGAAGTCAACATAGAGACTTGCATCCTACACATTAATGATTCAAAATCTTTCCTGCTATCTCCATTACCAGGCCACTTTTTTCCAGTGTTCTGGGTAGAACGTGTATTTCATGGAATTTTTAGTGATTTCTTGGTGTCTGTGTAAACTAATCTATTCATGCCATTTATCTGAAGAATTTGGGGTCTGAGAAAATATTTTAAACTATTGTCACATCAATGGCAATGAAACTGAAGCAGAACCTGTGATCAAGAGTCCCTGTTCTGTTTTTATGCTGGTTTTTATTTTAACAAGAGCACAAAACCCATGCCTGCAAGTGCAAGCTGAGTGGTATGACGGAAGCTCCCTTTCTTAAGCCTTCAGAGCTTCTAATTATCTCTCTAGTAGCACATGTTAAAACCCTGTCATTTATTTCTTGATCACTGTTCTACCTATTGTGGGGAGGGGAAGAAAAAGCTTATCAGATGAGTCACACACCCTGAACATGTAACAGTGATTTGAGTTAGGGCAAATGCTTCTTTTGAATGCACCCTGGTCTGCTCCTTCAAACACCTCATTGCTTGCTTATTATTAGATGCCTGCATGTATGTGAATATATATGTACTTAAATGAAGTATGGATGGTTTATGGAAACTGGCATCCAGTTATACATTCATTTATACAGATATGATGGTGCTACTCATGTCATTCTTGGCTGTGATAATAAAGCTGTCTAAAATAATAATTAAAAAGCTAGGGGGGAGAAAAGTGAACAAGGAGAACATTACCTGATGACCCACTGGTGATCTGGTTGCTGGTCTTGGCTAAAATCAGAAGATGAAAGAAGAACCATGAAGCTGTTGTTTCACTTGTTAGGGGCTACGTACCAGGAGGTTGCCACAACATGGAAGCAAACCCAGCCCCAACCAGAAAAACCTAGTTAGGAAGTGGATGGAAAACATCATTAACGAAATTGAATCTGTTGCAAAACTCAGGTTCTTAAGACACTGTCTTGCAACATTTTTACATCATTATAAGTTTGAGGAAGAAAAACAATTCACAGGAAAAACAAATACAAAGTAGTAAGTAATTGTAAGTAATTTACTCTGTGACTTCAGTTCATACTTGTATTGCAATGACATGACACACTAATAATCTCCTGTTGCTTGAAGGACCCTTGTCACGTGGCTTCTTATAACTTTTACATTTATATATTCCTCTGGAAATGTTTAATCATGTTATGAATCTCATTTAAAAATATAACTTTAAATTGAAAATTAGTACAAAACACAAAAAAACCAAGACAAGTTGTCAGTTTGGATTTCAATTCTTGGGCTTTTTTTACTTTACACATTCTTCTTTTCCTTTTTAAAATATGTTTGGATCCTGATCAGGGTGTATTTCCTTGTTTTGTCTAAGCCTTTATTAATATTAGAGGAACAGATGAATGTACAAATTGCTGTTATAATAATAAGAGTAAATTGCTCCATCTGAGGCAGGGTCCCGGTTGTCTTACTGATGCTCTCCATCAGGTGAAAGAACACACTTTATATTATTATATTCATTAAAGTAAGACTAACACTGAGTTTGAATTCAATATTAAGCAATACACAAACACATTTTTAAGAAGCAGTCCTTGTCTCTAGAGAGGCAGGAGGGACAAAAGGCAGGTGGTGTGGGTGGGTGAAATGGCAGCAAGTCTGCAGCACAACTGATGCTCCTACCCCGAAACCTTGTTGCTCAGTACTAGGCCATTTAGCCTCTCAGGATAGCAGGTACCCGCCAAGATCTCCGAGCTCGATGGCAAAATCACACCTTGCAGTAAACCAGTGAGTTATCTTACTTTTCTGCCTTACCCGGTCCTGCCCTAGAACTGTTACTCTTCCTTAAATGTATCTCTAGCATATCTTCTTTCTCACCCCTGTCCAGCAATTAGATGTATTTCCTCTATCCCTTACCTGGTCTAATGTGTTCTTCTGGGTTTTGTGCCTGTCTCCATTGTCTCCTCTCTTACCTCTCAGCTGCATCTTACTTTCCTCTGCCCTGCCGCTGGTGGGACAGCATGCTTTCAGCAGCATCTCTGTGCTGTCTCCTCACGTAAGCCCCTGCTCCCCGAGGCCTCCAACCTCCAGCACCTCTATTAACCTTTCCTGACAAGATGGGCTTCCTGGGCCTTCTCTCCATGAAATGCCTCTTAACGAGGGAAGGGATGGGGACATTTATTTCCCCTTGCTGTCAAGTCTGTTGCTACCTCTGTGAGCTTTCGGAGGCTGGAGAGGCAGAATCCCCCTCCCCCCCCCCGCCCCACCTTCGGGGCTGCTGGCTCCCTTTCATATTTTTTCAGTTTATGCATGATCCTTATTCCTCAGATCCTCCAAACATTAAAGCAATTTGCAATTTTTCTTGGGAGATTCCAGGATATTGTCCTAAGACTGGAAATATTAAAGGTTTTGCATGAAACTTATTGAAGTCCCCATGAGATTCCTTTTGTTCTTTGAAAACACTCAAGATCTAGCCTCACATTTTCCAAATTTTTGGGATTAAGTTTTTTGCAATGCTATGCCGTATCCTCTGGAATGCACATCTTCAAAAATGTGGCTCATATTGTTTATGATAGATGAAAAGGTAAAATGAAAGGAGTTTCAGTCAGGTTTGTGTGCAATGAGGGATTGCTACCAGATCCTTTGGAAATCAGCCTGGAGTGAGGATAATTTCCACATTTTTGTTAATTGCCTTTGCCTTTTCTACACACTTTGCTAATTTCTTAGGCTTGCTTCCCGCCCCCCCCCCCCTTACATTGATAATTTGCTCAAAACTTGGCCAAATGACAATAATTGCATGGGCAATTTAACCACATTAATTTAAATGAAACTTAGAATTTGCTGTCTAGCCTAATACTGTGGTAAGAGAAAAAAAGAAATATTTGAGCATCCTGTTAGTAATGTGTAAACGAATTTCAGCTCAGCTACAGAAACATTTTGAAGAATCTTTTTTTATTTCATGGGATTTACAGCATGGAAAATCAGGATCTAGATTATCTTTCCTAAAAATGAGTCCAGTGGAGTAATTCAGAAACTATCTGTGTAGCTGAGAGAAGAATCTGATCCCTGTATTTCTGCTGGATTGTGCACTGGCAGAGAAGAATGGGAATGAAAGAGAAAAACAGACTCAATTTACTAACAATCTGCATGACACAATTTCCATAAATTGTGCTAATAGAGCAATTTATAAAAATTGGGGCAGTATATTAAGGAGGGCAATTTACAAAATCCATTTAGAATAATAAGCTGAGCATTGTTGGTAATGCAGCTATATTTTCCAATGTTGTTTATGTATAAAACAAATTGACTGTCTGTTCTCATTCACTCTACATTATGTTAATACCAAGTATAGACAAGTGCAAATAATGAAATACTCAGATTTTTTGTTTATCTACAGATTACATTGATGGACACCACATATTTTAGAGGCATTAAACTTCGTTAGGTGAAAAAGATTTCTCAGCTGGACCGTTGCTGAGGTTTTCTGCTTTGTGAAAATTACTGAAAAATGGTTTTCTGAAATGGTTTAGCTTGTCACTCAGACGTATAGCTCAGCATATGAGATGAATACATTAGAACTGCACTAAACCACTCTCAGCTAAGTGAAATGCTTTAAAATCCATTTGGAGTTTAGTTGTCCCTCCCCACATATCTAGGAAGATTTAATAGCAGATGCTACAGTGAAGTTTACATGGCTGGCACTGCATAAGGGTTTAATACAAATCCTTAACGGACAAAATAAATGAAAAGGCTGCAAGATCTGCTGCTTTATCCCTGGTCACAGAGGGATAAATCTTGCCCTGTAGTTCCTCAGCTCCTGGGGGTGGACTCCTGTGAAGAACAGCCACAGTGTCCCAGGTAGTTGGGAGGAGCAGGACGAGGTGGAGAAGTGCTGAAGGCAGATGAGTATGCATCCCAAGTGCAGGGGACTTCCCTTGGCTGAGCACAGAGCCACTTGAAGAGCTGGCTTCACACTGCCAGCTCTCTGCTACCTACACCTCACTCGCCTTCGTCTCCCGTAGTGCCTTGCTGCAAGTGCGTGGTGCCCCTTGGCTAAGCAGAATGAGCTGAAACCTCTGGCTAAAGTTGGCTAGATGGTACTGCCAAGTGCTGTGCACATCCAGCTGCAGATTTGGCTGACTAAGCCAAGAAGAGGCGGTGGTGGGGACAACTCCATCTGCTACTTTAAGGCACCAGTGTGCACGGGATCATCCCCCGGGGCTTGTGCGTAGGGTTCCTCCTTGCTGAGCTCCAGGGCACCCAGAGCTCACCCCGAGCAAGGACTGCCCCACGGCTTGGGTGAGTTAGGGGTTGAAGGTAGGCTTGGACTTGTTTAAAAGAAAAATGTAGAGGCAGCTGTGGGATTTCTTTCATGTTGTTTTAGCAGGGAAAGATAGACAGCAGGGCAGAGGAACAAAAGTAGGAATTGAGGTGTGTGCACATGTGGATATTATAAATATGATGATGTGCTCCAGGGGTGGGGGTGATGTTTTGCTGCTTCCCACCCCTGATGCACCAGGGTGGTAGAAACAAGTCTGGAGCTGCAAAGGCCCCCAGGCAACGTCTTGCCCCTCACTGCAGGGGAACAGCATGTATAGACTCTCACTGCTTATGGGTACAGTCTAACTTGCTCTTTAACATCCTCTCCTGGAGGGGACTGCACAGCTCTTCCCTGTAGTCTGCACGTTCTGCTACCACAAGACAAATAATTTAGTTAGACCCCTGGGGCAAGGAGCTGAGGTTCACTGTATGAGTCTTAGTGGCTTTACGGTGACTTACTCACCTTTAAGGAACCCTAAATCTGCTTAAAACTGTGCAAAGGATTTTTTTTTAATAATAGGATGACACTGAAATATTATGGGAGTAGTCTTCATTCTCACGCTGTTCTAAAGAGCTCTACCTCTAGCTCCACCATTATCAAACACCTCAATTTTCAGCAGAAAATTTAATTTAATTCTTTTTAGAAGGCATTGTTCAGTTTACTTTAACCAAGTGGCAGAATAGAGGACCAGTTCCCTCACAATTCAGAATAATGAAGACAGGTATATTTGCATATTCTTTTAAAGCATAGCTGAAAGTGGACTTTTCAAGATAGCATTTTTAATATAAATTAGAGTAATCTGTGAGCCAGTATGTATACCTGAAAAAACCCTACTACACAGTGACATGAAGAAATACATAAAGGCAGTCTTTTTCAATACATAATATTTGATTTTGTAGTTTGCAAAACTTTGGAATGCTGTTTTTGAACACTGAATAGTGCCAGTTTATCAATTAATTATTTCTATGCCTACAAACACATGGCACTCCTGCAACATCTATTTTCGTGCCCATAGAAATAAAGTATCCATATACATTTAAAAGCAGTCTTTGCTCTTCCACTGCCTGCAAGCTTATTTTATTTTGATTCCTTTCTTCTCTTGTGGTGTTTAAGACATTTCTGGGCTGTTAGCTTTCCTGTCTTTGCCTCTGCCAGCTCCTGACAATAACTGATAAGTGGATGTCCCTCCAGTCACTACTTTCTTCACGCAGAGTGGTGCATGAGGGGGGAGCAGAAATCAGACCACATGCACACTGTGTACACGGAGAAGCAGTCTCCAGCAAGAAGGTGTACTCCAGCCACAAAGCCTGACAAAGAATGTAGAGTGATTTTCTCATTAACTAAATGCAAGATGTTATCTCAGTATAACTTTGAAAAGAACATAAATATGTTGCTGAAGACTACAGTTTTCGAACAAAAAACCCCCTAGGACTTGTCTACAGAAAAAAATCAAGATCAAACATAAATTATATGCTCAGTCAGTGTATTTGTTTGAGAAAATATATTATACCAATACAGTTAAGAGCCTTATTTTCTCTGTGGTGAGAGTTACAGAGTGGTCTGACTACTGTGGAAGCATCTGATATAGGAAGGCGTATAATCACAGTGCTTTTTCAGCCAGTTAATGGGCAAAGGTATATGAACAGCCTATGAAGCTTGGGCATTGTAAATTAGGGAAACTATAATTAATAAACTGTGTGTAAGATTCTGAAGTTGTCTTGAAGTTCGTATCAAAGAACCTGTCTGAAACAAGTGGTGACCATGGGTAGTTGTCTTAGCATGTCCATAAGTTACAGAAGAAATAAAATGAGCATAATGCATCCTTTATCTATAATTGTTTTGGGGAAAGGAGGGGTATAAGGATCTGAGTTCTTGGATTTGTGTGGGAATGGGCATAGGCAGGCAAAGTTCAAGAAAGAGAGTATTAACCAGGGCTAAAATATTAGATGTCAGGTCCATTGGTTTGGTCCATAACCTCTGTACGAGGTTGAGGGGCTTGTGACAAAACTCTCTCTCTTTGCTTGGTGTTATTTAATAGAAGCCTTAACAATAAAGTTCTTGTACCTATGAACTGAATTGCAGATAAAGCTACACCTTTACACATAGCCTAGAAAATGAGTCAGATGGGACTGGAAGATCTATTTTGATAATGCCATTTGGGTAGACAACAGGGTATTGAGCATAGGGCACCCAGCCAGAAGGCAAAGTGCTTATTTCCTATGGATAACCTAAACTGAAGGAGTTGCTCTTTGCCACTTCTGGGTTGAACACAGTCTGTTCTTTCAGTTGGAGACAGATTTTGGCCTCAAAATATCCTCAAAGCACTAGATGAAGAGGCAGATTCCTTCACTGGTATAGCACTGTAGTAGCCAGGGCAGTCACATTTTCTGGCTAGGTAGCAGGACATCTGTGTCAGCTCAGGATCTCATACTTACTGTAAAAATATCCCAAGAATTTGTTGGCTCTTGCTGTATGAACTATTTACTCTTGAGAGAGGATTGGAAGTCAGGCAACCACAAGATATTAACCATACCAAAAGTTAATAATTATTTCAAGTAGCTGAGGTAAGATTTCCCACTTTTAGTGGGGCAAAGGAGATTTTTTTATGCTGTCTTTTAAGGAAAATGATTGATTCAGCTTAATTCATTTCAGAGGGTAAGATGGAGAGAACTGGTAGATGGTATGGTAGGGAGGAGTTCTGGGGAGAGTGACTTGCCGTGTGGGAGTGTGACCAGGCACACAAGAAACACAACCTTCAGCGTGAGTTTTCAGAGGGCACGATAATGTTACAAGGGGACAAAGAGTATCAAATGCTATCCCCATACTGTAGATTAGAAATGGTGAGAGCTCACACACATGTGATCATAACTGCTTTCAAATAGCTCCAAACTTTTTCTTGGAGAAGGCATGGAGGGTATGCTTAGGCAGTAGTTTCCTTTAGCTAATGGTGCTGTGAGCCTCTTCTATGTAGGGATGCTTTGCGAAAGGGATTGTGGCTTGATGGGCTATTTTGTTTTCCAGTGAAAGCACGATTTCTCCTGATTTTCCCCTACTAAAATGATAGTTTAATGGATATGGTGGTAATTGCTGCTAGCTTTATGTTTATAAAAGGTTTAAAAGCTGGGCAAAGCATTTGTAGGAATCTTTGTCTTATCAAGAGAAATAAAGGACTGCTTTCTATAAAGTCTAATAGAGTTGACGGCAGGGGGTGGGTGGCAATAGACATAGTGGCGTAGGTGGAAGGAATATGAACCGGTCATGACGCGTGCAGCATGGTGTTGTCAGATCAGAGACAAAACCCCTACATTTGTTCTTAAAAGAAGGAAACATGTTCACAGAGTGTGTATAACCCTAGTTTAGATACAATAAAAAATAAAATGCAGAAAATCTGAATTCTGCTCTCAGCTCTCAGAGACTTCCTGAAATAACTTGGACAATGCTTTGTTCTGAAGCATGTAGAAAATAGATACCCGAGACAGGAAACTGTCATGAACTTCTTATCAGATAGAGAGAGTGACCAAGGGAAGAACAAATAGGAAACTTCTGCCAGATCCTTCAACTTGTTACAGGAACCAATGGCATAAATTATATTTCTGTAAGCAGGTGCTGAAACAATGGCCAAACCAAACCAGAATGGAATTAAAGTGGAAGGGTGGTAGCCTTCAGAGCAAGTGTACACACCCAGCTACAGATGGGGACTTCCCAGCAGGTGACGAGAGACAGAAAAGTATATAAGGCTGGTGCATGCTGAAGACACAGGGGTCTGAATGAACATGATATCCTGAAAGCATGAGAGGCTCAGCACTGAGAAATGAGGAAATCACTACAGTAATGATCAAAGCGTCTCAAGGGATGTTGGCACCTGTGACATCTCCTGGGTACCCAATATTCCTAAGCTGCCCTGTTTCCCTGGAGCTCCCTTTGCAGAACCCCTGCATTTGTTTCTGGGATGGAAGCTCCTGCGTGCTTCCTAGGGACTCTCCTGCCAAGCCTTGCCACGGGCTGCTGGTGGGTTTTCTGTGCAGGCACTAGCGGTGTGATCTGTGCTGAGGAAGACAAGGGGGTCCCTGCTGCTGTGAACTACATGTGCAGTACTGGGAGCTGTGATCACTCATCTCAGATACATCTGGCTAGTGTTGGCTCATGTTTCCTATTAATGCAAAATAATAAAAATATTATTATTATAAAAGTCAGGCTCAATGACAGCCTGAAATAATGAGGGAAAATTCTTGGCTGCCTAACAAAGTCCTCTTCTGAATAGCATAAAAGTATTTTTATTTTAGTTACTGTTTTATTCTGAACACAAAATGTGCCCTGGAAGTAAAGGGAATGTATTGTTTTTCAGTGACTCAATATCACATCAGCTCAGGAATCCTTTTTAATTTCTAGAAGAAAAATCTCAGTTCAGGGTTTGAGAAAAACAAACAGAGAGCAACAACAACAGCAGAACCACCCTGAAATACCACACTGTCACCTTCTGGATTTCTGTGGTGTTTTTGTTGAGTACTCACCACCTTGAATTTAATTGACAATCATCAGCAATCTCCCATCCTTTCTTCAGCTATATGTGCTCAGTGTGACTAGCAAAGAAAAGTTTCAAACTTATTTTTTCCTTCTGTTTTTCCCACCACTAAACAGCACTGAAAGTCCACCCCAGAATCAGAGGTGTTGGGTGAGTGTTGCTGTGGCTGAAGGGCGAGCAGGCACTGCTGGTGGAGAGCTTCCACAGAAAGTCCTGTCTGTATGCCACCTCTCAAGGTGATCTTGGCTAGGACCACTTTTAAATGCAGGGGACAGTTGGATAATTGTCAGCTCAGTCATGGTGCTCTGAACCTGAAATAACTCCATTGACTTCAATCCCATTTCAGCCATGTTGCTCTGCAGACAGAGGTACAAGGTGTAGGGTGAGGCCGACTGCAGAAGGGCAGCAAGGTGGCAGAAAGCCTGTTTATCAAAGGTTATGACTGGTGTACTTAACTGTTTAATGCATTTGGTCTTCCCTGCAAATGCTTGCCTGAATTAAATCTGTGCAGAGCTAAGCCCTAGGTGCTGCCTCACATGCTGGTGCCTTAACCAAGCCAATTTTTCTTCTTCTGTAAGGAGGGGACAGTCTGTCTTGACTAAAGGTCACATTTTGCTCAACAACTTAAAAAAAAAAGGGAAAAGAAAAAAAAAAGAGAGAGAGAGAGAGAAAGAGGGCCAGCTTAGTTCTGCTTTATTTCAAATACCTGTAATAGGATTTTATCAGAAACTACATCCATCTGAAGATGCATCCTCCTCACAATTGCAGCTGAAAATAAGTACCTGCTTCAGAACCATCAGTGAAGGAGACCTGAGAATGAGGTTCATGTTCAAGAAGGATGGAAGTCAACATGCCAAAACACTGATCTGATTTGTGTGAATGGGAAGGGTGCAAAATCATCATTACCCAGTTCTCCCATGTGCCGAACTCAGCCAGGTTAATGAACTGACCTGCTCCACCTTGTGAAGGAAGAAAAAGGAGTGAAACAAAACAATGTGGAGTGGAGAAAAGATGGCAAGCTTCCTTTTCTGTAGAAAATCCCCCAATGTCCCTTCCAGTTAGCAGGGTCTCCAACCTTCAGCCACCCAGTTACGAGTCCCAGGCTGCCTTGTTGTCCAGTTGTTCCCATGTGAGGTAAGTGCCTGATCCTGTAGTCCAGCTACCCCACTCTTCCTCTGTCTTCTCCGTGGGATCCAGGTTACATTTATCTTCTCAAGGCCAAGTTTCATGGAGAACGGAAAGCTGTGGAAGTTATTGAATGAACTGAAAGCATACTGTTCAGATAATTAATACAATCAATAAAAATGAACATCACTATTCAGTGGATTTCTGTGTTATGCCTGCTAGCTTTTCGATGCTGCAGTTTGACACAGAATTCAGAGCAGGTCTGACGCAGAAGTCAGGGAATAGTGATGTGAAATGAAGCCAAAGCAGAATGCAGTCCTGATAAATGTAATGGGCTAAATTTATTCATCTTACACGTGCAAGTCATGCATTAGTGACTCAGGTACCCAGCCTTCCTTCTGATCTGTCTCCATGTGCCAGGTGTGACCGGAGGACCGTTCCCATGCAATGCATCAGAAAAAGGGTGAGAAGTCTGAGACAGACCAATCGAAACACAGTGACTAAAATAAACTGAGATTATGTTCTATCTCATTCGTATTTTTTGCAATCAAAACAAAAGAGACAAATTGCAAACACGTTTTACCGGAGCTATTGTTTACCTGAAGCAATGAAATCTTGATGTTCACACAAATCTGTCCTCACTGCTCAGAGCTGACCACTTGATGCTGTGCAGAGCTGTATGAAGCTTTAGATCAAGAGATGGTTTTCCCAAGCATAAGAAGGAAATGAATTCATACTATCAGTGTTAAAATTCAACCCTGTTCACCAGTGTATTCGAGTAATTAATCGAGAATCTTACCATCACAAACGTAATTAATGTAAAGTTTGTCAGTGTGTTTACATAGAGAGGATTTTGTGCAGAAAATCTCCAAACAGGACTTAGAAAAATGGGAAGTTCATCTCTGGAATGGATTGGGGAGCACAGGGGGAACTATAATAACAAGAAAAAAAATGAAAACAAGAGAACAAAATTCTCTTCTTATAATTTATTTTAAATTAAAACATAAAAGCTTGGGACTTGCACTCTCAAACAAATCTGCCACAGGACCTGATTAGCATCTTCTGAAGGAAAAAAAAAATTTGTTTCTTAGATAATACAGTCAACACATTATAATTAATGCATTTAAATATGTGCCTTCCTTAAGGGCAGATACTATGTTAGCAATTAGGGTTTTAGCAATTTTTGCAAAGGAAGCTGCATCTCATTATATAGTCTTTTAGACCCATGTTATTCTTTCATAAAGAAACCAGTTATCTTGTTTATGGATTCTTGAGAGTGCAGAGCTGGAAGCATTAAGTATTTATGCAAACACTTGAAAGTACACCACTGGAAATTCAAGCTCTTTCTTTTCCTTCTCATCCTATTTCCTTTTTTTAAAACTGTTTTTGTTACATAGAGATTGTTACATATGTCTGTGAAAAAACAAGCCAACTTTTCATTTACAGAAGCTATACACTAAGCCAAATTTTGTACTTTTAACTCAGGCATAACTCCTAACTTAGAATCTTTCCCTCTCAGGTTTCGTAATAAGTAGATTTCAATAATTAAAATACGAAATAAAATCATTGGTATAAAACCAAATAAGCGTTTTTAATATTAAGTATGAGAAAGGGTCCCTCATGTTACAGTGTTAAATTTGTATTTAGTGTTTCCTGGCACTTCACAGAACAAAACAGAAGAGGATTAACTGTGTTCTCAATTAATTTAATATGTTTTTTTCAGTTACCTTCAGAAGAAGCAGAGTTAGAACAAAAGGGAAAGGCTTTTACCCGTCTCTCTCAGTGCCCAGTCTCTGAATTACATTGGATACATTGCTGACAACTTGGAATTGCACCTGAAATGCTGCAAGTAGAAAGTGCAGGGGCAGTGAAAGCTGTTTATACAGAACAGACACTTCTCTGCAAATTTACTCCAGAGTGAGTTTTATACACTCACGGCCTTTGGAGCAATTCCACAAAACAGTCATGCCCTTGAGTGACTGCTGGTACCTATACCCTTCTTTGCCCTGTGCTGGCCATGGTCATCCTGTTTGCTGCCCATCAATCCTTATCTGCCAGACAATACCCTGGGGGAACACTGAAAACCCAGCAGGTCACTGTCTGCCCACAGGTAGGGACAAGTGGGACATCCCCTTGGCACAGGGTTAGGGCACAACTCTGCAATCGGTCGAGATTTCCCCAACTGCCATGACAGGTCCTGGCTGAGGAGCTTATGTGTGGGGCTTGCATGAGACAGCATGAGGTGTCTTTTCCTGCGTAAAATGAGAACACTGTATTTTCTGACTAGTGTACGGCAACTTGGAGCTTACATTTAACGCATTTTAATTAATTTAAATAAACGCTCACTTTGCTCTCCATCTCCAGAGATCTGTGTAACCCAGAAGATGCACACTGGGGCAGTCAGGATTTCTCAGGATGGAACAGGGGGCTCCTGTCCTCCTTCAGGTTATTCTGAAGTTTTCCTCATCACAGGTACAACTGCAGAGACTGAAAATTCCCATGTCCTGATTCACACTTGCACTGTGGTGCTACCTCGTAGGGAGTGAAAAAATGCAAATCCCTTTGGGAGCCAGAGGTTCCAGTTCCTCTTACTTAACTTTAGATACCCATAAGCAGTCATCTGAGTCACACTGTGATCACTTTATAATCAATGGAAAGAAAGAGGAGCTCCAGGAGTGCAGTTTATTCCACCCTCATGTAGAAGTAAAAAGCTGGTCAGAGGAGACACACCTGAAAGGACCTATTTTCTTCCATTGACTATAAAGACAAACATTTGGCTGAGGTGTAGATATCTCTACTTTAACTGTCTAAGGTTAAAAGAGGTGAATGCCATCCCAAGTGACTTCAGCGGGCGTTGGATCAGGTCTGCTATGTGCAGTAAGAATGTCCATTTGAAACCAGTATCATGTGTTCAGATTTGCTCTTCTATACCACTGTGTAGCTTCAGTGCTTAGCAGCGTTTTGGAAGGGGGGCAATATAACTGTGACTGCTTCATTGATGAAACTGCAGAGCAGACTTGGCTTAACCTAAAGGTCAGAAGGACAGAACATAATTCACTTTTTTCTACTTCAGTCTGCGGGTTAAAAGGTTTCAGGGAGGGACGAATCAGACATAGTATCATTTGTGATGTCCAATGACCTCCATGAATAATATGGAGTCCAAATAAAAATTTTTGATAACCACCCAAAGATTAAAAAGTGTTTTACTCAGATTATTAGGTAAATCCTCACGTTCAGATCAAAGTACTGCTACTTAGCTCTTGGACTGCTTGAGAGCAAGCACAGATTAGAAACATTTAAATATGAGTAAATTTGCTCATGGGCAGGGGAGATAATGTTTGCAGGACCAGGTTTTTAATTTGGAAAAATAATACTATTCCCAAGGAAAAAATAAAGCATTTCTACTGATAACATTCTATTCTCCTGTTCACTGGGATGTAAATTCCACTTCACTTACTCAACAACTGCACAGTGCACAATGGTTTTCTGAGGTAGCCATCATAGATAGGAACTTCCCTAGATGAATACATAAATGTGAGTTTATCTTAGTTACAGTATAGCAATTTTCATCCTGTATATAATAGTATTTTCTTGCATTCTGTGTCTGTGATTGCCTTTTCTTTTTTATAGTATGTAATAAATTACTTTTTATAGTCAGGTATTTTCATTTAAGTGAATTGAAGTTTTATCATTATATTGCAAGTGTTCATTAGACTTTACTTTCTTACAGGTGAGAGTAATTTCTGACCTTCCCCAGGAGAGGCTGAAAACTGATGCCTATTGATTTAGGTGTTTCCCTGAATTTAGCCCTGCTTGCATGCATCCAAATACTTTTAATCAGCTTCCTCCTTTGCACCCACAAGCAGTAGTCCTTCACTCTTGGCAGGTGAGGCAGGCCTGGGTCCTCCTCTCTTGTGTGGTAGCATCATGTACCAGACTTCAAACATGATTGATTTTAAATATAGTGCTGATAAAATAGTGGAGTTTGTTGTTGATGGACTATATTCCCCTGCCAGTCTGGGAGTATATTTAAGTGCTAAATGTGATTTGGATAGTGCAGCTGTGTAAGTGTATATACACATATATACAGTGTTTCTGAGGGTATGAAAAAATGTTTTCTCAAAGACCAGGTTGGTTGGGATATGTGTGTGTGTATATATATATATATATATATACATACATATAAAAGAATCTGTTATAGAGTCTCCTGTGAAGATGTATTTGCTGGAAGTTCTACATCCCACTTGTACAGTTCCCATGTTCTTTTCCGTTATCCCACTCTTTCCCAAAGAAAGAGGAAAGGAGAGATGTTCTGCAGCTATGAATTCCCTGCTACCTGAAGCAAAGCTGTTTCATAGCATCTGCTCCAGCTGAGGAGACAAGGTTTTATGGACAGGGTGAGGAGGAAAGGGGAGTCCAAAGGGCTGCAGCTGGGCCACAGCACTTTGGCAGTGCACGCCCCCAGCCATGCACCATGGTTGTGTTTGCACAGACTGCTTGTTCATATTATGGTTGTGTCTTCCCACAAATGATGCCTGTGTTATAAATTAGTATGATCTTACGTATCTAGGCTCCTAGGGAGTCTAGTGATCATCCAGTAGCCTTTATGTATGTCTGGTTTCTAGGACTTTGCATTTTGGAGAAACTCAGTAAGTTAATGCTCCACAAACTATTGAAAGGCTGTTTTTCTGTGATCATCCTTTGAATATTCAATGGGAATGAAGAAGTAAGTGCTTTTGTTAGTGGTCTTCATAGATTTCAGGAACACAGAGTCTGTTCCTGAAATTGAGGAGCAGTTCAGTTCTATAGAGAAAGCTTATTACCTCAGCACAGAAAAATGGATAAAACCTGTGTGGAGGTTACAGACTGAGACAGAAGTGCTGATAATCATCTCTTGTTATGTCAGAAAAACAAGGTCCTAACCTGACATTTCTATTCAATACTGTTTTTATGAGGAATGAGGATATCTGTTTCCTCTAATGCTGCCTGTTCCAGTCTTGCTCAAATGTTCCTTTACCTGCAAATAGAGAAATGTGAAACTAGGAGGTGATCATAACACTCCCATTTGGCCTTAGAAATCTATAAATCTGCTTAACCATGGTGACAGACCAACAGGGCATACCTGCTCCGCTCTCTCGGGAGTCTCGATACTGTGCTGCGCTGGGCAGTGAGTTCCACAGGGCTATGTATAGTGAAGAAATCCCACCATGTTGCAGCAACCCATACTATCGCAGGCAGGCACACGGACATGTGAAAAGGCTAACAAAACATCCATAGGAAGTCCCCATTGGGAGCACTATTGCACGAGAGGACATAGTTTGTGTTTGCATTGGAAGGGAAAGGATCTTGATTACTTAAGAGCTTCCTTTAATCAAATCCAACCTAAATCTTACCTACACAGTCTGCTTAATCCATCTGTCTTTTCTTTCTGTAGGGTGGGAGTTAAAAACACAGATCTATTTGAAGGATTACGTACCAAGTTGGACATGGACTCTCTGTGTTTGAGGGAGTTGCATCATTCCCTTTTAAAACTGCAGGATCAGCCAAAAAAAGAAGTTTTTGAAAAGGTAGGAAGGCAATGGGCTGTTGCCAGGCTTTGAGATGCGCTGTGTGCCCTGTGGGAGTTTCTCTTAGCAGATCCTGTCTGAGATTTATACTTCCGTTCAAAGCTCAGTAATCACCTAAATACAGAGCTGAGGACCTCTGTATTTAGACAAAATAATGCTTGGTTCCTTTTCTTGTTCTTGAACTCTCATGAAATACCAGTGATTTTTCCCTGAACTATTAATTTTTTTATATTTGTTAACCAGATAATTTTAAACGAGCTTCTCTGGTTTGTGGAAATTCATAGATTTGCATGCAGCATATCTGAAATTCAGTAGTTTCTTTTAACCTCATTTGTGATCTAAATTGTACAGTGGAAGTTCCTTTTCCTAATCAGGTGCCCAGATTCAATGAACAGAACAGCTGATTAAGCAAATAATTGCAGGTTATTCAAGCAGAGTGAAAACTGCTTGAGATATTCGGCAAGAGAGACAGCTTGCCTAGGGAACTACAGATATAGATTTCCTTTATAAATCTTTCCTGCACTTCATTGTAAATGGAAATATTTTTCATAATACTTCAGGTTTCAGTTGTAAGTGCCTGAGCCTGACCCTGGCGGCCATCCCATTGGCTCCAATAGCTGCTTCCCAGTTGGAGATCCCATTGCCTGGACTGGGTCACGTCCTGCCTGCCCCTCTCAGCCAGGTGCATGGAGCTGGTGCAGCAGCAGCAGGGCTGGAGGACAGGATGGTGACTCCCTGTCCTTGCCTGCAGGTGTCAAGGGAAGAGTCCCCAAGCGACATGTGGACATGCTGCAGGGGGCCTAATCTGCCCCTCTTTGCTGTTCCCAAGGACCTAAAGCAGATCTGTATGTGGGGTCTTGTGCAGGGCGCGTACCGTGACCTACCTGGTCCAGACTGGCTGCTTTTGACCTCAGGATTGACCCTAACGGTTTGTGTAAAAAATCTTTTCTTGGTGTGTGCGTGCGTGTGTGTGACTCTTCTTGAGAGAGAGACAATTCACAGTCAGTCTTAGTGCCTACCTACTTGAGTTTAGATCCTGTTTTCTTTTATCACTATTGCAGTAACTAACAATAATTTACTATGGTTATATTAGTGGATGTTCTACTCTGACATTTATTTAACTTGTTCCATGTTAACATGCCAGAACTCTGGCCACTGGAAATAGGAAGCTGCTGTGTATTCCCTGTACAACCAAACACATCTGCCACATATGTGGCTCTAAAAAGCCAGGTGACTATTTTATGTCACATCCCTATCTAAGCCTTTCACTTTATTGTGAACTTTATAAAGGGTCCGTCCAGATACTTCTGTGCCTTTTCCATTGGCTTCATTGTAATAGAAACAAAGGGCCGTGAGTGAGCTGGCAAGATATTTGGCAGTGTTCTTTGCTAGGGGAGGTGTTGGAGATGCTTTTAAAATAATGTTAAGTGGTTTCTTTATGACCAATTCAACAGACAAAACTGAGAATGATTCACATAATTGTGGAAAGTAGGTTTTATTCAGAAGTAAAATGTTTGCAAACCCCCTGAAAATTCTCAGCTGCATGTGGAGCTCTGCCTGCTGCCCAGTGAGAGTGCTGAGAGGGGAGTTTGTCCAGGAGAGATGTGGGTGGGTCTCACGTGCATTTTTCTAGCAGCCAGCACTTGGCCCTGCTTTTGCAAATCCTGTAAATTGACACAGGTGCAAACTGTTGCACCAAATAATTTTATTAAATGTATTGTTTACTGGGATCATTAGCTACTGTTGTAAGGTAAAAAAACCCCAAAACGCAGCCTGTTTGCAATTTATCTTGTGCCTCTTCAGAGAATGAAGGAAAACAGTGACCCTTACGCTGACCCTTTCCTTACCCTCATTAATCACAACTGGAAACCAAAACTTTGCAACTAGCTCTTAATAGCGCCAGAGGTTCATCACCTTCTTTTGGCTCCCTTCATCATTCACTCTCTGAGTCTCTGGGGGTTATTTGTGGGCAGGACCAAAGCTGTCAGGAGTAGGATTGCATACCTGCCCGGTTTATCACCGGGCTATTGCAAACCGTGGGCCAGACTACAGCAGTATCTATTTTGTATGGCTCGCTGCCACATTAAAGTTAATCACATCTGGGATCACACAACCCCATGAGCTCTGGAAGCCCTTACCTATAGTTCGTCTGTGGTTATTTAACATCTCTGTACATGTGCCAATGAAATCTTCAGGGTGGGACGCCGAGCTCTTTATCAAGAGCGCACAAGAGACTGTGCTATTAGGTAAGTATATACAGCCATGACCACCGAGAGACACAATGAAATATGAAAGCAGAAGAGAGAGAGCAAAAAGAGTAGACATGCAGGCAGGTTTACTGCCAGATTTGGGTGACTTATGGCTCTGCTGGTGTCTGTGAGCTTCTGGAAAAGGTCAGAAGGTTCCTTCTATTTAGAAACTTGGACCTAGCACTCAGGAAAGAGCTTCACATAAAGACTTCTGTACAGACAGCAAGGAAAGTATGGTATTTTAGTGAGGAGGTGAGGATATGGGAGATAGTGAGGATGATTTTAGCTGCTAACAGTAAAAATATTCCATGGTGTGAAAGGGGGCCAGCAACTCTTGTGTATGCCTTACTTCAAGGCATGGACTGAGCAATGTAACTGGTGGAATACTTAGCATGAGTCTGGAAGCCAAAAAACCAAATGGATGCTTCTGAAAGGCAATGTGTATGTAGAACTGGGCAAATGTAAAAGTGGTTCAAGAAATGCAAGTGTAAAAACCTATAGCTTTGGCACAGACTTTTCAGCTGTTGTCTCTATTTATGTTGGTATAGTGGCACCAGAAACAAACTCTAACCTAAAGGAATTCAGATAATAGTGAAAATGTATTAATAATTTTGATTATTGTAGCAATAGATACAAATTCTTCATGCAAGATAATCTCTATTGTATGACTCAATGTGCTGTGCTGAAAATAAATCTGGTTTGTGGGAAATTCTTGAGCTGAGCAAATATTTTAGATGATGTGAGACTGGCTGCATTTCTTGCAGCAGGCAAAGTTCACAGTTAACTAGGAAGAGAATTTGAGTAAGTTTTGATACTTGGCTTGGATACAATCTATACTTTCTGAAAACACACCTGTGTAAACTTTATACAATTGTTAGTACTATGAGATCTTCGTTTTTATATATCACTGACATAAAAAATGGAACTCAAAAAAAGCAAGATTTTGGGAGGTTTTCCATCACTACTTGGTGTAAATGATTATCGCTTGGGTTTGCCTGCTCTTCTACCTGTATTCACATGTTTTGAATACTCTCATAAACAAAAAAAATGTCCTAGGCAATCTCTTTATAAATTCTATGTAAACACTAGGCATAGTTATTTCATTATTTGGCTGCCATTCAAGTTCTAATCTTTTTTGTGAACAAGTGGGATTTGAGGAAGGAGGAAAATGAACTGGTTGAATGTCCTCTCAGCTCTTTACTGGCTTACGAAAGGACAGTTTGACATGAGCTAGAAAGACAGCATATAGCATAGTATTGTAATGGTAACAGGAAGAGTAATAGCAGTAATAGTAATAGCATTGCCACCCAAAAGTCCCAGCTGAAGTCCTACCCTAATTGTATCTGTTGTTGTACAAAATAGCAGAGCAATTGTATACTGCTCAGCTCAGTGAGCAAAAGGCAAGTGGCCATGATGAAGAGGTACAGCCCGTAACATGATTATCTGCAAAGAATATGGCATAAAAGAGCCTTGGTTATAATTTTGTGTTGTAACTCTTTTTGCAGACATAGATTTTACACCCCAGGTTCTTTACATGTTACTTACCTAGTGCTTAAATATTTGCCTTAATATAATAACACATCTGGAATTTTCTGGGGCACACAATCTTCTGATCAGAAACTACTGTCTTTCATTTGGGAAAGAAAGCGTAGACAATAGTTATAGACCTTGGGCACATCATCTGGAACATACTGAATTGTTATCTGAACCTGTAGAGAAGAGTGTAACATCTACTCCTGTCCCGGTTTCAGCTGGGATAGAGTTAACTGTCTTCCTAGTAGCTGGTACAGTGCTGTGTTTTGAGTTCAGTATGTGAAGAATGTTGATAACACTGATGTTTTCAGTTGTTGCTCAGTAGTGTTTAGACTATAGTCAAGGATTTTTCAGCTTCTCATGCCCAGCCAGGGCACCTGACCCAAACTGGCCAACAGGGTATTCCATACCATGGGACGTCCCATCTAGTTTAGGAACTGGGAAGTGGGGGGGCAGGGATTCGCTGCTCGGGGACTGGCTGGGTGTTGGTCAGTGGGTGGTGAGCAATTGCCCTGCGCATCATTTGTGCATTCCAATCCTTTTATTACTACTGTTGGCATTTTATTAGTGTTATCATTATCAGTATTAGTTTCTTCTTTTCTGTTCTATTAAACTGTTCTTATCTCAACCCACGAGTTTTACTTCTTTTCCTGATTTTCTCCCCCATCCCACTGGATGGGGGGAAGTGAGTGAGCGGCTGCGTGGTGCTTAGTTGCTGGCTGGGGGTAAACCACGACAACTCCCTGTGGAACTATTAGCTTTAATTAACTAAAAAAGCATAATGTTCTGGGGGAATTTTCACTATTTACCTCATTGCAAGGGTAAATTTTATGCATACACAGGTAAAAGCACAATGGTAATAGCTTAAGTGAATAAAAGAAATGACCAGAGGAGGAAATTAAATTACACTTTCTACATATAAAAAGTCAAGAAATCAAAGGTGGTAATTTAGCTCAGTTAAATCAAAGACATTTCTTCATAAAGTAACGTACTTCATAGAAGTAATTCATTTAAGTAATATAAAAATATGAAATAAACACTAACATTCATTTGTAAAAACACGGTCCTAAGTATTTAATGAATGGAAACCCTAAATAAAACCATCAGAACTCTCCTTTTTAAAACCTCTTTTTGGTTTGTTAATGTGATTTGTTAAAAAATAAAAAAAATATGTGGAACAAAACTCGACTGATATTAAAAATATCCGAACAGTTAAGCATATACTTAGCTTTCAGTACACAGGACAGCCATTCATATTTGGCAAAGCATTTCAACATGGATTTACTTTCACATATGTGATATATCAGATATATCTGTCATATGGGGATATATTTTGATCTTAAATTTAAAAAATGCATTGAAAGTTAATCATGTGCTTAATGTTTTGTGGAAGTGGGGCCAGTTCACAAGAGAAGCTTTGTCTGCTGTAATATTAAAATGCTTTTGTCGGATAAAAGGAGAAAGAAAAGATACTGGAAAAAAACCCTCACTTGCTGAGAGCTTTTGGAAAGCTTTTGAATGGGTGGAGTGGAATAGCCACTTGCTGTTTAGATGATATAAACTTGGACAAGGGCATGTGTAAATTCTGAAGATCTAGAGACTCAAGGTACAGTGAGATATATTTCAGAAGGACTTCCTCTGCATGAAAGCCAAGAATGTTAACACTCACCTTTATTATTTGCTATCCTAAATGGGACTTCCACATAAGTGGTTAAGTAAAATGAAAACACTGCAGCTGAAAAATAAATGTCAGAAAACATAAAATACCTGAATATGCAGATACTTAATTGTATTTCCAGTAAATCCAATTATCTTCCCAAATTTAATACATTTATGCAGACTGTTTGGATAGTTCTGTAGATTTAAAATATAACAGAGTAAGTATGAAGTGCCAGGATTTTCTATTTCACAGCCTCTTAAAAATTGCCTAGAACTATAATTTCATTTAAACAAACAAACTTTCTAAAAATCACCTTACAGTAACTACAGTTAGGTAAAACTATGTATTCTTTTTACAAACTGTTCAGGAACAGAGGATCACTAAAACCTTTTTATTGCAAATAACTATAACTTACATTTTGGAAACAACTCTTCAAACTTATTTTGCTTTTAGAAATATTTCCTATAGCATTGTCTCAGTCTTTCCAAGACCACTAAAATTTACCATATGACGTGGTTTACTAAAAAAGATAATCAAACGTTACCTCCATAATGCATCAACTACTGTTACATAACCAGCTAAATCAGGTTTAGGGAAAAAGGAAAAACTCTAATTTTCTTGATCAAAATAGCAGTCTGCCTAATAGTAATAAATAGCATTCTTGCCTGATATCTATAAATGTGCAAATAATATTTATGGTGAATGTTTTACCTGATTTATATCACTGGTTTTAGGGAGGGTGAGACAATCTAAATCTGGTTCATCATTAGGGATTTGATCACCTGCAGTGACAATGTGCAGCCTGTCCCCTAATACACCATTTGAGTTCCTAACGTTGTCTTCAGTCTGACTCTGTAGCCTAGCATGAAAGTTTTCATCTTCAGCACTGTTACTTCTTTAAGCACGTGGGAGATGGCAGAAGGTTGCAAGACAGAGCATCTTATCGTACTTAGGTCTCCTGTCTTGGCTAAGAGCGGAGTATGCAACCTCCCCCCTTGCACGTTGCAGTGGCTTTGGCTCAGAGGGCTTTGAGCTCCTTCAGTATCTGTGCCTCAGCAACACACATATACTTAATGTACATTTAGGGAGGTGCACAGTCTGGATTTCCTACTCGTTTTCTAATGAACTGTGAGGATATCTGAAAGGCTGACAAAAGCTGGTATCTGATACCGTAGGAACTGGCTGCATAAGGCTTCCCGCAGTGCCAGACTCCTTATGACTTCTCACAGAAAGTGTTATTCTCCAAGTGCATACATTTTTTTCTAAATGAACACGGCACTCCCTTCCTGTGTACGAAAAAGGCTTCCAAAAGACAATTAACAGATTCTTTCCTGTGCTGTGGTGTTCCCAAGAACATTCCCAGCTATTCCTCCGCTGGGACGCAGAGTCCTGCAGGAAGGTAAAGGCAGGAGTTTTCCATGCCCAGCATCACACAACAGAGTTGTTTGCTATGGAGTGAAACTTTTCAGCCCACTCCATTCAGAGAACTTTTGAGCACAGATAAGATCATTATTTAACTGAATTTGCCCCATTTTTTTTTCATATGTCTATCCACAGCCACAGATTTATTTGTCCTTTTCTAGGTTTGTATGCAAATAGTTTTGTGCACAGGTTGTGAGTAGCTGCCTGCAACTTAGACTAGTGCCTTTCAGCATAACGTCTGTGCAAGTGTACAAACCTCATCAAAGAACTGAAATTAAATAATATCACAACTGGCCAAAGATGTGTGCTGGTGTTACATAGAAGACACATACCGTAAGGATCAGGTTATGTCTTCAGGTCACAGTGCAGGAAGAAGGCACAGGGGCTGTCTTGATATTGATATACGTAAGAGTGGAAGGAAGCGCCCAGATTCCAGTTTCTCAATAGCATTCTTGAAAGTCACACTTTGTTCTTGCCTCAGTCAGACAAACTCAAGGTAAGCCAAGTGCAGAGTGTTTATCCTAGATGACTTCTAGATCTACTGGCAACGTTGGCCTCTGCTGAGGGAAATGGTGGGTGTTGGCAGGACTGAAACGTCATCCCCTCTTTATCTGAAACATTAGAAAATGCATCCTGTTCCTGTTGCCTTGGCAGCAGATGCTGGGGGTGTGTCTGCATCCCAGCATATCTCATCTTTTTTGTGTCTAGCATACAAACAGGTCAGGCAAAGGGAGGGCCATGTCTGAGGGCAGCCCTGAAATAGTTATTGGCTAGGATGGGGTGACTAAAGTGGAGAAAGATTAAAGACTCTGGAAGACACATTCCAAAATTGAGGTCTACTATTCTGCAGAACACTTTGCATAGCAAAGTGCAAAAGCTTAAATGCTTTGATCATTTAAAACTAAATTTAACAAAAAATTGTGTGCACACTGTTGGGAGTAATTTTAAACTGTCACAGCTATGAACAAGATGACCTTGCTGGCATTTGCCTGTGTGGATGTTGCACTCTTTGGGATGATGTAGATAGTTACAGTCTATACTGTAATATTTAAAACTAAATTTTACCATGCTTGCTTCTATTTGGTACTTACCTGCAGTGAGTAAACATGAAAGAATTAGTTTCTCAGTGAACAGCACTGCTGATCAAAAGCATTTTTTAAAGTTTGCATCAAACAGGAAACTAGGAAGAAAAATACTATAGTTTGTCTTATGCCACTTGTTTGTATAAGGAACAATATTTGTACAGACAGAAGTGGCATAAATGATACAGATTTCCATTGACTTAGTTGAGGATACGGTGCCATGTAATATAAAGATTTCCAAAGGGCAAAGGTTAAAAGCATTAAGGTAGAGGAAGTAATTGTAAGCCATTGATTGCATTTAAAAAAAAAATAATTGATTTTATATACCAATTCACAGAAGACATTAAGCTTCACATAGTGGGGTACACAGGGAATATATGAACTTTGTCTGCTAACACTGTTGAACTGGGAAAATAAAACTGTCAAAGTCACTTACAATTAAGGTAGCAAAAGAACAACTTAATCAAATTCAGAGCAACATATCAGCTTAGCTGCTCAGGACAATTTAGTGTTAGATATGCACTACTGGGGCTGCTTCCATTTGTGGACATGGCTAACAGGATGCTAGAGAGCCCCTGAAGTTTCCATGACAAACTACAGATAATAAAAAGATGACTCTGCTAATAGGATTTAGCAGTACCTTAGGTTTTAGTTAGTATTCAGAAAATAATCTCAGTTTCAGTTGAAATGCAAGTGGTCCTCATAATTAAGAAGGAAAAAAAAAATGAAACCCCCCAGGCGCTAACAGTAGATGTTGTTTATGTCGCTAAAAGTAGCAGTGGGAGGAAGTACTGAAATAGTAGGCTATTACTTTCTTTTCTTTTTTTAATAGAGTACAAAGTACTTAAAATGCAATCAATACGTTTTGAAGAGAAGACAGTGTAATTCCTCCTTTGAGAGGCTTCAAATCATAATTTAAAAGAACTGTTGAAATCAAAAGGCATTAATCTTAAAAATATAAGCTAGGCTATCTCGAAACGGCAAGTTGATATTACACTGAGTAAATGTGATCCGTGCAAAGCCATGCAGCAGGATTTATGTCTCGTCCGACCACCAACTGCTTTACTGGCAGTGTGCAGCCTGTTGCAGGAGACTTCTGGCGGGGCTGTGAGCCTGGGATGCTCCCCTGCCTCACAGCCCAGTGGTGAGCTGGTGGCAGAGACGAGCCTTCCTGGGAATGAACCCTGTGTCGTCTCCAGGGCCATGCCTGCCCATCCCACGTCTTCAGCTGCACCGCTTGTCAATCTAGTCTTGAATCTAACTTCAGGACGAACCTTGCGGATAATCCTTGGAGTCACTCTTGTTCCTGCCAAAACAGCAATATGTTGTTTTGAAAAATGTGGTTGTTCTCCAAACAGTCTGATAAGGAAAGAAATAGCTCTCACTTAAGCTTCCGCAGAAAGAGGGAGGACAGTGCTGAACAGGAGGACAGGACAGAAATGAGAGGGATTGAGGGCGTAGGTGTCCCAAACGAAGGTTTAAGTAATGCCTAGCTATACTCTGGCTCCCCTGCAAGGTGGAAATTGACCTTGGGAGCCGTGATTTTTGGCATCATTCTCACTAAGAAACAACTAGATCAATTCAGTTCTGTACAAACAATTTACTCTAAGCTGGGGACCCACTTGCCAAGATTTAGCCTGATGTGAATAAAAATGGCCACATTATAAAACGCTCAAAAAGGCAGGTCTTAATGGGAGTGCTGAAAGACCCTATGACCATTCGCTGCAACTGCCCAGTTGGGTGCCACTCTCTCAAACAGCGAAAGAAAACAGGCCTTTGGGAAAAAAAAAGCATCTTTATAAAAAAAAAAAGTTACTTATAAAGACACATGATGTAACGTAAGTGCCTTTGGAACACAGAAAGTCATATTTATTTTTCTTTTCAGAGATTCAAAGAAAGGCACCTGAGAGATGGAACTGAACAGAGCTCTCTGGGGGTTAAAATAAACAGCACAACTATTATACTGAGATCTAGATTATACACTTGCACTGCTTATGACTTTCAAGGAAAGTAAGCTCAATTGTGTGTTATTGTGGAAATGTTCAGCTTCCAATAGAGGAGAGTAGTAAGATATCAGTCAGCTGCAGCTTTCAAAGTAGTACAGTTACAATTGAAATAAGGGTTGCTTTGTTTTACTTTGGTAATTGAAATCAAGATTTATGCATTCCCTCCTTGATCAGTGACGGCCACATTTTTAACATAAACACAAATGTAAATGTTCTACCATTTTCCCCTAAACACAATTTCTATTGGAACATGAAATTTATGCAGGAAGACTTACTGTAAAATAGTACCTGAAAAATAAAGTGTTTCAATTCTATTTGTAAAATATTTGTTTCCCAAAGTATGAACTTCCATTGGATTACCACTGGTAAAAATTGAATTTATCTCTCTCTCTCTCTCCTTCTACAATTATTAATTACTTTGGCAATCTTATGTATACTTTATAGTTATCTTATATGGAGCCTTAGTTCCAAATATTAAAAATGCACAAAGGTTTCAGCTATAAGTCCTCTTTTCATAGACTAATAAAGCATTAAGTCTTATTCATCTGTGTAGATCATACTGTCTTTTCTTGACTTCTAGCCATATGTATATTTTTGAGGGCATGAGCAAAAATCTTTTTATCTGTTTTTTATCTGGCTAAGGAGAAAATCAAATATATCATTGTCCGCCTCTCAGCAAAGAAACAAACTCTACAAACCACCATATCATTTTATACAAAATCCCTAGTCAACTACTTTGCAACAAGAAACTTGACATTGTTGTCATATAGACACTTCTCTGTGCGTTGTCTGGAAAAAGGAGATAAGAGTGGCTAAAAAAGAAACTGTTTGGGTCACTGTCCATTTTGAGATGGCTTGCAAGAAAAGTTCTACAGGGAGGCTATTGTAATTTAGTTGTAGACCCCAGAGTCAAATCTGAGCATGGACAATGTAATTTTGGGTGACTTTAACAGGTGAGTTAATAGAATGAAGAAAAAAATGCTACTAGCAGTGGCTTGGATGTTCAAAGGTGTAATAACCATCAGCTTTTCACTAAATAATCACTGAAATAACAAGAGGCAATATTTCATTAGACTTGATTTAGGTAAGCAGTGAGTGATTTTGTAGAAGAAATGACATTATCGAAAATAAATGTGGACCAAGTGAACATAAGCTAATCCCATTTAAGTGACTAGACAAAGAAAAATAAAACAACTAAGACTAATAAACTGAAAAGTTTAACTTTGATAAAATAAATTGCAATCTCTTTCATGAGACTGGACTGGAAAATATAAGGCTTGAATGCAGAGGAAGCTCACAAAGCTGTTGGTATCATTAAGAATTTGTATCAGAAGTGACATGGAGAGATGTTCAAAAAGAAGCACTGAATGTAAACAGATAAATAACTACCATGATGATATTGAGCCTAGGCAGGCAGACAGAGAGCCTGTAAGAAATAGAAAAATTTTGTGATGGGTGAAGAGAGCTCTGTGTTATAAGTGAAAAATCATAGTGCCGAGGTGAGAATTGCTAAATCAAGCTGATTCATAACTCAGAAAGAACACTAAAAAAAAAGCATGAAGTTCTTCAGCTGCATATTTTTTAAGAAAGTAGTGAAAGAGAAGGTGAAGTGGATACAGATTCAGAATAGTCAGGTATTACTCAAAAGTCAAATAAATACTGTAACTCCCTTTCAGTAGAAATGAGGCTGCATATAGAGGTAAAGACAAGACTGATAGCAGGAATACATCTGGCAATGGATACTGGAGGCAGAAGTAAAACGCAGGAGGCTCTTGCAGCCAGTGAGGGGGTAAACACTTTCCCAGGATTTTGGCAGAACATGTGCATGAACTTGCTAGTCCAACTGTATATTTATTCAGGAAAACTATCAAAATGAGTTAGTATCATAAAGCTGGATATTAGCAAAGATAATACCTGTATTTAAGAAGTGGGAATAAAAGGAAAGGTGTTGGCAAACCTGTTTCTGTGTGCATGGATGAGACCTTTTGTGGAAATGTTTACTCTTGCTGATGCCTTTTGGCTCTGCTGGGTAGAGTCAGAGGTAATTCACCTCTTCTGTCTCCCAAGAGCAAGATGCAGGAAGGGACACAAGTGTCCCTTCTTTTCCCAACAAATAAGTGCTCTGCAAGATAAAATTTTAATAGTGCTTTAAAAAATGTTGGGGACTTTAGTGTCAATCAATAGTAGTTTACAAAAATGTACTGTGCAGGTGACTGAAGCAAAAGACAGGATATCCATAGGGGAAGGAAAGGTTCAGCTAATTTTCTCAAAGGTGGAAGAAAATTCTCAGAAGACTCAATGAATGCAGAAAGTTATTGGTCTGGAAAACAGGCCAAGAATAAAAAAAATATGCTTTCAGTTTTCCAAAGGAGACCAGAGAGGGTAAATCCCTTTGAGTTTATTTGACCCCTTCATTAGTGTATATTCCTCATGTAGGAATTGAATTTTACATGAATGATGAGATCATCCAAATAAAGCTAATAGTGGTAATAAAAGGTTCCCACAAGACCTAAAACTTCAAGTTTTGGAAGACAAGGAAATCTCTAAGAGTTGGGAGCAAGGAAGAAAACGTCCCCTTTGCAGAAATGGATCATTTCAAGGGGCCTCTTGTGCTGTTTTCTAAAGCAAACAGGACTGGCTCACCTCAAAGAGGAGAAGTTGGGGCGGGAGGGTTGTGGGGTGACCTGGAGTGTCCATGGGCGGACACTGGTGTGCTTCTGGCTGCTGTGCCTACTCTACACACCATCCACAGGGCCCTGTTTGTTGCAGCATCAGAACAAACCCAATAGACTAGAACGGGAGGCAAGGAAAACTTATGTCACTCTACCCAAGCCATAAAGCATGGCAAATTTACATTATGGATTCCTCTTGTGATTTCTGGAGTCATTATTTTATTTCTTAGGCTCTTAATGCCATGTCTGCAAGAAAAGGGGCAATAATTCCTGCTTTGTCTCCCATAGTTAGTGTCATGGTTTAACCCCAGCCAGCAACTAAGCACCATGCAGCTGCTCACTCCCTCCCCCCCCCCACCCAGTGGGAAAGAAGTAAAACTTGTAGGTTGAGATAAGAATGGTTTAATGGAACAGAAAAAAGGAAACTAATAATGATAACACTAATGAAATGACAACAGTAATAACAAAAGGATTGGAATATACAAATGATTCACAGTGCAATTGCTCACCCCCTGCCGATCGACGCCCATTTAGTCCCCAAGCGGTGATTCCCCTGCCCCCACTCCCCCCAGTTAATATATTAGATGGGACGGCGCATAGTATGGAATACCCCTTTGGCCATTTTGGGTCAGCTGCCCTGGCTGTGTCCCATTCCAGCTTCTTGTGCCCCTCCAGCTTTCTCGCTGGCTGGGCATGAGAAGCTGAAAAATCCTTGACTTTAGACTAAACATTACTTAGCAACAACTGAAAACATCAGCGTGTTATCAACATTCTTCTCATACTGAACTCAAAACATAGCACCGTACCAGCTACTAGGAAGACAATTAACTCTATCCCAGCTGAAACCAGGACAGTTAGATTATAAGCTTTCAGAAGCAAGGACTGTGCGTGTAAAGAGCACCTGGAAAAAAAGTACTGTTGTGATCTCAGCTGGGGCCTCTTTGTGTTACTGTAATAAAAAAGAATCCTAAATGCATATTTGCATTTAGACATCCAGGAAAATAAGGCCTCTTTCTATGAGAGACGTCCTGCTGTTTATGCTAAGATGAAAATGAAATTCAAAGTGTGTGCATGTGCTCTTGAGGCGAATTCGCCAAAGCCTAGAGGTCATTTATGCTGTGCATCAATTGCTACAGCACTTTGTTTTCCTCAGGGGAACTCAGGAGGATGGGGAAAATTTACAAATACCCCAGAGTAAGGTGCTTATTTAAGACCAAAGGCTGACATTTCTCTTGGCTGTGGAGAAAAGATGTAATTTCCTATATGATATCCCAACTATGCAGAGCCTTTAGGTCATAGTACCAGCTACTTTTACACTGTCCTTAGTGTAAAGTCTCCTTTTCTCATGTATTTTCCTTTTCCTGTTAATTTTTTAACTGCTTTCATCCAAACCATCACATGAACAGCTCTTTCCTTTTCATGTTAAGAGAGAGGCAGCAGGACAAACCTGGGGAAGGACATCAAGGTGAGAACCTCAGAATAAGAGGCTTTTCCTGAATATTTCCCCGCCTTCAGGGTTGTTGCAGTTCTGAGGGCCACATCTTGCCACCCTCGCTCTGCCTGAATAACATCATTTTCTCCAGGTCACAGCTAGTGGGGCTGCAGTCCAGCAGACAGCATCAGGGATTTAGGAACTTGCCTGTATCAGTTGAAAAGGGTTCTCCTATTCTGCTAAGAAGGGGAGGCTAAGGTTGAAGAGAGGCTTGACCTGTAACCTGACAATATTCAAGGGGACATGAACATTGCAAAATTCACAGCCCATACGCCATGGTATACATGCAGCCACCATCATTTGCTGGGTTGGAGCTTTTCAATACATTGTGCTTCATGGAAAAGAGGTTGACACAATTTTTTAATTAAAAAGGTGAATAGTTCTCTTTTAGAAAAAAAAAATCCATTGGTAACAAAGATATCTCTATTAACTCCTGCCAAAGAGTTCTTCTGTGACACATTACTAGTTATATTAGCCAATCATTAAATTATCTTGCACTTTGAAAACACAATTTCTTTGGCTTATTGCATTTCTAAAGAATAGCACATCCTTAAATGTTTAACAACTAACTTGATGAGGCAACTCTGTTTCATTCTTATATGCTATAGAGATAATTCAAAATTATATGTATATTTGTTACTCTTCTTGTAATTATTTAACAGAAGCTGAATATGTTCATTTTTATTCTCTACTTGAAGTTTGGAGATCTTGGTCATAAAAGACCCAGTTTGACAGTGAAGCTGGCACAAAAATGTCTTGTGAGATTTTGCAGCTTTTCTTATAAAGGAAAACCTGTAGAATGGCATTAACTGAACTTGGAGGAAATGAGGAAGAAATTTGGTGAAAACTGTATGAAAACCTACTTGGCAGAGTTAAAACGCAGAAGCGATCTGGTCCCCTTTAGGGAAAAGATCAGGGAAAAGAGAAACATTAAATGGCTTAGTTCAGTAGAAGCTTCAATGAAAGTCAGTTTCTGGGCCAACCTGACATAACCAAACCCCCCTTCCCTGTAAAAGTAGGGTTGATTTTAGAGAAACATTTTCCCTCAGGAAAAAAATAATCCTGAAGATTTCTCACAAACTCTTTTATGTTGAGTGTGTTTCTGATTTTACCCACTTTTCCCACAGGCCATCCCCTTCTTCTCAGCATTTCCATTGAGAAGATTAAAATGTGGAGGGATAAGAGTGTAGGAAAAAAATCAATTCACTAAATACTTACAAACCCCCATGACTTTTAACAGGAAAAAGCCATAAATAACAGAAATTCCACTGCGTGTTTCTTGTAAAATCCCCTTTCACACCTTCCTGTCAGATGAGGAGACCCACAGCCAAATGCGGTCTGACGCTTCACAGATGCCCAGGCTGCAGCAAGCTACATAAACTACAGGCAAAACTCAGAACTCAAAACTGGAAGAAAACCCCCATCCTTTCGACAGGGACCTGCCCCAAGCAGGCTCACCTTTCTGCTAGGCTGGAGCCGAGCCCTAACTGGGTGCTCTCCTTTGGCCCAAAGTGCTGCAAAAGCTCCTAGCCTTTTGCCTGGTGGGTCTTCTGATCAACAGGAACATCTTGATGGACAGATATCGTAACAAAACCCTGCAATCCATCTAAGCTCCGGGGGCCCAAGCTTTTGCACAGGACCTGTGTCAGGGTGTGAGGTGGATCAGGATGAGAAGGGCGGTGTGTTACGCTGCCGTCACTCAGCTGCCGATCAGGACCCAGTTGAGGCAAATTAGACGACGTGTTCATTTTCTGCATGTTTTTCTAATGCTTTCTTGGTTCTGTAAGTGTTACAGTTGGCGTGTCCTGATTTCACTCAGATATGTTGCTCGTCAGAAGATGACTTTTAGTAAGAAACTGGTTGTCAGTTCTTTAGCACAGTTTTGTAGGAGACACCTCAGGAAGCCCACCTGGTACCATTAGAGCCCTATACACCCATTAATACTTATGTGCTTTCAAATCCGACACAGATTTCAGTATCAGCCCATTAAAAGCTGCCTTTTATTCTACAGGTGCTTGCTGAAGAGCAAAGGTTAATTGCAGCTGCTGTAGTCAATTTTCAGTGTGTATGTCTGAGTAGCCTGAAGAGTTGGTAGTTGGTGGATGGTGGTCACCTTCTTGGGAAAAATGGTAGGGGTTGTCTAAAAATATAGCTGAACTGCAGCCTTTTTCCTCCCTGTCACTGTTATCTGTTACTGCCAGGGTCCCTACTGGATCCTCTGGACTACTGAGTTTGGAGACAGCTATTTCAGATGCCTTGGGTTATCAGCTATCTTTATATGTATTCGCAGACACACACTGACTTGCTGGTAGCTGGCTACTGCTGAAGGTATATGGGAAGAGACAGCAGGCTGTATTTTTAGAGTTTCTAAGTTTCCTTCTGGCTAAGATTAATTTACACTTTTTATCTTCCCTTCCTTCTGGCCCTGCTCAAAGTTTGCCACATTTCTTTAACACTCAGATTATTCTAGTTTTTTTTTTTATTTATTATTATTATAAATCTAGTTTCTAGGTCTCTGGTACTCAAGGTAAAGCTAGAGACAGCAGCTAATCCTTTGATTAATAATACCACCATTAAATTAACCTTTGTTTTTCCAACTCAGTGAATTGTCCTTAAGCTCACATCTGAACATCTCTAAGATGGGAAAAGGTCCTGTAATTTAATACAGACATCAAAACCACCAAAAGAGTGTCTCGGAGCTAAGCAAGGGAGTCTGCTCACCTATTGGAGGAATTTAATAACTCAGAGATCTGCATAGCTGGCATTGGTTCTAGTTGTAATTAAATCACATTCCAAAATTCAGTAAATAATTCAGCTTCAAGTCTCAGTGGCTGTCATCTCTGAAGCAGGCAGGGAAGTGGTCACCAAGCACTGAGATGTACAAGCCCCAAAATTTCTTATGATGGAGATGGAAGAGGTCACCTTTGGCTGCCTACCCCACTCCTTTGCCAGATTTACTGACCCAGTGCAGTGGCCGATGAGCATCCCACGGACCTGCCCCTCTGCTGTGGCAGTTTGCCATTCACTGCATCAAGTCAGATCATCATTTAAGTTTACGTTGAGCTTCACAAAGTCTGTGGAAGTCTGTGGACAGTAGTTTTAATTATTATTTTTTGAAATGGAGGAGTAAAAATTTTATGCAAGAGGTCAGAACAGGGTCCTGATTTTACTGACTTGGATAAGTATTGATTTGTTGGACTCCTCAGTGGGACAGCTGTTGTGTTTGAGGTCATTCAGCTGCACAAGGGAAGGACCAGTGTGCCAAAGAACAAGCGCATGAAGGATTATAAGGATATATTTTATGTATTATTCAACTACTTAATAAAATAACAAAAGGGTTTCCCCACACTCAGAAGACAAAAAGCCTTATAAGAATTGATACCTCTGAGGACTGAAAGGAGCGTATGAACTTCACCAGTGCATTATTGGATGTGGCAGAGGTGATTGCTGTAAATGTCTTCAAACAAGGGTTGCTTTACTAAATAAAAAGTAACATTGTAAATGTAGGACTTTTATTAAAAGCAGCATCGCTAGAGCAAAACATGCAAAATTTGGGATTATATTTATGGCATGAATTTACTTTTGTCCACTTTTGTCCAGTTCTTTTCCATTGTAGCTTTCTCACAGGTGGCACAGATTTGCACCATACAACAGACTCCTCTGGCTTTCCCTGGTCTGAGGAAATGTTGTTATAAAAGAGGGGACCTTGAGTGCCTCCCAGGGTGGTAGGGCTGTGTGGCAGAGGTGAAATAGCGGTCTATCAAAAGATACGGAAGCTGCTATCTGAGAGCAAGAATGAAACGTGTGGTTGGCAAGCTGATGTGGCAAAGCAATATGGTGCATACATATGAAAAAAATGCCCCTGGAAATGTTTGGACAGTATGCTAAGACTGAAAAATAGTTGAGGATTCTGATAGTAGAACAAGGTATTTGTTATAAATCAAAATGGAAGGAGTAGTGCCATGCTGCATTTACCTGGAGGTTTGTTAGGAGGTTAGCCTATTAACCAACATGCGAGAAGGCAAGGGATTTGCAATCTCTCTTGAAATCACTTTTGAGGCAAAATAAGAGAATGTAAAAGGCCTGCCTCTCCAAAATTCTCTTTAATCTAATATCAATTCTTCTTCCTGTGGAGGATATGTCTCTGTCTTTGGTCCAGCTCCATACTGGTTTCTGGACAGCAGCCCTTGACCAAGGTGTTGCCAATACCTGTGCAGTCTGTGTTACATGCAGTGGCCATAAACAGCATCTGCACAGTCTTGTTGTGAATCTTCTTGACTGCCACTGGCTAAAAAAAATTCACATTTTCTCCCTGAGTTTCCAGAAGAAATGCCTTCATAACACACGAGTGGATGTTGCAGACGATGTAAGAGAAGAGAAACAGAGAAATGCATTCAGGAAAACGTGCATCTGCATGGTGAGAAAGAACAGAGTGTCCCAGCCTGAGCCCTGGCTTTTACCCTGTGCTGATCTCTGTTTGCAGAACTGTGCAAGCATATAGGAGATTTGCCCAGACACATTTTAACCTAATAGCTGTTATTTGGGAAATGGAAGAAAAACATTTGGCTGCCAGCAGTAATTAGAAAATTATAATCAGTAACCAAATAACTACCACTCCCCTCCCCCCAAAGTTAAGCAAGCATTAATAATTAGCTGTAATACAAGGGTGTAATTCATTACAATGACAAATTATTTGTTAATGTCCGTAACATTTTGCCATAGCAATTAGTCATTCTTGTTTGACTTATCTGGAATTCTTACAAGACAACCATGAAATTGTAAAACGTAATTATTAGCAACATTGATAGCTGGCTTAAGCTTCTATATTTTTGAGGGCAGGCTTCAGAAAGATCAGAGTTTATTAAGCACTATGTTAATAGCTTACCACCCAAGTAAAAGAAATGCATGCTCAGAACAAAAATATAAATATAGATATTCTTTTTTTCCTTTTGGGAAGAATTATGAATTGTGGTCCTTCAGGAAACAACAAAGTTTTGTTCTTTGAAAGAAAAACAGACTATTTTGTCTGTATGGGATTCAGACATCAACTCAACAGTGACCAACCCACCCCCTCACATGTTGAACTGATTAATTCTTTGCCAAGAGGGATCATGAGAAACCTGGATTTAAACAGCCTTTTAAAGCTTCATTTGTCTACAAAGCCTGCGGCAGTTGGTTTGGTCAGTCAGAAACCTGATACCTCTCTCTCCAATAAAGAAGAAAAGCTGTATGCTTTATTACAATATGTGGTTCACTCTGGTTTGCTCCTCCTGCTCTTGTTTCCCATCTTGTGTGTACTTGTTATTCTCAGATACAGGATATGTGGCAAAGAAGAGCAGGCTTCATGGTGTAGAACGGATGGGTGAAGAGGAACACCTGGGATCTGAAAACCAGCTAAGCCGAGAGCGGGTCTGCTCCTTCAGGTGGCCCAGACCCTGTGTGCATCTCTCTGTAGGAACTGGGGAAATAAAATAAAAACATTGTGTGAGTACTTCACATAAAACTGGTGAAAATATTAAGAACTTGCTCCTTGGGGTGACTAATTAGGACTTTAATGTGTGTCATCTTTATTTGTAGGTACTTGTCACATTATTCTCACATTGTGGCTAGTTTCTTCTGGGGAAGGTTTCACAAGAACCTAAGCAAGCCGTAAGTTCAAGTCCAGTTCTTAAATTTGGCTTGTAATTGTACACAGAATCTGAAATGCCTAAGGATAATATTGTTAAAAGCAATTTTGCATTGCAAAAAGCATCTTACTGAAAAATGAGAACTTAATATCCATTGACTTTTAGTGGTACCTAATGCTCTTAAGTTTCTAATGTTCAGTGCAACACCACCATTAACATAGTGCAGATGCCTGCGATGGGCTGCCCAGGGGTCTCTCTGGTGGGGGGACCGGTAGTCGTGTAGCTGTTGCGCTGCTGTGGGGCAGTTTGCCTTGCTCTCTACTCTGTGCTACTGCAGAGATGGGGTCTGACACCTCCTGGGGCCTTTCCGTGACATCCCACTCACTTAGGTTGAACTGAAGCATATTGTAAGGGTATTTAAACAATCTTGAAATTACCTGTGCTAGTTTGTACAGTAGCCTCCTGCACTCCTGCCTCACACCCCTCCTCACCAGCCCCCAAGCACACAGGCTTCTTAGAGAGAAGGTGGCCTCATGCCTATCTGTTATTGGAATTTTTTTGTCTGTTGCTTGTGGTATGCTATAACACTTCTCTCCTCTGGGTAAAGGATGGAAGCTCTTGAGCAAAACAAGGTAACGAATGCCTGGTAGGAATATTTTATGGAGTAAACAGTTGCACTGAAATTTTAAGATTTGCAAGGACATTCAGAGCTCAGGCTAGACACCTGAATGCTTCTTGAATATTGAGTATCATGAAGCTACAAATTAGGGTAGCTGAAGCCTGTGTTTTTTATATGAAGAAGAAAAATTCAAATGAATTCTTATTAAAATTTTCATCCATCTTTAGTCACAGGAGTGATGAATCAGAAACAGACTAAGCTGAAAGCAAAAACTGTATCTCCTCATGTGAACATAACATTTGTGCCCCAGTGCCCATGACTATAACACCTATGCTTTAATTTGGGCCTGTATTTTATGTGTCACTTAAAGATGTGATGTTACTGCCAGGTAATACATTTCACTTTTAGGTTAATGTTTTCTCACCACATTAGACTCCCAACTGTTACCTAGAACATTTGCAAAAAATACAGAGTACATGCAAAAGCATAAAAATATGAGTCTGCTCCCAGGTGCCTTATATCAGCCTGTTTTTCCTGACATATTGGATGTGATACACAGCCAGCTTCTCTAAGGGTGGGCTGAGAGCTCCCACACTTGATATTACTTGCACAACTCTTGGGCAAAGTCCTAACATTACTAAACTCATTTCCCTCTTTATCGCATAAAGCCAAGATTTTACCTTCAGAATATGTTATTTCAGTACACTTGCAAACCAAAAGTTTGTTAGATGAAGCACATACAAATTTAAGGCTTACTGTGAAGGAAAACTGTATTTACAGATCTTATTTCTTCATTATGATCATAAAACACTGTTCATTTTCTCTCTGTCACAATCACAAAAGGGCAACAAGTATTTGCACTTACCTATTTCAGACTATGTTTTGTGAAGACCTAAGGACCTTCTAGAGGGGCTGATTGTAGAAAGTTACCTTGTACTGTATGAGCATGACTAGATTAAGTTTAAAATAAATAGAGTCATTTCAGGAGGGCGAAGTTTGAGAAATTAAAGGAAGTGATTAGTAAAGTCAACTGGACTGAAGTGCTCACGGGTTTGAATGTGGAGGAGGCTTAAAGTCTCCCTTAATCAAAATTACAAAACCTAGCAGGAATTTGCCAAACAAGCAGAGGAAGAAAATCGTAAGGAAAGATTACAACCACATCCAAATGATGGTAGGAGTAAACGCATAACAAATGAAAAATTATTACAGGGACACATCAGAAAAGAAGTCAGTTCATACAGATCAGAAAGCACAGGATGAAGTAAAAAGCACCAAATATCAAGGTGAAATAAGTCTTCTAAAACAAATGTTAAAACATATTCAAATATTTACCCTTTAAATGAAGAGCTTGAGAAAAGAAGTAGGGGTGGAATATATTTAATATGGGATAGATGTTTAAGTTGACTGAATGTAGCTCAAATACAAAAGTAATATTTTTTTTATCGAGAAAGAAAAGTAAAATGGTTCCTGGGAATCAGGACTGACAGCAGAAGGCATGACAAGAGAGGTGGAAACCAGCTGGGAGGAGGAATTTTTTCCAGAATCCTGAAATAACTCTGAAATAGCAAATCATTGCATGTCATATGTGGGAAATAGCAAATATAGTACATATGTTAAAGGGAAGGAGCAAAAGGGATTCAGGCACCAAACAACTGCTGTGGGTACATGCTGGGCTTCCAGAGAGCAGCCAGCAAAGTGCAGATCTAAAGAAGGTCATTTCAATTGGCCGTACTTGTCCGAAGTTGCTGACTGTTGAGACTTTGCTGCCACCACTGCTCCTCTAGGCATGGAGGGAGCAGAGCATGTCTGTGAGCTCTCTGGGATGGCCTGGTTGAGCAGGTGGAACCTCAACCTTGGACCCTTCCAATCTCAGCCCCTTTCCCAGACCCCATACTATCAAGGACGAGGCTGCTCTCTACTTCTGCTTGCAGCAGTAGCAGGGACCCCTGGTCCCAGAACCGGGTGGGGTGAGAGGGAGAGATGGAGTTGATGCGCTCCCCAGCCCTACATGAGCTTGAGGGCTCTCCCTGGAGGGCACTGGTTTCTGCACATAGGCAGAGGCCAAGGACTGAGTGATGGGTGGTGAAGCCAAGGCTAAGGGAGAGGACACGATACAGAGACTGAGCACACACCAGACAAGAACAAAGAATTTGGCACAGGACAGTCCTAGAGTATGGCCCTGGAGTTTCTTCTGCTGCCTCAGCATAGCCTGTTGTTTCTTCATGGAAGAGCAGCACCAGAAAACAATGACGGGAGTTGAAATTTGCCTGTAAAAGCCAGTTTGTTAGTCTCACTCAATAGAAATTAAGAAACCAGCAGTGCTGAATTTCCTGTATTTTAATTGTGTTCCTTTAAGACGTAGCCTACCAAGTCTTTTGAGCACAAAATTACAGCACTGCAGATGAATGGCTAGCTTTTCAGACTAATGACTCACTAAGTAGCCTTCCATAAACAAAAGTTAAGGAGCACTTGGTGGAGGAGGAGAGGATTTTGAAAGAAATAATAATGAAATACGGAGTAGAATGGAACAGAGGACAGAATTCAACAAAGCCTTTCAAAAAACAGTTCACACCAGACTAATCCAATATTTAAATATTGATAAGGCTCCTGATTTTCTAGAGAAATGAAAAGCAGTACATTAAATTGAATCCCTTTAACTGTCAGTAAAATATCTGGTATATGCCACTTGGGAAATTATTACCTCATCTAGAGAAGATAGGGATTAGGGCAAATACTGTGAGTTGGCTGAAGACCTGGGTTCTGCTGAAAGGGAAACAGCTGTGTGGAGGATAGATGGTTCAGTCTCAGGACTAGTTGGATTTAGTATTTTCATTAATGGTCCTCTTGCAACAAGTAAGCTGGTGCTAGTGAAAGTTGTTGATGGTGCATGGCTGGCAGGCATCACCGGTACTGAGAAGGACTGGATGATTGCATAGCAAGAGAAATGTCTTTGTGCAGCAAGAGATTTATAGCAAAAGAAAAAGTAGGAAATGCAGCAGTACATGTACAAGATCATGGAGTGAGATGCAAAATCTACACAGAAAACATGATGCTTAAATATTACACTTGCAATTGAACTGAATTAACTTTAGGATGTCAGGCATGTAGCCTCCTATTCGGTGATTGACTGTACAGTGAAGTGACACTATAGACACTTATGACCATTTATACACAGTTGTATAGCTAAGAAGAAATTTCATAGAAGCTGTGATGTTCAGCAGGGGAACACAAAAAGCTAATTAGTAGAAGGTACAACAGATACATCTGAAACGCTCTTTCTTGCTTCATTTTAGTAAATCTATAAATGGGCTTTATGACATAAATCCTTTCACAAGGCTTATGCACCTAAACTGTCTTATTTGAAACCAAGCAAGGGAAAAATACTCTTTTAGGTAGTTTTCCTGAAGGAAAACCTCTGGGTCTTGTACGGAGTGGTGCATTTTCTCTCAGCTCCCCAGTCAGCTGGCAGGGTTTCTTGCTGGACACGGCACTTCTCTGTAGTTTTCTGGTGCCCGATTTGACAAGTTTTCATTCCCAGGCAAAGGCTATTCCTGTCCCTCCCAAAGAGTGACTTCCCTTGATCATAGTGTTTCATTTGCTCTATGTCAATGAAATTATCTGGTATTCTTCATCTCAAAGCCCATCTTCCATGTTTCCTTTGCCTTCTGCCCTTCTTACCTCTAAGAATTATGCTGTTTGTTTTTCTTCATCAAAAGAGGACAAGATACAACAAATAAATGAAGGAAACAATTTGGGCATGGGCAGTACAATCATACATTATTGGTCAACTATTTGTATCAAATTGTTCAAAAAGGCATTTTTCAAAGTGATACCTCAGAGATCTCTGTTCTCCCAACTCACCCCAGCTGTTATGAAGGGTTTCACTTCTTGTAGGCATCACAGAATATATAAGTGATGAGGAGGAATTTGAAGAAGGACATAAGAAGCATCTTTCTGGCTTGATTCAGGGAGCATGTGCAAAGGGATCAGTAAGGGAAATTCGCCTGAAGCTTTACAGATACACTGGCAAAAAAGAGAGAAATATCCATTCAAGATTGGCAAAGCTGGAGCAGGGGAGCCAGGAATTATGTGACAGGAGACATGATAAATGTAACCATTATAGTAATGCTACTTTGGTCTGCTACAAGAAAATTTAGAGCTGTACATATTTTTATAACCCATTTGCTTTACCTCAACTTTTTCAGATATGTGTTGATGTAGGGCAGGATGTTCTGCATAGTGATACTGAGAAATTCTGTTTGCCTGCAGCTTTCCAAAGCTGCTTGTAGATGATTTCTTAATCCATTACCAGGAAGGATATTTGACACATTCACTTGCATTAATTAAGCAGATGTAGGAATAGATGGGTCATTTTTCAACAACCCTTCAGGACTTTTTGAAGAATCTGATTGAACAGTTGTTCATTTTGTTCCTTAGGAAATGAACATTACATGGATTATTTACATATTTAGCTAGTGGTCCATTTAAAAGCATTTACTCACAACTTTTTTTTTTCTCCCTTCTTATTCCTGCTGATCATAACATCAGCTGTTCCACGGTTAAAAAAATACCATTTTGGAGGGAGAAAGTCCCTCCTAAAAGCAAAGACATTTATCTTTATTATGAAATTATTATTTATGTATTATTTACATTTTCTAATATTTTGCAAATACTTTATCAACATTATTTTCTAACACCCTGACAGAACCTCTGCATTTCCTGAAAATGGTTTCCTTATTTAGAAATGAAAATTTCCTATCTCCCACATTCTGAAAATAGATTTATTGTATTGAGCAGTATTTTCCAAACTGTACAAAGACAATGGTTGTGACCATCTGCGCTGTAGTCCCAAAATCATGACAGTGTAGCATAGATCTGATGCTCATGTTAACATGGGTTTTAATATGAATGTAGTTAAGGTACCAGGGCTAATTTACTAAGACGCACAGAACTCCTTTGGTAATGCCTTTGTTTAGAGTGCTGCTTACTTTCAGGAGGGCTCTGGGAAGTACAAAGCTTTCTACACGCCCTTCTTTCTGTTGTCCCCAAAGAAACCTTCATCCTGAAAACCACAACATAGCCCCCACTTGTTTTTATCAGTAACATTTGCTATTTAAAAACTGTTTATCAAACTGTGCTGCAAAATACTCTTCTAGTATATGCAAATAAATCTGGAGCATGACATGTTTCTCAAATGCGATATTGGCTCTGCCCTGAGGAAGTGTAAGGTATCTAAGCTCACAATGAACCATGAAGAAAACAAACCTAGCTCTACCTGTTGAACTTTCTTAGTAGTTTAATTTGAGAACACATTCATGTTATGATAACTGCAGCAGAATTTCCTGCAGATATCTGCTACAAAAAACACAATATCTTTTTTCTGTGCTGTAAAAGATTTTTTGATGGTGTCTTTTTTTTCGCTGTAGGTGTTTTCAAAAAAAGACACCCCCCCCGCCCCTGAAATCTAAGAGTCACAAACTCTTATAGGGCAATATATACTAAGGAGATTTTTATTAGGTTCAGCCAGATGCTCAGATTCATGCTACAGGGTACAAGCAAACTTTGATCCTTTTCAGCTTGGTGACATTTTTTAGTTAGACTCTTTTATTTAAGGGCAACAAAGCTGGTGAAGGACCTGGAGCACAAGTCTTATGAGGAGCATCTGAGGGAGCTGGGGTTGTTTAGTCTGGAGAAAAGGAGGCTCAGGTGAGACATTATCACTCTCTACAACTACCTGAAAGGAGGCTGTAGTGAGGTGGGTGCTGGTTTCTTCTCCCAAGTAACAAGAAATAGAACAAGAGGAAATGGCCTCGAGTTGCGCCAGGGGAGGTTTAGATTGGATATTAGGAAAAATTTCGTTACTGAAATGGTTGTCAGGCATTGGAACAGGCTGCCCAGGGAAGTGGTTGAGTCACCATCCCTGGAGGTGTTCAAAAAATGTGTAGGTGTGGCACTTTAGGACATGGTTTAGTGGGCATGGTGGTGTTGGGTTGACAGTTGGACTTAATGATCTTAAAAGTCTTTTTCAACCTAAATGATTCTATGATTCTATGATTCTTTTATATGTCGTTTACTAACATGGGACAGTATACAGAGATTTTTTCAGCACTTGGCCCTTTTCACTATTTTCCAAGGACTTGTCCCAGATTAATCAACACATTTCCAAGTCTGAGGACCTCAGAGTATCTGAAGAAATCCCTAACTATTACTTTTCCTTTCTTTCTTTTTTTTTTTTTTGTGAGTGACAGGAAGGGTTTGTAAACAAATTATGTAAAAAGTCAATTACTTGTCTTGGCCTTATCCTTTTTGAAGATCTTTCCTGTATGAGGGTTGGTAAAAACCAGGCAAATATTTTGAAATTTGGCTGGTTTACCCTCTGTGAAGATGAGGGATCCTCTCCAGGGCCTTGCCAGGGGCTGGGAGAGCTCCTTTTCTGTGGAGGCACGGTAGGATACATTGACCAACCATTACAGTCATGTTAGCATGTGCTCTGCATCTTGCAGCCTCATCCTATTTTGTTACTAGTGGACAGTTTATTGGATGGGATTGAAGAGGCAGATGCAGGAGGACAGTTTGGTTCACACTGTTTAGGAGCTCATTTGGCTTTTAACAGCTGGCCAGCATTTGGGGGATCTCACAGCTGCACTGATGTAAACAAAGCCCTTCGCGGTTTTTGGCTAGAGGAAGGACAACCTCCCCCGCAGCTGCAGACCACAGGACAATACGCGCCCTGCACTATGTAGGAAGCAGCAGCTTCATTTTCTGCATGTGCCAGATGAGGTCTATTGGCTGGTCTAGAGAATACGAGACCCCAGTCAGCTTCCTCTTCACTCCCTCCCTCCCTTGCCATGACTGCTTGGCAGCGCAGCAAGGAGAGCAAATCTGTAGGGGTAAATCTACATTGCCTTGGGAGCCAGCTTCGCCCGGCAGGCACGTGCGATGCTGCAAGCATGGGGTCTGGCCGTGCCCTGGGAGCTGGGGTGGCAGCAGGTGGGAGGAGAGGGCTGTGCTCCAGGCACGCTGCCTTCTGCTCTTCAGCGGCTCTCTGGAGGAAATCTTTTATGTCTTCTTCCCTGCTCCCTGCATGCTCATGTGATAGCCAGAGACAAACAATCTAGCCATTATTGTATTACCCAATACAGCAAAAAATGCCCCAGCTAATCTTGTTTTGTGTCAAGGGAAAATAAAGTTGTTTTTTGTTTTTTTAAAACCCAAATGAAATCATGGTGCTTTATGGATATTTGTGTCATCCTAGGAGAATGATTCCATTAAGACTAAAACAAAGGCTTCTTTTTGCTAATAACCTTTGAAATGAAATTTGTTTTCTCAGGAGTCCTTCTTTTAAATAGAAGTCCTTCCCTTAACTCCAGGGTAGAAAAACTGATATTGTTTTACATAATTAATCAACAGAAATATGTATTAAGGTAAATATGTGGCTATGTTTTTCACAATGAACAATGACCAACGTTACTTACCTGGGAGATACATGCTTTTAAGTTAATCAACTGTTTTTCTTTAAAAGCTTGAGAAGAGATTGTTATTTAAAGTTAGAGCTATTACCCTAAATGCACTATAGCTAAATAGCATCAATGTGTTGACTTCAATGTAATCTTAGATAAAAACAGTAAATAAATTCTTTAAGCTCAGTAGAGAAAATAATTCCTATATGCAGCAATTATGGTCATAGATTAAATTAAAAATCACAGCAGAAACTTTGAAATTTGCTTACTAAATAGGTTATAGCCACACAGATGTAAAGAACATAAGAGCTACGTAGCTTTTAATCATCTCTCCTTGTGCTGTTGTTCTCATTGCAGATGTTTGCTGTGGGAACAACAGCTCCTTATGGGACTCGGCTCTACAGATTACTTCCTGGAAAATTTGGCACAGAGTCGCTTAGAGGGAAGCTTGCAGATTATGGTTTTCTGCTGGCAAGTGGGAGAGAAAGGGAAAACAAAGTGTGTAGTAAGTGAAACAAAAGCACAGACAACTTACACATCCCTTGCCAGCTTTTAGGGGAATAAAAGCACTTGAGATTTTGCAGTGTCTTACTGGAATAATTAGAACTACATAATATTTGGAATACTCAAGCCCAAGAAAAGCTTGGGAAGATTAAAGGGGCGACATTAAATCCCCTGTCAAGGAAGGAAAAGCCTGGCCAGGCTTTGAGAAGATGCACATGAGGGACGATCCATGGTGTGTGCTGGATGCGCTGTCTCGCTGGTAACAAATGCACGTAGATGTGAGAAATACAGCACGAATGAAAGCTAAAAGAAGATCTGCCTGGTAAAAAACATTTAAGGGAAAATAAAGAGGTGGATTTATTTGTTATTCCAGCTTCCTAAAAGTCTGGTAATGCAGGCCTCCCAGCTTCCACTTTTGTCAAACTGATTTCATCACTTGGATCTGTACAGTGTCAGATAAGGGTAGTGTGTTGGAATTTATAAGGGAGGTTGTTTGTAGTGTCTCACCTGTCTGGTCCTGCTGCCAAGGGGTCAGTGGCTGTTTAATGACAGGAACTCTCATTTTGAAAAGCAATATGATAGATCTGATGCCAGGCCAGTTTCTGATAACTTTGTCGTATGCTGTGAGACTATTCACAAACTAGACTCTGCTCATGTCCTTACGTACTACACACCATGAATAGTAGCAGAAAGAGGGCAGCTGGAAAATAGTCAGATCTGGGGTGGCAACAGTGTGAGAGACCGTGGTGTCTTAAGCCCTGAGTTCAAAGACGGGGATGGAAGGACTGCTGGTACCTGCAGCTCAGGAACAAGCCCATGTAAGGAGGATTACATTCAAGATTAGACAGGCACTTTTGTTGTCTTTGATCTGGGTTTCATAGATGACAGCAGGTTGCTAAAAGCTTCGAGGCTTAAGAGAACAGAGAGGATTTTTTTATAACAGGTGGGAGTCACACTGGGTAAAACGCAGAAGAGATGAGTGAGGTGACTACTGGGGGGTCTCAGCCAGCTGGCGCTGACTGGCATGGCAGGTCACACACAGCGAGGGCTGCGCTCTAACACTGCTTTGATTTCAGCATCCCTCCTTTCTTACAACTGGATGGAACTGAATACTGTCTGTCTAAAAAGACACTTTGACCACGAGTTAGAGATAGGTGTGACTCCAGCAGGGTGTGGAGGGTGACCCATTTCAAATACTTGCTCTGCTGTTTTCTTTCATCCAGAGTATGTGCCTTAATTTATGGAAAATCTGTCTCCTTTTGCCATCAACAGTTGCACAGGCATCAAGCAGAAGCATGTGTGATGCTGATGGCAAACTGACCCTTGTATCGGCACACATAGTCCAGGCTCTCGACAAGCAGACCCAGACCAAAGTCTGTGATCTGAGTAAGAGAGAGCAAGGCTCAAGATGCCCTACTGGCTATCCTGATATCAGTGTGGGGGCAAACAGAGGTGACTCCTCTCCCTGTCTCTTAACCTAGAAACATTCTTTGGACCAAAGTGCCAGTTTTTACAAATCCATATTTTCTAGTCAAGAAGCTCACCAGAAGATTGCCGGCCAGTTCCACTCACAGTGTCAAGTCCTGTTTGCCAACATTTAACTGAGACTAGAAAATGTTTCCTTTAGTCTTAGCAGATTTTGCAACACTTAACTGAGGAGACAGAAGTGACAGAGGAAATGCTCCGATGTCAATTACCAGCTGTCATCTTGGTTTGCAGGGAAATGGACTTAGTGGCATCCTTGTTTCTTTTGATGAGAGAAGCACACCTATGTTTGACCTACTGACGTTCATTTCTGCAACACTAGACATCTTCACACTGACCGTCTTGTCCTGTTTCATGCCAAAACCCAACAGGACCACTGGAAATACAAACCATGCTTTTCTCTCTAACCAAATTGAGAGTTAACTCCTTTTCCCAGTGTCCTAGGTTGGGCAGTAAGATGTGAACAAAAGCCTTAGTGCCCAGACAGATGTCGGTAAACTTCATTTACCTCTATTTGCTCTCCACTATCCTGCTGAATGCAAACCCTTTCCCATCTGACTGCCCTGCACTGCCATGAGGGACTGTTCCTTTCCTTCACCACAAAAGCTTCACCTGAGAGCTTCAATCCTTCACTATCTGTCAGTGATCAGAAGTAGGAGACATCTTTTTGCCTCTTGCTATCTGTTTGTGCTGGTGTCTTCCGTGTGACACATGTTGAACATGTGCTGGGTGAGCATTTTCCCTTCTAACATAAAGTCACATTCCTGGTACTGCCGCATCAGCAGCATCTGACTGGATGGGAGCTAGGAAGGAAATGCTGAATGCATTTGAAAAATCGGTGACAGCCCAGCAGCTCAAGGACATGACATATAAACTTTTCAGCAAATGCTTTAAGGCGCAGACATTCACTTAACCCCATCTGGAGCACGTAGCAAGCTGTTTGCCTTTGTTCATTCCTTCGGACCATTCTAGTGACGACAGCACCGGATACTATTTTTATGAAGAATACCACGTGGTAAGCACCTGCAGAAGTAATGCCCTCAGTCCACAGCATTTTGTCTTACATGCTCTTTGTAGTCTCAGTTTCCATGCTGAGTTGCACAGTTTTTCCCTTTAAAAAATGCAAAATTGGTATTTTCTAACAGAGTCTGCATGACAGGTAAAAACCCAGCTAAAATATAATAAAAAACCTGAGAGCTGAGAGCAAATGGATTCTTGCAAAATGTCAGACGAAAATGACTCTCATTCTGACAAATTCATTATGTTGTCCTCCTGTAATAGCAAAGGCATAGGAAGGAATGGGGAACAAAGCTGTGATAAGCATAGAAAATATCCGTTGTTTGCCATGAGAGAGGTTAAAATGTGCTAACCAGTTATCAGGTACACAGAGAGGATATTGTGCCAGGTGCACAGATTGATGGGTTATAAAATGATTTGAAAATTGAAGGTCATATAGATGGCATACTGCATATTAGATATTTAAGCAGATGGCATGGGTATTCACTAGTCCACCTGGCTTGAAGAGGGATTTTTCCAATGTTGTACAAAAATGTCAATGCATAAATAAAAAAAAATTCAGATAAGTGGGCTAAACTGTACTAATTACTTGTAATTTTCTACATTTCTAATCTTGGTCATTTTTCACTTATAATAGTTTGTTTTTCTGTAATATAACCATCAGCCTAGTCATAGTCAATACAACATACCAAAAGCACAGGGGGGGAAATTCTGAGTGAAATTTCATGTCCAATTAATATTGTAACTACCTTTGAAATTTTTCCTTTGGGAGGGGGAAAGTAATCAGAGTTAGAAGGAAAGAAAATTTAGATAGCCACTCTTGTACCTTGCCACTGACATTAGTGGCAGAGAGGGGGACACGGAAAAGTGAACAGGAAGAGGAAAATAAGCCCTGTGAGAAGGTCAGGATGAGCAAGAGACAAAGTAATGAGATAGAAAATGTGACTCTCTAACTGCAAGCTCTCCCCAAACTCCCTGTGTGGGGACATGGTACGGTTGACTGAGCATGAGGGCACCATCATGCCGACTATCTGGAAAGTGGAAATAAATGTAATTTTGGTTTTGAGGCAGAGCTAGGAAATTTCTGGCATCTGGCCCTCTCAATAGACCACACATAGGACCTATTGCTTGTCCCTGTCACGTATTAGTCTCTAGCTTGGAGAAAGCCATCTTCCTTCCACTGTCAGTTCTTGAAACAGAGGTGGCTGTAACAGAGAGGGAGGGAGGTTTCATTAGCATCACTAAGCAATGGCCCATACCCTTTCTGGGATGTGATTCATTGGCATTAAAATTCAATGGCAAAGAGCCACACTTAGACAGGAGAGATGCATAGCTGGATGGGAATGGTTTATATACTCCCCTGTTGTTTTGTTTTGGGGTTTGGTTCTTTTTTGGTATCAAACAGGGGGGCCCAAGAGCAAGTGAATGCTGAAGAGAGACACTACAGTGTCAGAGGGCTATGCTGCCACCAAGCAACACATTACCAAAGCAAAAACAGAGCCTCTTTCTCTGCTCCTTGAATAGTCTGAGTCAATTCCTGATAGCCGAAAGGTCAGAATAATTAGGCGGAAGCACTTGGCTTCCCATTCAGTGGTGACAGAAGGGAACTTTGAGCTAAGAGAGGATGCATTGCTACATGTTCTTGTTCAGTACAGTTTGAAATAAATCTCAGCTATAGAAGTACATGTCATGGCCTCAGGATATCTTTTCTTTTTTGAAAGAGTATGCAGCTATGTTAGAGATGAAGGCATTACCTAGAAATTGAGGGGTCCCGCTGCATAAAGGACAAGGTGGTCCATGGGAGTATGTGACAGAGCTGTTTTCTACAATGCCGATCATTGCAATCGCTTTTTTTCCCCAGCTGACACAGTATTACTTAAAGAAGTATTCTCAGAACAGCAAATGAAATGACAATGGCTGTGTTTTGAGGACAAACATTAACTTTGACCAGAAAAAAATCGCTGTATTTTAAGGATCATGCTGAATATTGAAGAAAAACAGTCAAAACCTCAATATTTTGCATTTTTATTGAGAAAAGTTTTCATGCAAAAATGCATTGACATTCATGAACTTAATTGACTAACTGCCTGCCCACTAGTATAATGACCTCGTTTCTAGTCAGCGACCTGACTGAAGGTGCAACAGCCCTACCTGCAGGTAGATGGGATTCATGTGATTTTAGGATGTTCGTTGTTAGCTATCAGAGTACAATTTGTCCTCTGCCTTCCCACCATGGTGGGATCTTAGAAGAAAAAAGAACAAAAGGTTGGTTGTCCTGGGCCAGGCTAACTATTCAGCTACTCCTGTGCCCTGTGTCTGAGAGGGACTGATAGTGGATGCCTTGGGGAGAGCAGGGAGCAAGGGTGAGGCAATACTTCCCCAGAGCTCTCTCCAGCTCCCAGCAGCTTGTGTCCCAGGTGCCCTGAACCAGGGACAGTGTCATTGCATTTAATGTCCTTGCATTGTGTGCTCTGTCATAGCATAGCACCACATGAGGGAATTGGGAAAAATTGCCTCTTTTGGCACCAGTCTGCCTGCAGACAAGCTAAATGGGAGAAGACAGGAACAGAGGGAGCATCTCCCCTCAATTACACAGCCTGCAGGAAGCTAAACCTTTGCTGACACCCCCATGCTCAAAACCTGCATGCTCTGACCTTCTCCAAGGGCCGGGGGTTTCATGGAGTGCTGGGGACTACCCGAATGGTAAAGGCAAAAATCTTCCTGTCATCCCTTGAGGGCACTCATGGGGTGGGGTGGGCCCAGAAAGGTGTGAAGGAACATGGCCGTGCACGGCTGCCTGCCTGCCTGCCGCACACATGGCCTCTGGGGCACGGCCTTGTCCCGGAGCTCTGCACCTCAGCCCTGCATCCAACAGGGCTTTGCGCCCATCGGGCACAGCTGAGCTTTTCCTGAGTAAAAACCAGCATTAAATGTGCCTTTTGAGCTTTGTGCTTATTTTTAAAAGCAATATCTGCCACCAAGTGGAAAATGTTATCACTTCACCAATATTAATTATTACCAGTAGTAATCTCAGCATTAATCTTGCTTGTTACTCTGAAAGACTTCAAAACGACCAGACAGATAGAAAAACGTGGTGCTGAAACATAACGTCAGTCATGTTGCTGGTTCCTTTTCAGCATGGATTAGAGACCTCGCTGAGGCACAGCCGGCTGTGCGCTTAAACACAGAAAAATGACAGAGGGGCTGTGGTGTGGAGACATCCTTTCGTTTTTAGGCTCTGTAGCCAGGTCTCTTGACACCACAGACAGCTCTGCTGAAATACAGGAACTGAAGAAATTCACACTCAAATTTGAAACTTCTGGAGCCTTGGTTTCTATTTCTTGTGCCAAACCTGATCTGTTGCCTTGACTTAAGCCATTTTCTACTAACCTTAGCTACATCAACAATTAATGGGTTTACTTGCAGAAATCTTAGGAGGAGTGCCCTGATGTATCAGTGGTTAAGGAGCACAACCACGTGGTTTTTTTTTTCCTTTCCCATCTGTTATACTTTCTAGAAGAGCTTCAACAGGGACCAGTGTTCTGAGAAACCAAAGAGAACTTAAGCCCCTGGCCTGTGGATGCGGTGTCAGCTGTTTCTGGCTGTTCGTTTAACCTCAAACGGCTAGAAGTCAACTCTTACACTCCTAGCTTTACTTCAGGTTCTTAATGTATTTCCAAACACAAGAGATGTGAGATAAGGGAAGGAAACATGGCATAATGGTAAAGAAAGAAGAATACAATAAAAGTTAAAGAAAAAAAACTAAGAGAAAAAAAAATGAAATCAACTGTGTTATTTGGGTTTGTATCTCCAAACAGGGCCAGTACTCTGCTGTGCTTGCTGGGATGCTCAGGTACTACAGGAGATGGTCCCAGTACTCCAATCCAAGCTGAAGGACAGGCCAGAGGTGGAGAAGATGGACATGGGGAAGGTCTGGTGCTGGTGGAGACCTGAAACATGAGGGCCACAGAGCATGAGGCCAAAAAAAGGCCAGGGAGCTATGTTAGTGCTGATTGTGCTTGTACTCGGGAAGCAGCACATGGGTGGAGGCAGTGGGCAGCTGTTGGCATTTTGACCGGATAGACGTGACCAGTACAACCAGCTCCCATCTCCCATGATCCCAGCCTGCGGCAGAGCTCCAAAGTGCAGCTGGGGTACAGAGCCGTCCCCTAACAGGTTAGACAGGCTTCCTGGCAGGCTCTTTCCATGTGTGAGAGGTGATTTTTATTGAAGCTACTGCGCTTAAACAAACACAAGATGTTTAAAGAGGTTTTATTTGCTAGTAGTGAGGCAGGAGCGAGCAAGATGCAGTGAGATGTTTCCTTTTGCCAGTGGCGGGACCAGCAGCTCTGCAAAATGACTTTCTTCCACCTGGGAAGCCTGGCAAAATGTGTAGGTACTTAATGACCTTTTAAAAATGTCTAGATAAGACATGTTTTATTCAGCTATGGGAACTCTAAGATAGGTTAGAGGTCCCTGCCCATAGAACAATGCCAAAAAAATGCAGAAAAATTAGCTGGGTAGTAGGGAATGATTACAAGACTTGGCTTTTGCATAAAACAGAATCACTTTTTTGTGTTTGCTTGTGGGTGATGCAGCTTGTGCTCTCATGGGCTCAAGGCTGTATATTAAGTCTTTCCTGGGAAGAGGGGATGGCTTTTTAAAGTAAAGGCTTTTATTTAGTTTTGTTTTTTAATGTGGTCCTCTCTCCAGCATGGGAGACGGTAAAATACTTTCTAGTTAGAGGCTGTATAGTGGTGCTGTTGACTCTGGTTCATTTAGATGTTGCTGGCTTGCTCCAAGGGGCAGGTTCATACTTGCCAACTTACATGACTATGAAGTAACCTTTGATTGATTCTATAAGCTCATCCCAGAGCAGCAGTGCTGGCCCTTAGCACGAGTGTTTGGGCTTTTGCATGATAAATCCTGGCCCAGGTGTCAACTGCACAATGGAGGAGGTATAAGAGAGACAAAATCATAACACTGGAAATACTTTACCTCCATTATCAAAAGAGGAAACTAACGAAGATCAGTGATGTTCAATTCCTTATGAATTGAAATTGGGATGTAGGAAAAGTTATATGCACTGTAAATAGATATAAATTTTTATTCTACGTATAGACTGGTTCACATAAATTCATTTATTCACAATTCCTGGTTGAATGTCCATATGAACTATTGAAACTGAATGTCTGTATGTGCTAGGTGCAAAAGCATGAAGCTGTTTATGCCTGTACTTATGCAGTCACTAGAATTATTGGCAGAAGCACCTTGTGGTGCTCTGTGTGGGCCATTTGTCTGCTAATGAAAACTCAGTCTGCGTTGGCCTGAGTTTTCCAGATCAAGTTAAAATTCAAGCTTTCATTAGATCTGAAGAATTTTAGTCCATAATGTTAGCAGCTGTAGGAGAGATTCTAAGTAAACAGTTTGTATTTTTCTGTCCCAGCATATCACATTAGCAAACTCAACTTCACAGCCTACAGGAGAAACTGAGCTTCTGATCTTTAACCCCAAAGTCTTGTTTGTGCTTTCCTCCCTCAAGCAAACATGTAGTCTCCCACCTCTTCCCCACCTTCCTCCCCTCTGCTGGTCCCCAAACAGAGCCAGGCCAGCTTTGGTTTCTGTGCCAGGATCTCCTTTCCCTCCTGCCAGAAGTCAGCTGAAACTTTCCCTGCCGTTGCCTTGCTGCTGGGAGCTCCCTGTCCCTCACACTCCAAGTGTGGCCACCTGTGTGAAACATACTCTCTTGCAAACGTGTTCCCAGTGTGTTGATCTCAACAGTGGCAATGCTCTCAGCCGCCTGCTCCTTGCAGGACGGGGCACGGGTTGGTGCCTGCCTTGGCTAAAGGCAGGTATCTCGCAGCCTGCGCAGAGCTGCTTTGCAGCCTGGCATGAAACTGTCCCCAGATCCTTCGTTTCCTCATTGTGTCCCTTCGTTTCTTTGGCATGCCCAGGGCTCCTGGTCCTTGAGGGCTGCCCGCACATACTGCTTTAATTGCTTCACTGCCCCCCTGCAGCCTGAGCACTCGCAGTGGGACAGTTTTACTCTGGTTCATCCTTCTTCAGGAGCATCAGCCAAGCTTAAATCAGAGTTTTAAAATCAGACTTTTAAGGATAAGAAGACAGGAACCAAATAAAAAAAAGAGAAAAATGCAGTTTGACTTAAACTCAGCCACCAGGTACCTTTTGGGTTGCGTAGTTTTTCCAGTCAAAGCATATCCTGGCTGCCAGGTGTCAGCCCTGGGCTCCACTGTCTGCAGCAGCACTCCCTGTACCAGGCAACTCCCTCAGACAGCTGGAGTTTGCAATGACACCCTTTTTCGGACAGTCTCACCTGAGGTTTATATATGTATCCTGAGGACTGATGGCTCTATCTGGAGCTGGACATTAATTGACTGCTTAATAGTGGCAGTTTCCTCCTAGCCCTGGCTAGGAGATACCATGAGAGTTCTACCTGGAGGGGTTTCTGGACCATTAAAGATTATTTCTTTAGCTCATATGTCCTACTGTGTGACTGCTGTGAGCTGTCGCACCCATGCCCCATAATGAAGTTACTAATAGCATTTGTTAAACTTTATACAAGTGACAGGCTTCATACACCAGGAAGCCCCTGGTCTCTGGTACGTTGTTAGCTCTATTTAGAGAGCACGCATGGCATGTTACTAACATAAAGGACAGATCTCATTAGAACTTGCTTTGCTGGGACGTTTCTGAGGGAATAAAGTTTTACTGAACTTAGAGGTCACATCACACCACTCCATCCTTCCTCTGGCTCCCTTCTCAGGATCTCCCTACTTCTTAGCTTCAAGATCTGGTTCCTCCACACCTTCAGGGGCTTTAGCTGCTCTTGCCTCCCACAGCTGTCCTACCTCCCAGTCTCTGGTTACTTCAGCCTCTTTGTTACCTTTCCAACAGCTGCCTCTTGGCTTTCAGCTATCCTATGTCCATCCTGACCTGGTCCTCCAAGGCACTGCTCTCCTATCAGTCAAATCCCTTGCTAATAACAAACAGCTGTGGTACTTATTCTACATACATAAATAGCCAAATAAATTTGGCTGGACAAGCACGTTACTTTGGTGATAACTTATAACCCATGGCTTCGCTTCCTTGAACCTTATAATTGTGACAAATTTAATGCAAAATTTTTAAGGAAGTGATCGTGACTGATCAGAAAATCCAGATTTCAGATTGTTAAAAAGATATCAAAATGTTCTGCAGCATGGGAGAGGGTGCTTAAAGCACCCGTACAACCTTAACTCAGCCTGACCGTATGGAAGAACCATAGAAATGTCATTAAGAATGACAGTATGAATGCAAAATGCAGGAGAGCTGAAGAAATAGGAAGGGAAGGAAGGAGAAGTAGAAACCATTCCAATTTAGCTGAATATCTGAACTCACAAATTTTGTTTAGCAGATCTAGATAAGCTGAGACAGTTAGGATAAAAGCTTACTTTAGTTTGTGAGGTCACTAAGATGTTGTTTATTTTATTCTAGTAGGTGCTATAGTGGCCTTCCCTTCTTCAGGGTGTTGAATGAAAATGAAGGCTTCCATCTGTCACAGAATAGACGACATATTAAAAAGGAGGTTTGGTTGAGCGCACAAACAACATTAAAAATGAGGGCAATTTGAGTGAGTAAAATACAGGGGTTACAAGGTGGATTTATCTGCTTCAGAAAATACATTATTTCAACATAAAAATGAATTTGAAGGAAACTGATTTCAATGATTTGATTTCAACTCATCAGTCATATTTCTTTAAAGTATTGCAAACAAATAATTCATTACTTGCATCAGAATATTCTGATGCTTAAAAAGCCTTTTAAAATTACCTTTCTATGACATATTTCTTATGAATTATTCATTGAGTGTATGGGTAGTCATTGTTTACAACCTATTCCCTGCCAAATTTTGTTTTTCTCTAAATGTTTAAAAACTTCAGGGACCTCTATATTGTATATAATAATGTGCAATGGGTAACCTTAAAAATAAAGCATTTTTCTTACTGCATTTTATGCAGAACTGCAGGTCAGTTTATTTAACATATGTCAGAAAATGCTTTTAGAGATTAGGTAGTAATTCCTGTGTTCTCAGGAGTAACCCAGAATTGCCATGCTACATAGTATTGGGAATTATGCAGATCTATAGGAAAGAAGATAGGAAAGTGTTACCATGCCAACTGCATGAGATTAGTGACAGCAGCCTTCTATCAACCCTTGTTAGCCCCAAGATCTTGCTTATTTTGTGGTATCTGTATACAGGCATTGTCTCAAAGGGAATTCCATTCTCTCTTCCTTGGGATCAGTGTCTTATAAAATAAAACCCCAAAAATGTATTTATGAGTACTTGTTCTATTGTGTCTCATTATTTTAATGTTTGTATTGAGGAGCTGAGCCCTCAGTGATGTAGAAATATCCAGTACAGCCACTGGAGAAGGTGTTCCAGTCATCTTTCTGTAACCCACAGAGCTATAAGGTGTTTGACAGAGTTGGAGGTTTGAACAAGGTCCCTTCTGCTAACAGAGTGTAAAGCCTTCAGAAAACCCATCCAAGATTGTGTTTTTTGGGGGACCTTTATGGTTGTTTCTTCCTTCTAAAACCCAACAGAGCAGATTCTATCATTGCTGGGAAAACCATACCTAAGCAGTTGGGTGATATATTTATCATTTTTACAGGCTGGGAGCTGGGTGACCCAGAGGCCATCTCAGGCTGACTGGAGCCAAAAAATAGTGGCTTCCAGTTAATAATACAGTGATAAGGAATTTTCTCTACACTTCTACAAAATACTTCTTCCTTTCATCTTCAAAAAAGGAAGCCAAGAAATCATTTTCTGCTGTGGTTTAAAATGTGACAGTGCATCACGATCAAAATGTGACTATAAATATAGATATAAGTTGCAATGAATTTGTTGTCATTGGCTTTGTAAAAGGCAGTGGTAACAAAATGAGGGGATAGAATAAGGTGATGAAGACTTGCTTTTGCTTTACTGTTAATTGATTTTAATCTTGGTGTCGTCTTCCTGTGATCAATTGATGTCTGAGTTTGTGTATCCTTCCAAATGCCAAATCTGTGCATGGCAGAGATAGACTACATTCGTGTCACAGATTTTGATAGCATCTCTGTATTCTTGCCAATTGAATTCAGACTAGTATTTAGTATAGGAATAATTCAACTGATGTATCATTATCCTTTAGAAAGTGGATTTGGATCTATTTTTATTGCGCTAATATTACTTAAAGAATATCTTCTTAGAACAAAGCATTTTAGGAAATTGAATGGAAGAAATATTCCATGTGTCTCATAGAAAATATTTCTGTTTACACATCCCAGTACGATGTTTACCTTATTTGCAACAATATGAGATTAGTGACTGATGTTCAGCTTTTGATCATCTGTCAAACTTAGAGGTGCTTTTCTGCAGATTTGCTACCAAGTCAGTGTTTCTACACAACATTTTTTCAGTTTGCTAAGGTCTCTTTTGAATTCTAACCCTGTTTTCTAATATGCTGTGTCACTTGAAAATATAATAACCATACGTCCTGCCTGTACTGTCTTCCAGTCCATTAATAAATAGAGTGAATAGTATGAGCTCAACGTACATCTGTGGTAGAATGCTGCTTGACGCTGCCTTCCTTTTTGACCATGAACCTTCCTCTGCATATCTGACCAGTTTACCTTCCTGCGTTTTAGTAGTTTCACCTGGACCAAGTTTCTCTTGCTCCTTTGTTATGTTATGTGAGACAACGTTAAGAGTCTTACAAAAGTAAAGACATTTGACATGTCTTCCTCTGTCCACAAAGCCCGTTTCCTGTCAAAGAGGAAAATTGGTTAGGTTCAGTTTGATTTGTGCTTGACAAATCCACCTGTCCTCTTACTTGCTTCTTTGTAGTCTTGATTTTTACAAATAGTTTGTCTGATTTTCCAACATTTTCTGGGAACTCCCCATTCTCTTCTTTTCTACTGCTTTTAAAATAGGCTGCTTGTTTGACCTTTTTCATTTTTGCAGACCAATCCTTCATGAAAGTGTTCCCATAGCAATCACTAATGATTCTGCCACTGATTCACCATATTTAGGTACCTAAGGTGAATTCTACTAGGCCTAGCAATTTGGAAAAAAACCCCACCCAAAACTAAACCCCAAACTAAAGTGCTCTGTAGCTTGTCTTTCCCTTAACCTAGACTCTTACTCCTCATGTCTGATAGCTTTTGTTCCCATCTGGCTTTTTACTGAAGACTGAAGGACAAGAAGATGCTAAGCACTTCAGCTTTTTATCTTCCTCTGTCTCCCCCCCCCCCCCTTTTTTTTTTTTTTTCTTGCTGATGGACTTTTGGAATTTTTTTCCTTCCTTTTCTATATGTTTTGACTCATATCTCATTTCACACAATGACCTTTCTGATTTTAGTCACTCTAAGTAGTCAGACTTTATTTCCACTTCTGGTACACCTCCTTCCTCTCTCTGAGATCCTCATGGTTTACTGAACTGCTTTCTTGGTACTGACGTGCAGAAAACAGACTCCACAATCAGTGAGATTGTAAAGTAGGTATGTTCATTCAGCGCTGGGCGGCACGGGGGGTAGTCCCACCAAAGTCGTGCGCGCCCGACTCGGCAGTTCGCCTCAAGTTTATACAGTCAGGTATTACATATTCACAATACGCCTATACATATGCATGACCTATCCCCGCTTCATATTAAAATTAGCTCCAAGAGGTCATTTCCATAGTCCCCTCCCAACCGCGCCTGTGCAGGGCCTCTTTATGGTGGTTGTCTGGTGGTCGCAGAGATGAAGATAGATGACTCCGTCACCGCTAGTAACCTCTTTCCTTGCGCAGGCTCAGTGATTTGGTATTCACCCAAGCCGCAAGACCAGTCTTGGCTGGCTCTTGGGGCCTGCTCCTGCTTCTTATCAAGGACTGTCTTTACCTCATTGGCTGGTTCTTGGGACCAGCTCTTCTTATCAAGGACTGTCTCTACCTCAGCTAATTTCAACAATGTAAGCACTAAACATCATCTTTCACCCCCCTTTATTATGTCTACTGAGATTCTTTTGACTCCCCTTGTCTCAGTACCTTTCCTACCCATCCTAGAGATTGGCACATTCTAGAATTTTGCTTATATATTATCTCCTTAGGGGTCAACATTTCTGAATTCCTTTTCCCTGTTTCCCATGGGATCTTATTTATTAGTGCTGTGAGTTCCTCTTTGCAGTCCAATACCTTGCCTTTGCTTTTTCCCACTGGTGGAGAATCTTTAACTCTCATTTCCTCATCTCACTTCTATTTTTACCTTCCACTCTGACATTTTAAAATAACTCTTCCCTACAGGCTAGGCTCACATTCAGACCTACTTCCCTTCTGGTTGTTTTCACAATTTTCTGCATCAAAAAATCATCAAACTTCCTCTTTGGGAAGTTTCTGGAGAGCCTGCTATACTCTGCTCCTTTCCCAAGAGATGCTTGGAGCTTTCAAGCTCCCTATTAGTGTGAAGCCCTGTACCTTGGGGGCTTTCTGCTAATTTCTCATGAAAGTATCTTCTGCTTGATCCTCCTGGTTTGATGGCTGACATTTGCCAGGATAACACCTTTGCTCTTTTCCCTCATTATTACCAAGATGCTTTTATATAGATCTATATCTTTTTACATTCTGCCACTCAGCAGCACCTCTCCCTCCTTTTCCCTGGCTGAATAAGCTGTTAAATATTCCAGCCATGTGAATATTCCCACCAGGTCTCTGTTATAGTTGACTCATAATTCTGATCTTGTTTAAGGACTTCCAGCTCTGCCAGATAGCTCCTCATGCTTTTTGCATTAATACACGGGCAACTAAGATGTTCAGAAATGCAGTCTGTTCTCTCCCTTTTTGTTCTTCCTACAATGTCGTTCTCCTCTGTTCTGAAACTCTTGTCCCTCATCCAAGTCAGCATTGCTTACACTTACTTTTCTCACTTGTTCCCAGCTATCAAGCTTTTGTCCCAAGATGCTGTTTTTCTTTTTTGTGAGACGGATCCCTTTTCTTCTCAGAAATTCTTCTGAGACCTTCTTGACAAAGTTAGCTGTGCATGAAATTATTCTGAGGAAGTGTCTGTCTATGTAGCTATTAAAAAAGAAAGAAAATGTTATTAACCTTTCGGTATAAAATGGAGGTGTTGGCAATGATGCTGAAAGTATGCTTTGTATTGCATCACTTCCCACTGCTGCTTACAGTTCCTCTGGTATTGTTATTATTTCAGATATTTCCTGGGAATATTTTAGTATCTTGGAATGAAGACCCAGACTGATTGCGTATCTGTAAGAGAGAGATAACTACTAATAACTGGTCTTTGGAGTATATATCATTGCAACAGATCGCTCATTCACCTGCCCACAGAGCTGTTTTCCCTAGGCTTATTTTGCTATAATGTATAATGATTTTATTCTCTTTATCCATTTTCTTCTCTTCACAGCATTTCAAACTCCCACCTTGTGCCTGGATTTTTTTCCATGACAACTTTGATATCTGCTATGCTGACATAATTTCATACCTACCTAGGGCAGTTAAATGCTTTCTTTTCTGCAATTTGGGTTCATATAGAGTCATGGGGAAGTGTCCCCTGCATTTTGTAGTAAGACATGCAATTTTTTCCTGTAGTTCTTTAACTTTTTCTATTCTCTTTCCTGGTCTTGTTATCTGATTCTAGCATAAGTGATTCTTATCATACTTTGACATGATAAATATATTCTCAAATCTCTGGTTGTATTGTATGAAGTGCTGTTGGATCAGGATACTTGCTAACTTCTTTGAGACCACTGTGTTTTACTACTACAATAGTATATGTTTATATGGCCTGAATATTTTTTTGGTGGTCTACAAAAGACAAATAGTCTATTTAATTTTTTAATTATTGCAATCTAAAAATGATTGTGGGTTTTTTGTGTGTTTGTTTGTTTTCTTTTAAAACAAGCAGCTCTTTCTAAAGCTGAGAATAGCTTCAGGGAATACAATACTGAGGAAAGATATTTAAAAGATCACTTAACAGTTTGCTGTAGGTGTATTATACAGACTTATATTAAGAGCAAGTTTACTAAAAGGGGAAAAAAGTCTTATTGTTACCCCACCTTATGTATTACATCGTTATGCTGCAGTAAGAGTAGCAGCATAGCTCTTCTAGTATCTAACCTAGAAGAGTATGTGAATAATCATTTAAATCAAGCACTGACATCTGCATGTGCTTTACTTGGCTTGTTTTTAATCAACAAACTGTCAGCCTATGATGTTGCTGTAAGTACACAGTTCAAGTGCCAAGAAATTACAGGACATTTTAAGTCCCGGGTCTGGGTTGATTAGTGAGTTAATACAAACGCATCTAAGATATATGCCTCATGCCTGAACAGATACAAAGTATGCTTATTTTGGCTGATGGAAGTACATCCTGGAATGTGTTATTCCACTTAGAACAGCTTGTTGAAAAAAAAAAAGGGAAAAAAAAAGAAGTTTCTAAATGTCAGTTTGTCTAGCTTAGGAGTTATTAATCCACCAAGAATTTCAAAGTAGAATAGTACTTGATGTATGATGAGAAAATATGTATAATAAATACAGAAACAAAAATCAGGAAAAGAAAGAAAACAGGAGGAGAGATTTACTCCAGTGTTACTGTTGCATTAGTCTAGGCTTGCTCTTAATTGCCATGAACTCACTGAAGCTGCTCTTCTTTTAATCTGGCATCAGCAGCTCAGTTTACCCTTGCAGCAGCAGCTCTGCAAGGCAAGGTCTGCTCCAGGTCCTGTGACTTGCTGCAAAAACGCAGAAGCCAGTTGGCATGACCGAGTTTGGTTCATTGTCTGTAGCATGATGTAAAACTTTCCTGTTCATGAGGAAGTTGTGAATGTGAAACCCTCCCATATCCGTCCTTTTCCTTTCTTACAGCTTTTTCCTTCTTTTTCTCTCCTTTTCCACTTCTTTCTGTCTCAGAACAGGGAGTTAGCAGGGCTTAGGAGAGTAACTCTCACTGCTGCTTCTCCAGTCTTTTTTAGCAGGAGAAAACAAACCTGGAGGGAGAGAGAGGTTGGTGTCAGCCCCATTTGGTGCTGATCATCATAGAAGCAGCGGACTTCAAAGAAAGAGACTGCTGGCAGCCCTTGCATTAGCAGGGTGTTGGAGGAAACTCCACCTCTCAGCTGATTGTAAGCAAGGTGGCAGGCCTTCAGGGCAAAGCTGGCTTAATATTTTGCTAGGTCTCTTCTGATAGTCGATCAGCTGGGCAGAGTGTGACTAGCAGCATTTGAAAGGCCACGCTGATATCATGACTTTCAGTAACTCTTGTACGCATAGAAAAAACTGTCATTTGAGAAACAGAGGACAAATAAAAACTCTGCTTTGCAGTGCTCTTCCTTCAGGTTCTAAGAAAAAGTCATACTCAGTAAGAAATCAATTTCTGAGCAAAATTTTGAGGGTGCGAATGTGATGCTGTTGTATTGATACGCACATGTGTCCAAATGCTACGTATAAGCTGCAGAAAAGGAAAAAGAGCTGCAGCCACATTTCCCATTTAAAGAAGAAACACAAAAGTCTCTTAAAATCCTGTCTCCTATAATCACAATGCATGGTTGAACAGATACATTTCCTTCCTCACTTCCTTGACTTCTGAGACATCAGGTATTATGTGTTGTTAGATGCAGGATGCTGGGTTAGGTATGGCAATTCTTATGTTCCCAGGGGATTGCTCTGCTGGGGATACCACTGTTCGTCTGCATTCAAAGAAGGATTTGAGCTGAACTGATAAAGAAAGAAAACTGGCATAGAGCATACAGCAACTCATTCTGTTAAGGATTTGGCATGGCATTCAAGGGAAACCAATTATGATTTATGTCAATACAGCGCAGATAATTTCCTATTGATTGACTGCCAGATCCTTGATAAAATAATGAGTTAGGCCTGATGCCAGTCATTCCTGGGCACCGTCAGACCAGTGTTTCTATTTCACATGCCCTTGACAAGGCTTCTCTCAAAAAATTTGTAAGTAAAGTGAGTTTATAAATTCTTTTCAAATATGCAAACTCAAGCAAACATAAGCAGTGATTCCCTTTAGTATTAGTGGGGTTTTTTTAAATACATGCTCTTATCTAGGCATTTGGCTATGGTTCTGGCAAAAGTGAGTTTTGCATTCATTACTTAAAAAACAAACAAAGGAGTTGCTCTGTTTGATAAGGATTCCTCTTAGGAGATTAGTGCATGCCAGGATTCAAAGTAGTTTTCGGAGAAAAATAACCCATATGTTCAAGTCTGAGGTTATCTGGAAGTAAATGGTATTTCTTGAGGATTAACCGGTGTGAGGACAATCCTCTGTGCTTACATGGGAGAGTCACTTACAGGCTTTCTACTGCTGCAGCCCTGAGCAATGCTGGTTTTTGCCAGTTGCTGTGCAGTGCGTGTCCATTATGCAAGAGACACAGAACCAAATTTTCCTGCCCTAAGGATAAGGAGATGGGGGCTGGCCACAGCTGGAGTGCTTGTGGTGTGGGATGGGGAAGGAGCTGGAGGGATTGCTACTGAATCTCCCTTTCCAGATGTGTGAGCGGGGTGAAGGCAGCAACTGCTCCTTCTGGAGGGGTCATACCCCCCTGCCCCAGGAGAGATTGCCATCCCAGACACGCAGCTTCTCCCTTGAAAGCATCTGCAGCCATTCTGGTTTTCTGCTCCCTGGCATAAGCAATCAAGCCATAGGCATCTGGTATAAGCAGTGCAGCCTTTTCCTACTGCTGACTGTCTTCTGTCTGAGGGTACTGCCTATCTTGCCTATGCCCAGCTACATCCACATATGTTTCCATAAATGCTGTGTATGTAACTATCTAGAGAGCCCTGCATACTTGAAGTTATTGCTTTCCAGAGCAGAAAATCCTAGAAACCCTCTTTGATGACAGCCTCTGCTTCCCCTTCAGAGGGAAGAGCAAACCAGTTTGGTGAGGTTCATGTGGAGGCTCACAGCCTCCAGGGACTTCGAGTAGGAACACAAATGAAATAAAACCCAGGCATGGTGAAGAAGGAATGAATTTTAAAGGAGAAAGCAAAAAGATACCCCATGGGGGAGATGTTATTTGTAGGAATGCAGTAAGTCTCACCTAGCCTGGCATTTGTTAGAGGATGGATGAAGTGAACCAGCTTAAGCTGGAATTGAAAGATTAATAGGGAAGGTAATGTACATGTAAAGTGTTTTAAATGTTTACGTAAAGTTTAAATTCTTGTTCTAATGGCTGTGTGCCTTTCGCTTAATAAATACTGCATTTCTTTCTATGGAAGAAGTTTCTTGGGTGCACTTAAATCAAAACTAGTGTCCCAAATGGAAACCTATTGGCAATGGCAATTATACCCATGCTTAATTATGGGTGGTGGAAAAGCAGAGGAGCTGCAGACTCGGACCCTGTTTAAGAGTAGGTGAGCTATAGAATATTTTCTGGGAGAGGAGGACCTTGAAAAAGCTCCACTATTAGCGCCACAAGCCTAAAAACACTGCTCACCTTGTGACTGTGAGAGCAGTGAATGGCAGGATCCATAAAACACAGCCCATTCCTGCTTGCCTTTCCTTACACACACAGGAGCAGGAGCCAAACGGGCTCCACAGGTGTCCCGGCTCCCAATCAGACTTTCATATGATACTTATCCCAGCTGCCCTTCCTCTCAGCCCTGGCTGCAAGGGTGAGAACTGGCTGTGTTAACTTCAGCAAGAACAAGGCTTAGTCCTAAGGCAGCTTTAATATTTGCCAGAATTTTAGCCATTAACGGCTTGAATCCTTGTGAAACTGTCTGCTCTGTATTTCAGCTGGTGCAATGTGAGCCTGCAAATTCACACACAATTCATAGGGGTAGCAATTTCTTCTTTGCTACATAAAACAGTGAAGAGGGGTCAGAGAGACTAGGAAATGGGGTATAATTCACTCTCTTCTGTGTACAAAGATTTCTGATATATCACCCTTCCTCACCCTGGCAGCATTCTGTAAATGTTCAGTGTGATTCAAGCAAACATACGAGGTGCTTCCTTTGCATGACAATTTTTCTGGTGAGAACTGAGGCGTATTGATTTTTTACTTCATTGAGGTTTCCACAGAGGTTATGACATTTAATGTTCAGCTTTAGCTGCTCATTGCTATGTGGGGTACAAGCTGAATGTGGCCCTGCAAAATAGGCTCTCTTCATAGCATCTCAGCAGATGTAAACAACAATCTGTTACTCAAAATTGTCCAAGCATGAAGAGTTTGAAAGAAAAAAAAATTCAGTTCCACCAGACTAATTCTCATACGCAGACTGTACCAATTTTCTAGAATCGGAAATTTTCTCCTCTGCCCCCTAATCGCATTCAAGCAACCCTATGGGAACAGCCTGAGCAGGGTGATAAGCTTTATTGCATGCCTTGCAGGCCAGCACATTTGGTTTCTGCTGGAGCAAGAGGCAGGCTGGCTTCCTTCAATGAATGGTCTTTGAACAAGGACTTATTTTCACCAAGACATCCAGTGTCTTAACTGTGGCATTGCTCTTTCAAAGGCTGCAGTCCATCCCATTTCTTGTTGCAGTCCACAAGGGAGGAGGAGGTTTCTGAAGTGCCCCCAGCTTGTCCTGAAAAAGATTCTGTGGTTTAAATGCAGTATGTTTGACCTGGGAACCAATGTGTGCTGTTACAGATGTTCCTTCCCTAGGAGATACCTTGTGGGTGGAGTGCAGAGGCAGAACAAGGTGAAATTATTCATCTGTGCTCAAATGCAGCCTGACAAATGCAATGCACAGCATGCAGCAGTACAGCATTTAGAGTGGAATAGGCTGAGATATCTACTCACAGGTACAGAGAGGTCACAGCTGGCCAGGAGAGATGTCTCCTCCAGAGATACATTTCTACACAAGGGCAAACTCACTGGTTCCAAGTCCTCATCTTGATGATTCTACTGAAAAGAGGTGTCCAAGCACCCCTGCATTTGTGCAAGGTCTGTTAAAGGCTGTAAGCCATCAAGAGAAGTTGAAGCTGCCTGGACATGGTTCTAACTCTGGCTGTGGTACATCTGGCTCAAAAATTCAGAAAATAAGAGCCAGTTACCCAGCACCTCCTCTCTCTCTCAGGTACAGGAGAGGATCAAGCTCAATTACCTCAACTGATGTCATGCAGGATATAGGACTTCTGGAAATTCACATTAAAAAGCAGTAGACATATGCCTGTTTTCCATTTTTAAATTTTAAATAGTTCATACAGAAATATTTCTGTTTTAATTTTTTTAAACACTGTATGTTTAGCAACAGCCTCATTTTATTCAAGTGTACTGCCTAGGTGCTCTGGGACTGCTTAGGCAGTCTAGTTTGAAAGCCAAGCAGGTTGTGTGATGGCCAATTTTCTCCATTGCAGTAGAGTGAACATCTAGCTCAGTTTTCCATTGCCAATTCATAGAGGAAGAATTACAATTTAGTAAATGGATGAATAGCCAGGTCATTACACAGTAGTTATTCCACAATTTTGTTCAAACTGACAGCAAAATCTATTCAAGGGATCCAAGTGATGGCATAGCTGCATGAAAGCATCTGTACCACCACAAGCTCTTTGTTCGGATTAGTTACAGGAGTATTTGAAAGTCAAGCTATTAGAGTTCTGTATTCTTTTTGAAAATTAATTTAGGAGATGTTAAACTATCTTGAAACTATATTCATTCATAGGTCCTACATCATCAAAAACTATAGAAAATTCTTTTGTCTGAACAGGAATCTGTCCATAAGTGTATGATCTTACTTTTTTCCTTACAATGTGGGGTAAATTTAAAAAGTGATGTTAATTTTTGTGTTGTCTATATTCTTTAAAACATTGAATAAACCACTATCATAAATCATTGTCTAACGTATCACGTTTTAGGTCAGGTGTAAGTGAAACAATTAATATTAACTGTCTCGGCCACCCTGGTCTTTGTTGTGTTTTGCAGGGTCACCTAGATGTTTGATAATCTTACTCATTCTCTGTTGCTTGTAATTCTTTCTGTATTTAAAAGCCAAGATGTTTTAGTACTCATGGAAAACAAGCATACTGTTCATATTTTTGCACCACCTTATTCACTATACGACCCACACTATATCTGTGTTCTTGCTACCCATTATTTGCTCACCTCACCCTCATTGACAGCTATTTTCAAGGGTACATTCACTTGCCTAAAAAAGTTTGTACACGGCTCTTGTGTTTTTTCCAAGTAACTTGAGGCCAAAGGGAGTGAATATTCTAGATACCTTTCTTTGGTCAAGTGTAGCGGATACGAGGGTTTCAGTTCCAGCTGTAGGATTTTGCCACTTAAGCTGTTGCCAGTTGTGGATTTAACACTGGAAGTGCCTAATCTGGTGATGAAGCTGAGGGCCACCATTCTTGAGCTTTGCAGCTGCTTGAGTACGCACAGAGAGGACGTACCCTGAACAAGGTGATGAGAGTTGTAAATAAGAACAAATGTTAGAGAAGAAGGCTGAGTAGTTTCTCTTGTTATTGCAACATCATTGCCTACTGTAGGTTTGCTTATATTTTGCAGAGTCTATTTTTAAAAGTTCCAGATAATGCAACTTCCACCTCATCCCTTGGGAAGCTATTCCACCAACTAATAGAGCTTACCATCTGGAAGTTCTTTCCTGATATTATCTCTTAATTTTTCCTTTGTTAATACCTTTCCCATCATAAACACCTATTAAATCACTTAAAAAATTGCAGCTTCTCTGCAGGTTATATGAGTCATCAGGATAAACTGAACAATTATACCTCCTGTATGGAATTCTATAGGATGAAATTAACCCCCCACCTGAACAAATATGGATAGTTCTGTGTCGTATTCATCACAACTGATTTGAAATACAGCTTTGTGCCAAACAGGTGAAAAAAAATCACCCTGCTGTTAAGTTATAAAGAATTTTGCCACAAGGTCCAGCCTGCTGTGCCATACTCTTTTTCATGTATGTCATACTTTACACACTATTTTATTACCTTAGGAGAAACCAGTGTTTCAGATATTGATTTTAGGACATGTAAATATTAAGGATTGCTAATTGCTATGTGCTTATGATACTAGTTTCTTAAGCTCTGGGGGGAAAAAAGCCTTTTGTTGAAATACTTCTTATCTTGATTATCTTATACTTTCTCCATCTGAGGACATAGTTAATCATTGTGGGCTGTTTTAACCCTGGAAAATGTAAACTGCTCTCAGCTTCCAGCCTGTTCTTCTGCCTGGGTTTTGATGTGTTCTCCCCTTGAAGCTAGAAGAGCTGAACAAGGCATGTCTCTCTTCCCTGGACGCACTGCTTCATGGCCTGGTGTATTAACATAAAGTGAAGCTGAATCCTTGGACAGGATAAAGCTGGAAATAAAGGTGCAATATAGTGTTATTGTGGGGTCAATCCATGGAAAACTTGATAGGCTGTTGCTTGCATGAGGCTGAGATCTTTGAAAGATGAGGCTGGAGGGAATTATGTGATTGTTACAATTACCTTTTTTATTAAATCCCTTCCGCCATTGACCAGGCAAGATGGGATTCCAGTGTCAAAAAAGGGCTTTTGCAATAGATAAACTGAAGATTGAAGGGATGTGCATTCTGTACGAATACAAGGGTAGAAAAGTATTGCAAACAGTCACTAACTGGTATCTCCACTTGAGAAATGTTGACTGCTGATGCTTATCAACTCATAATATACTACCAAAAAGAAGATGGGTAAGGGAGTTTTCAATGCCATAATTTGATAAATCCCTTAAGGACCTAGGTTGTTTAATCAATAAAATTACCCAGTCCTTAATTTACAACCAGCAGTGCCCATTGCCAGAAAAGTAAGTGGAAATAGACTGGTAAAAATGGAAATGATCCAGAAAAATGGAGAAGCCTAATGTGTGAATCAATTTTTTGAGAGTCTAAATAAGAGAGGAAAAGAAAGTAGGAAAAGATGATTATTTTGACTTGGCTGGGATCCCAAAGAATGGAACAATCAGATTTGTAAGGGAACATTATCATTTACCTTCAAGACACGAGATATGGCAGAAGAACACAGTATTTTAGCAAATTGGATGGTTCTGCTGCATTTTGGCAAAGTCAGCTGGTCACAGTGAATGCAAAGATGTGCATGTTTCCTATGTCCTTTTGGGAGCTATTTCTTCCACCAGTGCTCAGAGAGTATGGCAAGAGGGTATGTTGGTGCGTGCATGCCGCGTTTTGACCTCCTTGCTGGTCGCCAAAATCAGAGAGAGAAATACAGTGATGAACCAGGACCTTGAGCATGAGACAAAAGGGAGAGTAATGACTGCTTTACTCCCGTTTGTTAGTTTTATTAAGTTTTAAAATGCTTTTAATGTTCATTTTACCTGAGAAGTCCTGCAGGCAAAGCTTTTGATAGGGTAAAACAATTGTTCTTTCATAGGAAAACAGTTTCTCCCCACTGATACAGCAGTATTTTCCTGTCATTTCTCTTCAGAGTGGTACAGAGACTTCTCTGCCTTCGACAGGCACAAATCAGGAGCAGCTCTATCACGTGTATTATCCAAATTAACACCAGTGTATTCGGAACTGGAATTTGACGTGCTGTGTTGATTTGGTGATTGACTGCAGAAAGTCATGATTTAGGAGCTGTTGTTCAAAATGGCTTGAAGAAAACAAGAAGAATACCTGTTCCAAAAGAATGTTATACCTGAGAGAAATGATGATATTTTATGGAGCTAAATCAGAAGCTAGAGAAAGGTGTGCTAAAAATGTCCAGACCTAAGGGTAAGGTTGCAGCATACTCTTGCAAGGTTAAATTATTAGGTAAATTTATCCATAAACTTGACTGAGATTCAAAATAGACAAATGTAATTGAAAAAGATGATAGACTGGCAGTGGACTGAAGCATGGATTTAAAAAAAAAAAAAACCCAAAACTACGCAATATGATGTTTATCACAATACAAAGTACTCAATATTCTAGTGTCAGGTTACCACTAGAAATGTCAACATGTCTCACAAGCTGATTCAGGAGATTTTTGACCACAATTGAGCAGTAAAGATTAGAGATTTATTGTTTGAGCATATTGAAATTTGACACATTACATCATGGATCTGCACATCATTGCAACAAAGCTGTTTTCTCTGAGTACTATCTTAAAAAAGCAACTGAGATAAGTGAATCTGTAACATAAACTGTCTGGTTGGTTATATAAATTGTGTTCCTTGTCTGGTTGATCTCTACAGCTGATCTGTTTAGCTCCAGTTTCACATTTTGTCCCAGTCTCTTAGCTGTGGCAAAAGGGGGAATAAACAGGCTGCCTCACAGGGGCTAGAGCCATCACAAGGTTGCTCTAACCTGGACGCTGTACCTAGGCCCTCAAAATGTAACTGAAAGGGAGGGAAAAGACTGAAGAAAACCTTGGCCCTTTTGACATACTACCTAGGGGGGTCAGAAAAGCAGGGTACGAAGAGGATATCTTACCTCTGCACATTTTATTCAGTACTTTTGGTTCTAAAGGATCCCCCATCATTAAGGGATCTCTTGTGTCTGAAGCAGAGGACGTCAGATGTACACTCAGCTCTGCTGTACATCTCTCCAACCCAATCAAACCTGGGATCGGTAGTCAAGCAGTGCAAATGGCATAAGGTTCTGTGGAGGGGATGGTGCAGAACGCTGCCTTCCTATGTCTGTGGACATATTCAATGTTCAAAGAAGAACACTGAATGTGGCAATTGAACGTGTGTGTAAGTCAAAGGCAGGGACAACAGTCCGTCATTGTCAGGGTCCTGGAGGCTTAGAGTTATTTGGGTTTCATTAACTGAAGCAAGTCAGAATGTCATTTTATTCTGCGAACAGGATAGGACAAGTTATGTAAAAAAATAATGTTCCCTTAAAGCTTATCGTTCTGTAAGTACACCTGGCTTTGACCACAGTATTGCCTATGGCAGGGGCTGCACTGACCACTCTGTCCATTCCTTGTGTTGCCTATGGCTGTATGGCTGAAGTTATTCAACCTGGTGATCCAGCCCTTCCTCCAGCCTTTTCTTCTGGGGGCTTAATTCCCCAGAGGAAATTCTCGATCATGAAGCATGCTGTTGAGCGTAGGTAGATACCTAGTAGGGCGAGCCTCTTCAGCATTGCTCATACGCTTCACACGTTGTCATTGTTACTCACTAGTAATAGCTCATGAGCACAACCCTTGATAGGCTTTGTTGTGCTAATACTTGGATAATTCTCTTTTCTCAGTGCCAAACAATGCTTCAAAAAGGGTAAAACATTAGCAAGTTAGAAAAAAACCAAAAAATGTCTAATGAAGAAGGATGATCCCCTTGTGCACTGTCTTTTGATCTTTTTCCAGAATTAAGAAACTGTAGGAGAACCCAAACAGGTAAAATAAACTTCTTCCCCAGCAAATGTCTTTCTTCACAAGCGATTCAGATTTGATTACAAGCATATGTGTGTGCACATGCACGCACATGAGTATTTCACCTGTGAAAGGAGACAGTTTCCAATGAAGCTGCTGCTCAAAAGCAATTAGTGAGAGTCAAGAAGCCAGTGCTGCTTGCTGTGACCTGCAAAGAACTCCTTTGCTGCCTGCTGCTAGGGTAAAGCTGACCCTGGAGCATCAGGCTGTCCCAGGGCTAACTGCTGCCCAGGTCCCTGTGTGGGCATTGCCACAAGCAGGAAGGAATGGACAGACCCACTCCCAGTTCAACCCTGCTGGAAAACACCCTTCTAGAAGATACTCACTACTTTAACACTCTGAACATGGTGCTAAAACATGGACCTGTTGCTGAAGGCATGCGTGGGGAGTCTGGCCTTTTCTGCCCCAGAAATTGGGCTCTCAAGCTTGGCATCATTAGATTCTCCCCCATCATATTGGATGAGCCATTACAGCCCCACACTTACAGCTTTCTCTTGTAAACTTGCTTAGGGCTCTGTTAAAACTTCTCAGAAACAACTATCCATCTTTATATGCACCATCACAAAGAGGGATTAAAAAAATGCATCAAAAGAACAATAACTGTATATCATTCTCTGATACTCCATAACCTTTTGCGTGCTATTGAAAAGGCACAGAGCAGATGCTTGCTTGTGCATCATTGGCAGAGGATGTGCTGAATGCGAGGGCTTTCCAGATGTGTGAGGACTTTATGATAGAATAAAGATCGCAGTTGTCTACATGCACCATGTCTCCTTAAAAACACAAAAACCCCAGGAATGAATGCAAACGACCAGCAAACTGTGCCATCAGAATATTCTCTAAGCTTGTCCTCAGTTGTCTCCTTGTACCAGGTACATTTGCATAGGATTTTATGCAAGACTTCTGCTTCATCATGGACTGGGAAAAAAAAAAGGTAAGAAGGGGAGCTTTGCCCAGCAGAAAGCCTCAAATGCTTTTCAATTTACTCTTTGCTTGGTCAGAAAGTTTTGTTTAAAATAGCGGTTACTGCTCACAGAAAAAACTCCCATCACATAAAGTTTGGGAAGCAGATATCCTGAAATAATTGCTGCAGTGCAGAGTAGGTATTTTCCTGCTCCCCAACCATACAAACTGCTAATGGGTAATTGGGATTCAGGCTAAGTGCTAAAATCTGGTACCATTTCGTTGAATGACACTCTATAAAATAACATCTGTCTGTGTGTAACACTAGCTTAATTCCCAGCACACTGCCAGTCTATAATGAAAACAGTATACTGTAAGCACTGAACATATTAAAAAAAAAAGAAAAGAATGAAGTACAAATAGATTGCTTTTCTGATAGAATTCAGGTAGAAAAAAGGCAGGCTTATTATCTTCCTGTAGTTTATAATGCATTTTTATTTTGTAGAGTGCATTTATACATCTGTCTTTCTATTCCTTTACAGTTCTTAGTAGGTCTACAGCATATATATATGTATATATACACATATATGTATAAATGCATACATACGTGTGTTTATATATATGTTTAAAGGGAGTTCGATTGGAGAATTAAGTACTAATGCAACAGGTATTAAAGTCAGCACAAAGATTCCCACTGGATTTAAAGCTGGAACAGCTTCTAAAATCTGCTCATCTTTATTTTGTAATTTTGACCTGGATCACAATACTAGCCTTGTTTAAATTTTTTTTTTTTTTCCTACGCCTGCTCCTATACCCTCCTCCTAAGAGTTACTTAAAGTTTCTTAATATTAAATGGGCCACATATAAAGTAAAAATAATATCTTGTGAGTATCATATCATGGTGTATTTTGTGTTTACAGATGAGGTCAACTGCTTGCAGTTGAACTGATCTCAGTCAGGGAAACCCAGCCTCTGTTGTGTGAAGTAGCAGCTTCTGCAAACAACTGTCTGAGACCATATATTCAGAGATGGGGGTTTTAGGATTCGACAGCTGAAACTACAGAGCTCATGAACCAGTGATGAAATTTTATCTAATTTTAGATGCCTGACTGCCAGACCATCTTCAATGTTGAAGTTTAGCCTCGGGTTTTTCCTTTTTTTCCTTCTTTCAGTTGACGTAAGGTAGTTTCCCAAGAATGCCAGTACATGTCCATATTAATAGTTATCATTTTTTCTTCCACTGGTTATGCAGAAGGACAAGAATAATGTCTGAATATATTCCCACATGATGTATTTTTATTTTTCTAAGCTGTGGCTGAATAATTAGTACAGCATTATCTTATCAATTAGTAGACCATTATCTAATAATGTAATCAGCTATGACATGTCCAGGTAATATTTGAATACATCTATTATTGCAGTTGCATCTGCATTCACATTTACCAAAAAGTCATTTTTTGGCAAGCATAACAGAAGGAAATATTGATCCGTGTTCAATGGTAAGGAGTAGAAAAAGTTTTGGCACTGTATAAGATTACTGTTAGGAAAAGTTCATTATATGGAGCCATTATATTAGTCCTGGCATTGCAAACACATTGTAGAAAAAACACATTAAAAAAAAAAAAAGAAAAGAAGAATGTCTAGAAAAATGGTGGGAAGAAAGACATGTCATGACATTCCTGTATTTTCTGTAGAAAAACTATAATTTCTTAATAGAAACAAGTTTAAAGGGAGATATTTTCCCCCAAGTGTATTTCGGAAAAGTCTCAATTTTCCTAGTAAGGGTGCTGAAACTTCTTATTCAGTATAATTTTATACTGAATATTTGACAGCCTCTGCATATATCTATGCTAGGCAAGGAAAACGCAATTTGTCAGGTAACACGTATTTACTAGTGGAAAATACTTTGTGAAAACGCACGTGTTAGGCAACAGCATCCCAGGCTTGGTGACACAAGTGTACTCTTTCTACATCCTCACATGTATGTGTTACACAGCGGTCATTAATTTGGTGATCGTGTAGTATTTTTCTCCATGGGTTTCCTACTCCTCAAGGCTCAGCTGCATTTCTAAACCACACACTAAAATAAGGGCAAGGTAGTGCTTAAGCATCACCCTTTTGGGTGAGGCTGGGCTTTCTGTTGCTCTCCCACGTGCCCTGGCATGGGTCTTCTTTGTCCGTGCACTTGTTTTTAGGAACAAACAAGATCTTGCCCTCTCAGTTTTATTCTCTGACGTCAATGTAACTGGCAATTTAGCAGCACTGAAGTCATAGCATGTGCTTGGCCATCTCAGGTATAAAGTTATGAAGTCAGCAAGAGAAAGCAGTTTGCACCGAGATTTCCAAACTGTTCTTTAACGCATAAACTGGTGCAGGTGATGTTTTGGTTATGCAGCCCCTGACATGGCTCAGGCATTAAATGGTCCTCCCCAAAGAAAACTTTAGTAGTCCTTGATTTACAAAAAGGAGTATGTAAATGATGTAGCTAACCAAAGCAGTGAATGACAGAGTGTCAGTGCTCCATCCCAAGCACTGCAGGTCCTAATAAGTTCTGATATTTCTGAGTCCTCAAAGATTTTAAAATCTTTGCTAGTTTGCAAAGCTACCTCATGTTGCTGTGCAGATCACTACAGGAGAGAAAGAGAAAAACTTCTCCATCAGGTCACATTTACCCACACATTTCAAATTGCTCTTTTAAAAAACAAAGTCAACAGTAATGAGTCCTTCAGTCATTCCTAATGTGATTCTGCTTTCTCTTTTGGCTTGGAAAACCCTGTTTATTTCATGTTTGCAGGTTAAAAAAATGATATTTTATAATCTGTTTTCTCAGATTCCTGCTGCATATTACTATTTTTTCTCCAAGTGTTACAAAGAAAAGTCCTTTTATTGAAAGCTGCATACTCTGCTTTTCATTTTCTTTAACTTGCCGTTTCCACCCTCATTATGTTTTTCAGGAAAATAAAATTAATTTTATTTTATCTATTCACAGCTAGATTATTACTGGGGGGGGGACAGGGAGAGAAGTAGAAATCATTTGGATTTATATCCAGTCACTACTTAAACCCTAATGCTTGAGCCTGAAGAAAGGATGGAGATAAAATTGGAAAATCCAAGCCGGACTATTGTCTACACTCAGCTACTCCGAACATTGCAGACGTTTGGGATTTTAGAAACAAAAGACCAGTTTCACATGTGACAAGGAAGAAAACAGCAAATTTAACAATATCTCAGAAGAGGAGTGCCTGGTTGCTAGATGTGGTGTTAAGTAGATAGGTCTCCAAGAACAATTTATCTGCAACAGACAAATGGGGGTTAGTGTGGCTCCAGTTAATACTGAGAATATCCCAGGGGACAATGTGTCTTTTAGATGGAGGCAGAATATCATAAATGTGATGGTATTTCTCACGGTGGTGGGGAATGAACAGCATGAGCCCCCAAGGGATCCCCAGAGCACGGCCGGGGAGGAGGGGGAGGGAGTGTGGGGCAGAGGGTAGGCAGTGCGATGTCCATCTGTATTTTTCTCCTAAGAAAGCATGTGTGTTTCTGTGTGACACAGAGAGTAGGGAAGCCTGAGTTTTCTACCTTAATATGTTATGGAAGATGCACTGGAGTTTGAAGACACACGGGGGAACCAGAAAAGAAAGAAAAGTGTTATTTAATTACTCAGAGGCTCAATGTAAGAGCTAAATTACTCTGGGGCTCCGGGACAAGTAAATGACTGAGAGCTTAAGAGGTTGTGCCAGTGAGCACCGTACAATTGACCAGGGAGACAGACAAGATTTCAGTGAGGTTTCGGAACCCAGACCACTCTCCTGCTTGCCTGGGGTACTGGGAAGAGCCAACACTTCTCATATCCCACGATGCGAAGCACCAGCTTCAGCAGGGTCCCTGGGCATTCGGTGTTGGCACCGGGTGACAATCTGGGCTAGCACCCAGCAAAAGTGGTTTGCTTTTGAGCTTCAGTGGTGGAATTAATCTTCCTGAAAGTCTGTGCGGAGTAATATGGTATGACTTTATTTGTTAGGCTTTACGTACAATCTTTGGGGAAAAGGTGATAGTGCCTTTTTTCTCTCATTTATGTTGGATGGAGGAAAACTTTTACTTAAAGCATATTTATGTTTTACCTTTTACTTTAGAAATGCCAGAAACATCAGGCTTGATCTTCCTTGTTTGGGGGGACGGACGGACGGACACGACACTTAGCTGTGACACGTGCAGCACTGAAGGGTTTTTAAACTGTATTGAAAGAACAGTGTATATCAAAACTTATCTAGTTTCTCTAATATTAACAAAAAATGCAAAGCATTCTGAAATATGCATTTCCTATCTCAATGAAATTTCACATCTTCAATTCTGCTGTCATACCACTGTCACTACTGATTTTCAGGTAGAAACTAAGTCTTTCAGGATAGACTGAGAATGAATTTTGAAGAGGAAGAACCAGTGAAAAAGCTTTTTTGCTTCTGTTAAAAGGTTAAACACTATTTTTGTTGGGTATAAAGCAGCACAGGTTCTCTTCTGTAGTTCACCTCAAAATGAAATTTCAGAACTTCTGCCTTAGTTACAGAGTTGTCCAGATTTGTCAGTCATATTTTGAGATTTCTTTCCACATCTTATTTTACATAATATCTTCGTTTAACTTGAGTTTTGAGAACTATCTCCCTTCTTTTTAAAGCAGACAGTTTGCTGCCTGCAAGGCTGGATTTTCTTTCTTGGTCATAATATTTCAACCTAATTTTGCTTAGTAGATAATTTGCCTTCATGGTGTCATAACTGTCGTCTCCTGATTGGCTGTTTTTTAAAACCATCACTTTGATTTTAGCTAGTATGTTTCTTGGTCATTCTCAGATTATTACTTTTTAAAAATCAATTCCTAGCTGCAAACTGAGAAACTCGGAGGCTCCCAGATTTCCCCAGCCATAACTCCTCCTTGGAAATTAATTAGATGGAGTTAATGTCCATCATTGATCAGCTTACTGCAAATTACTACTATATTTAGTGGACTATCAACAGCCCCTGTTTTGCCCATTAAGCAACGGGGTGTCCTTAACTGACATGAAACCTTGCCACCAGGATCCTGTAAGAGGATCCTGCTTGGAAAAGAGTACTTCCCCTTTTCTCTTTGTCTAGAACGTAGCATGAGTGGATGTGTGTCTACACTACAACAGTAGGCAAGGCAACCACTGGATTTTGGTATGCACAGGAAAACCAGAACACACAGAAAAACAGGGCTCATAGATCTGCATTTAACAAAGAACACCCTGGCTCTGCTGGTGCAGAACCAGAGTTCCTAAGATAAAGAAAGAATGCACCAGGTATCATCTGATCTTAAACAAGCAGTTTGCATGTTTTGAATGAGAATCAGATCTTTTCTGGGGTGACCAGCTAAGCTGAGCACCCAAGTGCAAAAGGTAAAGCCAATTATGACCGGCAAAGCCCTGCAGCTTGGACTCCCTCAGGACTTTTCCAGGGAAAGCCTGGAGTACAGTTTCATGTCTACGGAGGAGGCCCAAGCTTCCTCCCTCCTCTCCCTTCCCCTCTCCCCACTGCTGTCCTTTCCCTGCAGCAGCAACCTTTGCTCCCCACAGACAATTTTGCGGGTCCTTCCAGCAGGAGACTCAAATGTTTCATGGAGGAGTGGTGGCTTTGGCATGTTCTAGCAATGGTCATGTCTGGAAATCCTGAAAGGCTGATTAAGGTTAGAATAAACTACCGTTTGCATAGAAAACTAACTTAAATAAATTAAAGGATGGGTAAGTTGGATGATTTGTCACAAAGGGATGAGTATATCGGAATGTACGTGGGGATGGCTATTGCACACTGGATGTGCAGGTCTACCTATAGCTTCAGGAGCAGCCCTGAGCACAGCAGTCCCTTCTGGCCTGTAACTCTCTCTGCATGAGGATGACAGGGCCAGGTCCTCAGCAGTGACCAAAAAGGGCATGTTTAGTGGTTTTCTGATCGCCAGCCTGCTGAGGACTACGCTGGAGAAAGCTGGCACAGCTTGTGCCAGGAGCAGCTGGTGGGTGCTGCAAACTCCTGCCGGGCTCCCACACACTGCCATTAGCTGGGGGTCTCACACCGTGAAAGCTTAAATGGGAACACTGCCAAGCCTGCGGTGCTTCTCTGAGGCTGGATAAATGAGTTTGAAGTCTGCTTTAGGTTGATGGAAGAGTGTAAAGTGACCGACTGTGCTGTGGGCCAGGATCAAGAGCAATGTTTCATTGCTGGCTGGGAGATGCCTACATAACCCGCCCTACCTGAGTGCATAAAATTAGTGTTTCTTTATCCAGCATAAATTACTTTCCTTCTGCAAATTTTTATTCCAGGAAAGTACCTTCATGGACAGTAAGTAATCTTTTATAGAATAATAAGAATTTCTATGTAAGAATAATTAAACAAAAAAAAAAGAAAGAAAAAAAGGGCAAAAGAAGCTCCAAGTTTCCCATCTCCTACTCACCACAGCTAAAAATCCATCTGTGTAAAAACTTGCACCTGAATTATCCCAGCTGATATGTTGGGATACTTCAAGACCCTGGCCCATTTTCACAGAGCTGAGACACTTTTGTATTTTGTTCAGTTAGGGCAAAAGGGTGAGGGATAGTAGTTTTTGTAGGTATTTGCAGATCAGGCCCCACTATTGGTGATTAATTGCCAAAAGATTATAAACTCCTTGCGAGGCAGTTTAGCTACTCTAGCTCTTGATCTCTGTCTTCTTTGGTTGCCACTTTGTCTTTAACCTCTACAAGGACAAGCTCCAAGAGACTGATTTATGCTCTTAAAGAGTTTTATTCTCTTTTGACCTGTCACACAGACTTTATCTGATTTGTTACTTACTCCTCTAAACGAGCCCAGGTGTGGCTTTCTGAGGTAAACACGAATGGCACACTCATAGAAACAAGGGTCAAAGACTTGCTACCAAAAATCCCCCAGTCATATAAAATTAAAGGAGGGGGGGAATAGTAAAAACCTTGCATATCTTCAGAACAGGTTGTATGAGCAAACACGGAGCCAGTCTGCACAGAAAGAAAGGATGCTGGTGTTTCATCTAAGAGAAAGGTGCCTGACAAATCCCACATCACACTGGATGTCACTTCTGTGTCCAGCATGCTTCAAACCCCTTTTCCACCACACCCTGAGATTGCTTTGCAAACATCTATGGAGTGAAGGATCAGCTGCTGATGGAAGGAGAGGGCTTGCTAGCAGCATTGCCCTGTGGATCCTTCAAGCTGCTCCCCAGGAATGGAGGGGAACTCTGAAGCAGGGTGCTGGCTGCAGCTGGGCAGCAGTGCCATTAAAAATAAGGTCTCCCAGCAGAGACTGCAAGTGAGCTTGAGCAGAACAGCTCCAGGTCATCCATCATGGCCCACACTGGGCCAAAACCTGGACTCAGTGAGTTGCATGGGCAGTAAGACCACAGCCTCTGAGCTATGCACCGAGAACAGGCTTGTTTCCTTCTGAGAAGAAACACAGATTTGCCTACAATCTCTATATTCTCAATAGAAGAAATTCTACTTCTTTTCTACATGTACTCCAGCAACAGTAAGATCTAACATGCATGTGTTTCCCTGTTACAGCTTGCAAATGCATAGCAAGTTGACTTTGCACCCTGTTACTCAGCAGACATTGCATGGGAGCACTGGGCCTTGGGGCTGGCATATGAAAGGTGGAGAGAGAATCTTATCAGGAATTTATTGAAGTATAAAGTGCTTTATAACATTGTGTAGGATGAGAAAGAATTCAGGAACTTTAATAATGGTTCTTCAAGAGTTAGGAAGACTTGGATACAGAAGAGACCTTGGAAACACATGCAACCCATTATATGGATATATGGAACCTCGTTTTTCAGCTCTCAGAGTGGGATTAATGGGGTAGAGTGGCAGTGAAAAACAGAAACTGTCATGAAAGGAAATATAGGAGTATTACCTTGCTGCCATGGTACCATTTCACGGACATTTAGGTATCCATTGACCTGCACAGGAAAGCAAAATCACTTATGGCTGGCCCCAAATGAGACTGATCTTACAGCAGGACTCCACTAGTAAAATATGAAACGGACGTCTCAGGTCAGCTCCCTTGGCTACTGCTGCCTGAATGACATGGTTCCCGGGAGCTATGGAGGGCTTTTCTGAGAACCTGAAATATCCAGTTGAGAGATGACTGTTTAAAAACATCATCTTCTGGTCCCTCTAAGAAAACCAGTTCACAGGTAATTAAAAGCTGGACAAGGAAAAATAATTATGACACAAAGCTGAACTGCCAAGTAAGCTTGATTTTTCATTTGTATGGTGAGAGTGAGATCTTCAAACATATTTCTTAGACATTCACAGCCATTTCCATTACATGAATCAGAATCACCTGGGCAGTGTCTGTAGGTTTTGATCTGTTATGTTTTAAATGCAATTTTTTTGAATGCTTACTAAAAGCCCTTGAAATATGAAATTGGTTTAAGGACATCCTACATCTTGGAAGAGCAGTAATAATAGGTGCTGAGGTTCATTGCCTATTAATCAGTCTTTGCTTTTGCTGCTGCATTTATCACAGTCATCTTGTGAAATTTTGCAGTATTGTCACCACCTTCTCAAAACTATCATTTAAAGCCTCTTCAAATGCAATGAAATGACATAGTGGTCTCTTTTGCTAGAGAGTCAGTTTTTTGCAAAAGATTCTTGTATTGCTACTAGTCAAAACATCGTTCTGATAATTAGCAGTGTGTTTTGAAATGTTACCAGAGGTGAGTTGCTCCTCTGCACTAACCTGCTCTTGAGTAGGAATGATTTTGATACTATTGTTCAGACACTGAACTGACTGTCAAAATTAGCAAATTATGCATTGTAGTGTGCAGCTATGAGAATGAACCAAACTTTTGGAAATAATGTAATTCAAGGCATTTTTGGGTGCATAAATTCCCTTGCCTTGAAAAATGATTGTGAGCGGTGTATGCACATATCCCTGGTTATAACCTTTTAAATTTGCAGCAATACTATATTTTTTAGGGAGAGAGGCAAAGGTAAGGAAGTGGAAAAGTGCTTCTTTTCCTTAAATTAACCCCTACATTGACATACGTAGGCAATATCTGCTATGTGGCAGAGCATGAAGGCTACACAAAGACTTTCAGTGACATTTACTCCTGTCATCCCTGCAAACTGGCTTGCATATGAAAGAGGTGTAAGTCAGAAATATTACAAAAGAAGACCTAATGAAAAATATCTTGGATTGTAAAGATTGCAGATACTTCTGGGTTTAAAATTCCCCAAGTATTTTTGTTAAAGGCTTTGGCATAATCCTGTCTGGCTTTGCTGTGTGGAGAGTGGATCAAAGGTGCAGACTTGTTAGCCTTTCCTGAATTTCATCCCTCCTGGGGATTAGTTTCCTAGGGATGTCATAGAAGTTTTCCTCTAATATAAACACAATATCAGAGGAGCTGTTCACAGGGACTGAGAGTTTAAATTCAGTTTATACAAGCACATTTTAAAGAGCCAATTTATTTGAGTGCAAAGTACAGTACCTTAGGTTAAGCATTTCTCCCTTGTTATCGTTACCAGATGCACGTTACACTAAACAAATTATCATGCTAGACAGAAAGGGTATTTGCATTTTTTTAGGAGACAAAATGAAGACAAAGAAATCACATTCCAACATCTGTGATGCCTCTGTCCTTCCCTCAACACACACCAAAACCTGCTTCTATGAAATTTCTCATGGGCTGTTGATTGTCCTGTACAGATCAGCCTTTGCCATCACAATACCATGGCCATATGCATCTGTGGGGAAAGCAAACATATGTAATAAATGTTAAAAAATGCAAGGCAGATGAGAACGATAAAAAAATTATCAGAGAACAATGCTTTGCGCTTTCATAGTGAGATTTCTGCTCCAGGGGTATATTGTAATGATACTATAAAACTGTGCAAAGGGCTATGAGGAACTTACTCCTGTTTTCTAAAATAACATGCCAAGGAATCATATAGACTATGTCATGTACTACAATTCACAGATTGCACAGTGGGTTTCTGAAGTTAGGGTAGTAATCCATTCTCCTGGGTGTTCTCTTGTTCTTTGTTGTTGGTTTTTTTTTTAACGACTAGTCAATTTACACTATTCCACGTGGCTAACTAATAATGCCAGATTTTTTCACAATCTACTACACCCTTAGGATTTTGTTTTAAGGAAGTGTTAAAGAACCTCTTCCAGGTGTGTCAAGATAACTGACTCTTTCTGGGGCTGAGAGGGCTGATTCTGGGAGATGCTGAGTGCCTCTAATGCTGCTGAAGCCCTTCATCTCCTGCTGAACTCAATAACGGGTGAAGGGGCTCCACATACCAGATGTCACGCTCTTGCAAATCACTAGGGAGATGTGGCCCAGTTGTGATCATCATTGCTCCCCTTGGTCATGCTGATAGTCACATTGACTTCATGATACTACTTCTGCAAATAATTACTTGCCAGGATAAATGAAGTTTTTACAGGCTATTAAGAAACTGTCCTTGAAAAGGTTTTTCTTGGGAAAAAGCTTTGATTATCACACAAGCTGTCCATACAACTCAGGCAGAAGATATTTTGAACCTGAAAAGAAGATGGTAGGTTGTTATTAATAAAGCCTTTTGATAATTTAACAACAAAATAAACGTAACAGTGTATCATATGACATACAGTGTGCTCCCACTATTGATGTTGCAAAACTCTATAAAATCAATGTAAACATGAAAAAAAGAAACTGGATGATTTTTTGAAACTGCAGAATGAAACTTCAGGTCATTTGAAATGGAAATCTAGACAACACCAGTGTTACTTCTGTAACTTAGTTCAGTATTTTTTGTTCAAAATATTACTATTTCCAATGAATCCAAAGCTCTGAGATTTGGCCAGCTCTGTTCTCAGGCTGGTCAATGAGACTCTTGTGATACCATCAGGTGGTAACTCTTTGGCTAGAGATGCTGTTAAAATGCTTCAAACTGAGATGAGAGGGCTCACTGGGAGCCGTGGGGCCATCTGCACTGGTCCAAGTGATGAACGCACTTTGGGAGGCAGAGGATAGAAGAGCAGGGTCAGAAGGGTAGCTGTGGCCTTTCCCACGTGCCTGAGATCTTCCCACAACCAGCAAGGGTCCTGGGGCAAATGGCTGGGAACCACATGGACCCTGTTGCAGTCTATTTCTCCACAGTGACAGGGGAGGGAATTGGGGAGTATCTCTGTCTTGGTAAAGGTTAATTTTATTAATTTCTTCTTCCTGCTGAAGCAGATGAGAGGCCTGCTGTTGACATTATTGAATACAAATGCTTTGGCTAATGGATGCCCTGATCGGGTTTTTCTGTATTTTCCCTTTTCCATGCCCCTGAGATGCTAGAGTGTCTGTCACTAATGACCAAGGTTTTTCCTTCTCAAGGAAGTGTAATTACATAGTTTTTGTTGAGGATGACATTTAGGAGACTTCTTCCGTAGCCTTCATTGGGTAGTAAATATGTCTGAGAGTCAGAAATGTCACCCATTTAATTTGGTGGAATACAAAGGAGAACAAAGCATTTAGGTCTGTGGTAATATTGACTGTGTATTCACTTTTTTAGCAGACTATATTTGTGACTTCAGTACTCAGTCCTTTGTTACAGTTAAAGATCATCTGAGCTTTGCTAATTATTCTTTTCTGTTTAAAATGTTATTGTAATTTTTCTTCTTACTGTGACCAGAATCACTGATTTTAGTGAAGGCCACTGTATGAATTATCTTCCTTGCCCCGTCCTGTATTATTAAAAAAGTCTTTCTACAGATGCTGCATTTAATGTGTTTCTCCATATTTATCAAAAAGTAGTAAAATAACTTAGTTAACACAAACATTTTCTTCAGTATTTGCAATTTCTCATTTATGCTTATTTCCCCAATATTTCTTACTTAATTTTACTTTCATTAGTAGCTTGATTTTCAGTATGACTTTCTCAGAAATCAGTATATTTTTCCAATACACTTGATACCATTTTAACTATTACTTCTTGGAGATTCATACCATGTCTGGATTTATTGATTTGGTGATAGCTCATACATACTGAAGTTAAAAACAGACCTCTGAAGTGCCAGAAATTTAACATTTATTCTTGTCATTGCTGCTTAATATACTTTTGTTCTTCCATAATTGCCATTTATAATTACCCAGTAGTCAAACTTATAGAAATTCTCAGTTTACTTAATCATTTCACAGTTCAATTATTTTTAAATACAGTAGGTAGCCTATCAATCTAGTACACTATAATTGATTCACTCTGTGCAACGTTTTCAATCCTGGTCCATGTGGATTGCCAGCGGACCATAAATCAGAAGTAAATAGCAGAGCAGTGAGTGAGGTGAGTGTGTGTGTGCGCATGAGGGCAGTGCGTCTCTAGTGGATGCAGCAGGACTCCTTGTTATATACAGTTGCATTCAGTATATCAATTTATGACCTGACAGGGAGAGCAAAGGTGGCCAGACAGCAACAGCAGATAACCCCCACTGCTGCCTTCCTGATGTGTAAGCAAATATGGGTCACTCCTCTCTAGCAATCCAGGTCTCAGGCTTATACACCACCATGAAGTTTATTGTTATCAGTGAACTACCATAACTTTAAAGTGCCTCTAAGTCCCCCAGCAAGAGTCTGGCACCCAAGAGGCCGTCGGTCCATGTTGGCTGGGGATAGCAAATGGTCGCTTAAGTGGCAATAATGAGCTAGTAGAAGATGCAGTTGCAGAGGATGCTGAGCGAGCAGGTGCATGAACAGGTACTCCCAACTGTCTTGATCCTGGGCCAGCGGTGACTGCATTGGTACATCTCCCAGAGGACATTGCAGCACTTTGCAGACCATACCAGCACCAGCCAGGATGCTCAGCAAGCCCACTCAGGACCTAAGGACCAGCCAGACACAAGGACAGCCTGTCCTGGTCACTGAATTTGGCCACATTCATTTGCTGGCAGCCAAGTGGAAGCAGTGTGGAAATTATGGCACCAGTCCTATAGCACCAAAAGCTTTGCCTACACTGGAGCAGTGCAGTGAACACAATTACAGTGCAGGGTGCTACCAGTTGCTATTCAGATTGGGCTTTGTTTTCTTCAATCCAAGATATTTCTATTGTTGTGCTTGCTGCTACAGCAGCCAAGAGAAGATCACACAAGTGTCTGTATTATGGATCACCTGATACTCTGTCTGATAGACCTAGGTGTGTTTTGTGGCTTTCCTGGTGATGCTTTTAGGGAGTAATTCCACAGAGCCTCACTATATCTTTCCCAGCCATCATAGATGGCTATAGACTAACCCAAACTGTCATTGTGACCTAGCCAGTCAAACAAGATGAATCTTGTGTCACTCTTCATTGGCACATCATTTTTTCTGTGAGAACCTCAGCAAGAGGAGGGTATCAAGAGGTCAAATCACAAATTACAGAGCATCCTGCAAGCCTTAGGAGTCTGAGTGGATAAGCTATGATCGATTGGCCCATTTCTCTGTTGTCTCTTGCTGTAACATGGAAAGACAAAAAGATGGACAATTTCCTCTGTTTTTTGAATGATACACATTTCTACATACATTTTTAATGTATGTGTTATGTGATTTCATCTGTCACTAAGAAGTCAAGTAGGTGAGATCCTTGTGGTTAAATATGTAATAAATATACTAGTTTCAACTAGTTTATCTGCCTGCTACTCTCTTCTGCAGAAACTTCATTCAACACCCAAACTTTTGAGCAGTGTTGAACGGATGCCTTTTTTTCCTGTTTGTTGCAATCCAACCTACCACACATTTGTTTCCTTTCCTGAGCAACACCTATATTTCTCCCTTAAGGTATAGTAGTCCTAGTGCCAGAAGATCAAGAAAAAGTCCTGTAAAACTGTCGGATTCCTTATATGTAAGTGTTGAATAGTCTGCAGATCTACAGAAACGAAACTCGGTATTTCGTATGACAGGAAGGGTATAATCCCAAAGAGACCCAGGATTCACTTCCAGCCCTAAAAGTGTCTGGAACAGAGAATTTTGCAGTTGAGAGACTGATATGCAAGCTTGAGTTTTGAAGCATGTACTCCTAAAAAGTTATTTTATGTAGCATGGCCTATTTTTGTGGGTGTCAGCATTGCTCTCTCTCCCCACAGCTGTGCCCAAGCCATGATAACCACAGGGGGGTATCACCATTGCCCTGCTATGGCTCCTCAGTGCTAGGAGGTCTGCAATCTCTGCCAGCACCTGATGGAGTGAGAGGTGACAGGTAGCCATCCTGTCCTCTGGAGACAAATCAAAGCAGAAACTTAATAAGAAACCAGGTATCTCCACCCCCCGCTCTCCAGGTGGTCTAAGTGAGAAACACATGTACTGGCTATTTCTTTTTCAGAAATATTTCTTTCTTTTTTTCAGTCTGTACATTAAACATACACATATTCCTGTCCAAACACAGGTGCATATTTATAGAGAATATATGGAAAACACAGATGTATTGCTTTGTCAGAACTCACCTAACTTTCAGAACATATGAATAAAAATGTGTAATGCAAAGGCAGAGATTTTTGAGGACTGCTGTACCTGAAACATTTACATAGCTTAATTTATGAGCAGAAATCTCTCTGGTATAGTTAACCCGCTTGCTTGCTTTTATCAGAAACTAGATTAGATTGACAACTGAATTTTTCCATACAGGCCAAAATATTAGAAAGAAATATTTTTTTTTTCTAAGAAAGTAATTATCCCAAATTTAAACAAAGAAAGAAAGAAACAAAACCCCCCCAAACTTTCACATAGCTTCTTCATACATAATGTTCTAACAAAAGGTGACCTTGAAGCAAGAATGATTATAGGAAAATAGGGGAAGAAATGTTTTTCTTCCCTTATGTAAGAAAATAGCATGTTTGTAATTTTTTTCCACATCACAACCCACTTCAAGAAGTAATATTCAGTTGAAATTCAGACATATCATTGGTGTGAAAAAAACCCCAACATTCAACTGTGTCTAACAGAGATATTTTTCAGACTTGCATCTCGGCAAAAATCACCTTACTTTAATCCTTGTATAGCTTGCAGCTTCGTGTTTAAAGGAATGTAGAAACCAAGCTAGTTTAGAAGGGGAAAGATCAGTAACCTGCCTCATCTGACCTTTGGGCCCCACGCTAACTTCTATTTGTCTCTGTTCACGGTAAATTTTCTGTCAGTGCTTTGAATTAAATCTGTGCTATTGATGTTTGGTGGTTTGGTTTTTTTTTCTCTGCTTGAGAAAGGATATGTTCTTAGGGATCTGATAGGATTTTGTTTTGCCACTGGTTCTGGTATATTCCTGGGGTCGCTTGTGGGTTTTCCACTCTCCCTGTAATTAGTCCCTCTTTGGCACTTCTCTCAGTGGAGACTCACCCAGTTTCTTGTTTGCCTCCTCCTAGCTTCTGATGTACAGACAGGCAGGACACCAGCCTTTTTTTCTTGTCAGTTGTAATACATGAAATACTGTGCCAGATCAGATTAGTTATCCAGTGACCTGCTTCCAGAAATAGCCGTTTTCAGACATCTCAGAGATAAGTGTAAGAATTTGTGTCCACGTGTGATGGACACATGCAAAACTTGTTTAAAGTCGAAATCTCTCCCTATACCCAGGGAAGGAATAGTTGACTGATGTCCTGCACACTCAGAGTTAGTGTCCTCCAAGTTATTTTAAATGACTGTAAAGTTAGTTATTAACGTTGAGCCATCTAAACCCCAACAGAGACACAGGAATTATTTCAGTGCCTCACTCAATGCTGAATAGTCCTTAAGGATGTGGGCCAAGGGGAGGAGGGTTGGAGCAAGATAGGAGCCTCCTCTGGTGTCAATACACTTACATAAATACGTAAGTACATGTTTTTATAGGAGGTCATGGGCAAGAGCAATCCCCCATCCCACAGGATCCATGTTTCCATGAAAGCACATGCAGGGATAAACTCAGAGTGGCATGTGCTTGGCTTTCTTCAGCTCCCTTTGGTGGCTGGGGATGGAGTCACCCAGCATCTGCTGTGCATCGGGCTTGGGTCACGCTTTTGCCCCACTGAACAGTGAAGGAGAGCTCAGCCATGGCCTCCTGGTGTCAGTCGAAACTGAGGGTGACCCTGCCTGGAAGCTGCAGATGCCTAGCCCCAATTTGGGAATGAACTAGCACCTTGTAATCTATTTATTCGTTTTTTTCCTTCTGTTCCCTGTCCCCCATCTCAAGGTCTTACTTCCACGAGGCAAACTGTTCCCTAACGACCTGCAGACTGACCCAAAAGTTAACTGTCCCCTAAATGAGGACCAGCAGACTCCTCCATAAACTAATCCAGCCTCTGGGAGCAGGTGTCCAGAAAAGCATCCACCCTTCCTCATAGATATCACCTACAAGTGTATGTATCCTCCCAGACAGAGATGTCTAGTTAATCTGCTCATCCATGCAGACAATGATGAAGCACTAAAACAGACAGATAGTCACAATAAATAAGGGTCTTGATCCTTCCTGGATATAAACTGGGGTTGTTCCTTTGAGATCAAGGGGTGACAAACTCAGCTGAAAATCTGGTCTGTAAGGGTCCTGCAGCAATATGGATACAGCCTGGCAGACTTCCTGACCAACAAAAGGTGATTTGCTCTGCAAGGTATGGGATTATAGTCAGAGAATTGCTTGTATTTGTTAACAGTATCTTTCCATCTGGACTTGACTGGCTTTAATATAATAAAGCATGTCTTGGGCTGTGTAAAAAGGGGAGGCGGTAGTAGTGTGCATCTTTTAAACCACCATCTTTTATTATGATTTTATTATTATTATCATTATCTTTTATGAAAGTGTCCGCAACCTTTTGCTTGTTTGAAATACTTACTTTTGTTAAAGGGTTTTATATTGGCCCAGGAAATGTATGTTGTGTGTGGTTTTTTTCCTAAGGAGTGAGATCCCCATGAAATGTAACATGATGAGTTGGATAAAAAGCCATTTTTACAGGGAAGAGATGTTTCCTTCTAATGACATGCCACAAACAGATTCATCATTCACTTTTGTAGTTTCAGTGATAAAAGACTTTTCTGACTAGTTTTATCCTTTTTCATGAAGAGTTCATCCATTTTTTTATTCCTGCTGGTTAAGTATGATGTCCTAAATTGTAGCTTTTAGGTGCATAATTTTCAGCATGAAACTTAACACCTCCTAAGTATTTTGAGTTCAGCTCTGCCTTTTGTTTCAGATTTTGCTTTCCTGTTATTATTATTGTTACTCCTGTTATTATTATCACTGAAAGTGTGTGGGATGCTCAGCACTCAGGAGTGAAAAAAGGTTAAATATCTTACAGACTGAAGACCAGATTTTCCTGGTTTTTTTGTTTAAACTGGCATTTTTTTATCCCTCTGGGGATACTGTGTTTTCAAAACCAGTGTAATATTTTGCTGGTATTTTGCATGGTATTTCACAGGCAAACATCGGCTCTCTATGCTTATGCTCTGGGCCAGCTGGATGCTCCTCAGCGGCGAAGGGGACGCCATGTATTTGCAGTGAGCGCAGCCCTCGGCCTGAGACAACCACCAGCTTTTGCTGAGGGGGGGCTAAGAAGAGCTCTTGCGCAGCAGACACGGCCTCAGGTGGCTACGTGGCTGTGGGCTGAGCCTCAGTACGCAAAGCCTGGCTTACCTCTGCCTGCCTGGGGCTACGTGAATGTACGCACCCACAGTCAGTCTGTGGCTAGCCCAGGCGTAATAGGCTCAGTTCTGCTTAATTGAAAACTAAGGGGTTTGCAATCGATTTTGGAAGGTGGAACCCCAAAGGCCAGTCAAGTTGAAAGGCCAGGTCTCTCTTGGCTTCAGGAGGCACTTGGAGGGATGAGTGATGCATGAGTCTTCACTATGTGGAGGGTCCAAACCTCCATCATGTCCTGCATTGCTGTTGGTGCAATGCTTGGGAGTATGAGGAGGAAAATGTGCTCCTCTGTTAATGAGCTGTCCTGTCCCAACTTTTCCCTGCAATTTACGCATGATTCATTGAATAAACAAATGAGAACCAGTCATTTGGAGGTTTTTTGCTCTCTGTGTTTGTCAAATTATATCGGAGACTGTTGTATTCCCAGCAAGGCTATTGCCTTAGGGCCATAAGCTTTATTTGCAGAGGAAAAGCAATGTCTGAAAGCACTGAAAAATACTCTGAGCTTTGGTTCTTTTAAGGTAACCACAAACTAAGCAGACATCTAGGTTGCACTTGATTTCAACTGCTTTAACAGATTTCCACAATGAACACCTTGCTAAGTATAGAGTAGTTATCCAGCATTAATGAAGTTATACACAGACATTTGCAACATTAACTTTTTATCTTGTCTTCTGTAATGATTTTTCTTCCCTAATGGAAACACATGCTTACCTAAGCAGGTTTTTTGGACCATTATTTTACAATTAAACTGTGAATTCCACTTGTAACTCCAGCCTGAGCAGGCACTAATATATCTGGAAAGAGTGGATGTACTCTTAACACTCTTTTAAATTTCAAACCTTGAATAATTTGTCTCTGATGCTTTTCTTAATTATAATCCATTCAGAATAAAAGAGGATGAATTTTTCCCCTTGAGCAAAGCCAGGGTAAATTCTAACATATCTGCTCTATATAAAGATTCCTTTTTCATTTTGCCAAAGTGAATATTGCATGCTAAACTACTTCATCGTTCATTAGTGTACAATTAGGACTGCGTTCACTGGTAGGTGCTGCCTGCTTTGAGCCATTCTGGTGATGCAAAACAGCTGTAAACTCAATTTAACAGCCTGGTTAAACCAGGTTTACAGCTGTTTTGTGTGGCTGGCAAGGAGTGAGGTATCCAGGGTGTACCAGTAAATCTAGCCTGTCGAAAAAGAAAGAACTTGCATTATTATTTTATCACTTCTCAAGCTGCCTCTGTCATAAGGCAGCCTTTGCTTGTTTTGATTTGGTAAGACCTGGTTCTCAACTTTGTTCCATAGCTTTATGGCATTTTCTAATTACAACAGAGGAAAAACACATCATAAACCTAGAGTTTAAATAATCAATATATTAGAGAAATATATGGTAGTAGAGAACATCAGTTAGGAATTATTCCTAATTATGGCAGAGAGGCAGAGACATTAATGGGAGAGGGATTATATATGGCAGAGAGATTATACTACAACACAGGAAAAAAAAGACATCACTCTCCATACCCCCCAAATTTTCTCAGAGTAGCAGCAATCTCCTTGTCCGAGAATCAGTGAGAGCCTCTACTTCACCCTGGCAGCTTCCAAGCAGGCACCAGCTCCTCTGGATGGTGCAGACCCATGGAGGTAACCAGATGGACATGATACACCATCAGGACTGCACCTTCTTGGACATGGCTCATCACACCTCTTCTGCCAGAAAGGGTCATCTGTGCGGCTCCTGAAAGGGATGCTGCCTTTCTGCCCACAGTCCCTTTCCTCGTCCATCATGCACCCTTATGGAGGGTCACCCTAAGATCAGGTGAAAGAGAATTTCGGTAGCTGTCTCCAATCTGACGGGAAATCCTGCTGCGCTGGTGTCACAAACAGCAGTGTGAGAAGCTTTAGAGCCCCCTTCCATGGCTGCAACATCAGGCAGGACCATGGTGTAGGTAGGCTGGCTTTACAGAAACCCCTCCAATGCATGACACAGTTTGAAAGACAATCACAATCAAGCTTCCACTGAAACCAAACCAAGTTACATCCTTTCATGTTTTCCCTTTCAGTCTTCCTCCTTCTGTGCTTCCTCAGGGCTTTGCCATGCCGGGTTCCCTGCCCTTCTCATCATACTGTGTACAGATCTTATTCTCCGTCTCAGTCTTTTGTTCATGCTTCTCTTATCTTAACAGGCAAACATGTCTAAGCAAAATATGAGTATACCTAAATCCAAACCCAATTCAGACAAGAAGTCAAAAATTTAGGAGCTTTTTTGGAATTAAATTACTTAAAAATCAAAAGGAACTGGCAATATCAGTGCATCTAGCTTAGTTTGACCTTGGTATCAGTATGCCTGGGCTTCTTCAATGCCCCTTTGCAATGTGGTTTTGGGTTTCCCTATTCTTCCATTCCCGTTTCTGAGTTCAGCTGAAACTCTGGGGACTCACCAGAGCAAGTAATCACCAGTGGAAAACTCTGGTGCATCAGGGAGATACAGATCAAACAAAAAGCTAGGCTCATTGGGGAGAATAAGGAAGAGTATTTTGTGGCTACAACTCTATCAGGCACAATGCTAGCCTAACTGGATGCAGAAATTAAGTAAATGTAAAATAAAATATTTAATTTAGATTATCATGATAGGAAAATTCCATAAAAATTGAACTTTCCCTGGAGATACATTGATTTACGTAGCCTCTATTTTCCCGACAGAAAATCTTTCTCTAGAAATTGTTTCCATCAGCCCTTTTCAAGCCTTTTGCAATGAGCAAACAGCTTTAAGAAGCAGAAGTCTTTTATTTCTGATTAAGGTAAAATAGTGAGCTATATCATGAACATATTCAATGCTATCTCTCTCTTGCTATCCCTTTGTGCCCAAGCTTACGTGATGTGAATTGGGCTAAAATCTATGGAGATCCATGCTTTGCTGACGCATGCCAGTTCTGGTGGAAAGGACACTTCCAGTATTTTATCTTGAGTGATGGAGTGCTGTAAAAGCAGATTAGACTGAAATTGGGCTCTTCTTCTGTTTCTTGGTGAGCAAAGAGACGGGGAGGAAGACAGCCCCTGACTCCACAAGCGGTCTGTCTGCACACATCAGCTGGCAAATGGCTTCTTAGGAAAGAAGAGGTTTGATCCCAGCAGATCAAACTGGAGCCAACATCTGGTAAGAGATGAGGCACCATCCACCCGAGCACCTGGCAGCTGCCCATTGCCAGCAGTGCCCTGGGCTTGCATTTCCTGACTGCTACAATCCTGCTGCAGCCAGGGACACAGAACATCTAAGGGAGATGGAGGGGAAAAGGGAGGAAAATTAGCTTTTTTTCTTTCTGTTTCCAGAGTTAAAACCTAAAATTAATGTTTTTGTGCCTACTACATTTTCCAGAGCCTGTAGGGCTGAAAAGCCAAGAGAAGTGTCCTGTAGGATGGTCTCCTGGAAAATGCATCCTCACTGTAACCAACTATACTGCAGCTGCCAGGGAGGTCATTTGGCAGCACCTCATGCTTTTGTTCCTCAGCTGCCTTTTGAGATTCACCAGCTGCAGTAATATTTCCATGTAATTCTTCTTCAGGCCAATAAAAATCATAACAATTTTCATTTTCAGTAATTACATTGCCATCAGCTTTGCTTCCAGTGCCTTTTAACCTTGCTGAACCCTTTTCTTTTGGTAGCAAATGGTCAATTATCTTTCCCTGTACCTCTACCAAATGCATAACTACTACTGCCATTTTCCCTATCCTATATTTTCTCCAATTTCCTTTTTATTCAATAAGGTACCATCAAAAACCTCAGATTCAGGCATAAAATGCAGTGAAAAAAAGAAAATCTTCTCTGGACCCATATGTAGGTTTCTTTGTCAAGCATGTATTTGGTCTAAAAAAAAAGAAGTTCTATAAATTCAGTCTGAAATAAAAGAACCACACATTTCTCCTCATCCTGAAGAGCCACTTAGTTGGTGGCTCTTCGGGGTGGTCAGTTCCTATCTTGCACTGTAATGCAAAGCGTGCGTTCCTGGTTGAAAATTTTGTAAAAGAAAAGGAATCCAAGCAATGCATTTACACTGCGTCACAAATATTTGCCTCTTACATCTAACTGTCCTGCCATAGGCAAATCAGTCACTCACTGAGAAGCACAGAGGAATTCTCCCTGTGGCTGCTCCAAGCTGAGACACATACATTTGTCCTTTAGAAGAAAATAATACCTTCTTTCCCTTTTCATCTGAATGCTCTGTAAAACACTTCTTTGGCTCTCTTCCACTACGAACAAGAGAAAAGCATCTAGCTACCTGGCTGTTTATGGAGAACCAGGTACTTCTTCATCTTTGTTTAACTTCAGTGTTTCTTCAGATCTGATTTGAAATACTGGTGGGAAAGACATAACTGTATTTGTCATACAACTGAATGAACATTCTCCCCAGGACAGATTGATAGAAGGGAGTGATATTTTCACCAGTACTTCTAACAGTAGGACAGGTATAATGCTCGGTTTCTCAAGAACCCCGGTGCTTAGCCACAACACCTTTTCCTCAGGAATGGAAAATGTGGTTAACCCTGGCAACATCGTATGTGCCAGTCATTAAATATGTGCACAAGTTACAGTAATAATGTCAAACATGGTGGAATGTAGTTGCACATTTGCAAGCATCTTACTGTCTGTCTGTCCTGGTTAGGATCGTTTGAGGGGCAACACAGCTGTATGTGCTTTGCATGGCTATTCAGGCATTTGCAGCATCCTCCCTGTGCTTTCTGACACCCACAAAGGAGTGCTTCTTTTCTAGGCTTCTTTACAAAGACACCTTCCTCCAGGAAGACTTTTTCATGAAAGTGTCCCATCCCACTTCTTCCTTCCTCTCCTGAACTCCAGCTACTTTCTCCCACGTGGTATGCAGCCCTACCCCCTCGGTATTTTGCTCCAAAGCTTATTGAGCAGGTTGACACCCAGTCCTGTGGCTGGAGAGCAGGACTGTCTTGCCCCAGTGAGGCCGACAGGCACATTGGTGTGTTCGTACAGAAGTACTGCAAACCATTTGGTTTCCTCCAGGCAAATATTCAACGGGAGTGATGACAGGCCCAGGAAAAATGTTTCTGTGATGGGAAGGTAAACATTACATGCTTCCCAGGCAGCTCCCTCTGCCTCCCCCCTTGGCACATGCCAAGGCTGTGTCGTAGCCTGTTAAAACACAACAGCCCTTAAGAGTTTTTGCCCTTTCTGCTGCACATTGCAGCCATTTCACAGGCTGATGTGTACCTGTTGTCTTCCCAAAAGCCAGAAATAATCGAGGGCTTGTCTCTATCATGCTGCAGTGGACACAGAGAGAATTGTGTTTTCTGTATTCATAGCTCTGGTAGCAGTTTTGTTGCTTCCCAAGGGAAAGGGAGGGGAACCCCTCCTGCAGAGGGAAGGATGGTATGTTGAGTTGTTTAATGGTTGGCAATCGAAGGTGTTGGGAATATTAAAAAAACTTTACACGCTAAATCTAAATTACATGCTAAAAGTAAATTATAATCTCAAAGAAGGAAGTTTCTTTAGTACTGATCTGTCTCTGATCTGCTTTATTTTTGTCGTGGTTTAACCCCAGCCAGCAACTAAGCACCACGCAGCCGCTCACTCACTTCCCCCCAACTCAGTGGGATGGGGGAGAAAATCGGGAAAAGAAGTAAAACTCGTGGGTTGAGATAAGAACAGTTTAATAGAACAGAAAAGAAGAAACTAATACTGATAATGATAACACTAATAAAATGCCAACAGTAGTAATAAAAGGATTGGAATGTACAAATGATGCGCAGGGCAATTGCTCACCACCCGCCGATCAACACCCAGCTGGTCCCCAAGCGGCGATTCCCTGCCCCCCCCTTCCTAGTTCCTAAACTAGATGGGACGTCCCATGGTATGGAATACACTGTTGGCCAGTTTGGGTCAGCTGCCCTGGTTGTGTCCTGTGAGAACTTCTTGTGCCCCTCCAGCTTTCTCGCTGGCTGGGGATGAGAAGCTGAAAAATCCTTGACTTTTAGACTAAATACTACTTAGCAACAGCTGAAAACATCAGTGTTATCAACTTTCTTCACACACTGAACTCACAACATAGCACCATACCAGCTACTAGGAAGACAATTTACTCTATCCCAGCTGAAACTAGGACAATCTTCTTTTGAAATCCTAGTGAGGGATAAGCTTTCCAAAAGTCATGATGACCAACAATGTGATGTTCAGAAAAGACCTGCTCTCTTTCTTAACATATTATAAAAGTTAATTGTGTGGAGTTTTAGAGACTCCCAAAACTCTGGATGTCACAACGGGAAGTACCAGGGACTGAACACAATGGGAAGAATGGATCCATAGAAAATCACATTGCAGTCAACAAGTGAGTGGTTGGTGGCATTGGGATCACGGTTCCTTCCAACACAGCATGCCATGTTCTGGAGAAGGATAAAAGGCACTAATTCATTTTAGGGGGTTGGCATCTGTTTCTTTTGTTGCACTCCAGGTTTTTCCATAGCCATAGAGAACATCACATTTCTCCAAGCTAATTTTAATAGCTGAAAAAAAAGGGTAACTGGACCTTTCCGGTAAGGAATTCATAATTTATACAAAGCATTAAATTTCCACCTATAAGTTTGTCTTGTGGTTTTTTTTTTCATCTAATTCTTCTTTGTATTATTAAGACAAAAGTTGTTAGATAATTTTGGCATTTGCACCCTTTTAATGTCTCATTTGGCATCATTCTCTCCCACAGCAATAACCTAGCCAATCTCTATATGTTAATTGACTACTAGCCCCCTAGCCACATTTGTCATTCTACTCTAATTTCCTTTTTAATTATCCTTATCTTATGATATTAAGAAGCACAGATATGTTTGCAGATTTCTGTGTGGAATCATAATAAACAGACTCTGCATTTACCTCCCAGATAACATCTGTAGCTTGATGCAAAGTCCTTGTCTGTTTGCCATCGCCAGTCATACACTTATACCTTGCTTGGAGCCTGGCCCAAGGCCTGCTGATGTCAGTAGAAATCTTTCTAATTATCCTGTTGATGACCCTTGGTATGATTCAGGAATTAGTGGCAGGACGTGTTAAAGCCCCATAGCTATTAAATGTTACCTCATACACCTTTACGTGCCCAGAGCTTTGCCCTATGTAGGGCTGCCATTTCCCCTTGCAGGATAAGACAGTCCTTCCTCAGTGAAGGTTTGCAGATGCCCTGAAGTCCTGAGGAGATGAAACCTTTACTGCCTGACTCCCCACTCGCACGCTGCCCCGCCTGGCATTGTTGCCACCCAGAGATCTTCCTCTCCTTGAGGAGCTGATTTTAAATCTTGTTACCCTCCTCCAGGTCACCTGGTTAATTAGTTTGCATTTTTGCTTGGTTAAATCTAATGTGGTTTTTTTTATTGTTTTCTGCTGTTGTTTCCAATATTGCTTGAGGAATGCTTTTCCTCGTACTCACAGGAATCCAGGCAATTAAGAATAGCATTCGTAACCCCTCTTAATGAATTTTACCAACATGCATCCTGTAGGGGAGTAATGAAAGGAAAACATGTGACATATATCCCTAACTTTCATCTAGACACAGCACAGAGAAGACTGTGTCACAGCCAATATTTAAGACTGAATAATGTCTTTAATGATCTGGAAAATTGCCAGGCTAAAATGAATGAACTAGACACCATTTTCGTAGAAGAGGTTATATTATCTATTATCTTAATGAAGGGACATAAAATTCAGGTAAAAAGGAAAGAACAAAATTATTACCAAAGATAATGAAATGAAATACTAAAATCTTCTTTGCTATACTTCAGGTTTTGGAATCATTTATATTATTAAAATGTACAGCATTTGGTGGAGTCCATAAAAAGGCAGTCTTCAGTGTTGTTGTTTTTTTCTCTACAGGCCACAGAGTTTTCCACAGGCACAGTGTCCTGGTTTCAGCTGGGATAGAGTTAACTGTCTTCCTAGTAGCTGGTACAGTGCTATGTTTTGAGTTCAGTATGTGAAGAATGTTGATAACACTGATGTTTTCAGTTGTTGCTCAGTAGTGTTTAGACTATAGTCAAGGATTTTTCAGCTTCTCATGCCCAGCCAGGGCACCTGACCCAAACTGGCCAACAGTGTATTCCATACCATGGGACGTTAATACCTTGGGTTGTGCTGGAACAGTAACTACAGTGGTCATCAATATAGTTCTTACCCGGACAGTGTGTCACTGTAAGCCCTTCTGCGATCCGCACAGCACAGAAATGTTAGGAGAGGGCCCAGGGACAGCAGGTAAAGATTTCTGTCGTTCCTATAAGAGTGCAGAGAGTACACATTATTACATACAGTCTGCCTGTTGTCTCTTTATAAGTAATTTATAAATTGTTAGTACATAAACATACATAAATGGGTGAGGTGACAGTCCTTACAATAGTTGTCTGTGGCCACAGAATTGCTGTGTGACCTGGTAGCGTCACTTTGTCTCTTGCAAAGTATTTGAAGAGCAAGGTCTTCCATTATCTTTTTGTTTCATGTGTATTGATTATCTTCCTACCAGCGCAGTCTAAAGGACAGATAAAAGGACAGAAGGGGAAAACAATGTCTTTGATTTTGAGACTCTTTGTTAGATGGAGTAATAACACACAAGCCAGATTGTGCCTGTTGTGCTCAGTTGTTAAATTCTTACATAAAGCCCTCAACGTCAGTGAGAATTGTTTCATTCATGTGGCTGAAGCCTGGATCAGAGGAAGGGAGTGAGTGCATGGCTCACACCATTTTTATGTGAGAGTTTAATTTTGTCCCCATGTTCTGTATATAAAACAAAGTGACCAAACCACCCTTCAGCCGTGGAAGTCTGAACTCGGTGGTGCACAACCTACATGGAATAAATGTTGCACTTGTGCCAGAGCAAGTGATGCTGTGTTCATACTTGGTATAAGAAAAAGTGGAGCAGGGAAGGTAATGAGAGCACATACCCACAAGAAGACTACCTAAGGATCTAAACAGTTTCTGACACGGGGAGATTACAAAGTGTCAAAGCTTACTTGTTTAATGAACCCACATAAAATCCCTAAAGAATTTCAGCAATAATTATTTTGTACATTTTAAGGCAGAATTTCAAATGACAGTCCCCAAACTAACACCTGCAGTTACAATCACTTGTATATGCAGGTACCTGATTGCATCTGTAAATCAAATAGATGTTTAAGTAACTTCAGCTGTGCCTGAAAAATTGCAGATGCAAAAATGCAGTCCTTACTGAGGGCGTGCTGGAAGTTTGGCCCTGCATTTCTGTTAGGTGCCTCTAGTGGGGAAAAAAAATGCTCACTGCTATGAAAACTGATAAATTCTTTCTTCATAGTAACAAAGTAGCATGAACTCAAAATGAGCTTCAGCATGAAAAAAGGAGGGCATGTGACAGCTTTTAATTTTTTTTTTTATAAATCGTCATCATACCTAATGGTTGTGAGTTGTGTTCACAGTGAAAGAAAAGAAAGAGAGTGTGTAGAAACTGTAAGGAGAAGATATTATAATCTTTGGAACTTTGCATTACTTTTTTATAATGATATTTTCTCTCCATGTCCTCAGCTGGTTTTCCAACTTAGTAAAATTTTCGCTATCAAAGTTCAATCTTTTTTGAACAAGTACTATTAATTTATATGCCATGCTCTGGAGGATGTACTGAAATTCAAGTTTATCACAGAAAACAATTCTTCTTATAATACCTTTTCATATCTTACCTGATTTTATTTATTCACTTTTTTACCAGAAAGAAAAATGCTATTTTTCTGCTTCTCTAATTCTAAAATGGGTGCAGGCATTTCCCTTATAGTTCATCTTGTGCTTGAATACATTTCAAAACATGAGATGATCTTCATTAAGAAAAAGCTGTGAGTATCAAAGTTGAAAATGAGGTTTGAGGAAAAAGTATTTCATGGCAAAATTTTCACTTTAAAATGCAAGCACCAGTAATTAAATTCATGAGTGTTTCATGGCAAATTGATAACTTGAGTTACAAGTGATTAATTTGCATGATTCACAAGAAACTCCTCTGAAATCAAAGATGTTACAACAGTGCAAACTTTGTGTAGGGTGTTCAGAGTCAAGCTGATAAGGTACAAGTGTTGTGCTGAGGAATATTCCAGTTTCACCAGCCATTTCTGTTTATGCGTAAGGATATTTTCTTATGGCGTGCTAGGATAGAGGGGTTTATTTAATTGTTTTTCCCTCACCTAGGCAAGCTACTACAGAGTTACTAACATGTGCATGCCTTCTTAAAGAATCACAGATTTGTCACAGCAAATCATTTTCCCCCATACATTGAGAAAATCTTGTTGTCAATATACTCCAGGCTTTGTACTCTGATAGAGATCTGTAATTACAGGAACCTTTCAGCTTTTTAATGGTGATGCATTCTTTGTTTATTTTTCATACCTTTGGTCTACAACAGCTGCTATAAAACTGTGATCTGCAGATTGTTAGGAAACATATGGCCCAATATGATTAATTTAGTCAGGAACAATTGTGGCTGATGACATTTTGGCTGAAAGGACAAGAAATAAGCATTAGCGCCAACTCCTCCAATGTGCTGGAAAGCAACAGCAATAATTTCACGTTATGTGGTTCTGTGTTACTGCACTGTCTAGTGTCTCTTCCCCCATCTTCTCTTTCCAAGATCATTGTACATCTGTAAAGGGTATACATAGTAGAATATTGTCAACCTGTATGCTGTGGGACTGTGTAATTTTTTTGCATTAATGAAAGTTTGAATTAGAAATGAAAAGATCGTTTGTGCAATTACATATTCTTAGCTATAACATGGACTTTTTTCACTACAGGTACTTTAGCATAAGGCAAAATAAAAGGAACAATTACCTTAAAGTATGTACCTTGTATTTAAATATTTGTGAAAATAGCAATTTAGCAAGGAGCAGTAGATGTAATGGCAGGTTATCTTAGCTAAGGCAGTTTGGAAGAGGGAGCAATACGATGAGGTTTCATGCATATGCTCTTCAGTCCTTTTGGTAGCAGGTGACCTTGAAAGTGTGAACTAAGCACAAGCAATGCAATATTGTCTTAATGAGTCTACAGACAACCTGAAACAGTAACTCCGAAAGTCATAATGAGCCCCATCCATTTCACTGGGCGGTTAAGCTTGAGACATAAAGATGAACATTTGAATGTCATCATTATTAATTGTATCATCAGTGATTATTTTATCAGGAAAATCCAGCTAGCTTAGTTTCCCAATCAGTTTCCATGCTTTCTATGTACTAAAATGTCAATAGTAATCCCTTCACCCAAGGCTCTCCTGATAAATTCTACAATACTGTAAATTATTTGGCCTTGCCAAAACACAGATGAATTAAACAATTATAAAGATAGTGACAGGGAAAATCCTATCAGTTTAGTACTCAGAGAAGCAACCCCATTCTGCTACTTTATTTTACTCCTCCCTCTATTTAACTAACTGAAAAATGGAATTTTTCACTGCCCATGCCAGAATTCTCTGGAACCCAGAAAGAAAGGCGCAGAATTTGATTTCTCCTTGCTATAGAGAAGTCAGGGTCCTAACTCTACACAGGCTTTTTTATTGCACCTAACAAGCATGTTGTGGTTATTAAGTACTGGTTGATAGCAATATACATGTTTTAATCAGAAATCTTAGTTGCTCTTTCAGCTACCCACCCCATGTAAGCACTTGCTAAGCATTCTCCATGGAGAATTCAGTGCAGGAAAACAACAGCTCGTTAGTCACCAACACAGATTGGTAGGTGGGAAATCCAAGTGTATGCCCACCCAAAGTTCAGCATTTAAGGGGAGGAGGAACCACTGGATCAACTTGGCTGATACGTATTTTGCTAAGATGCTAAGATCCTAAGATTTCACCCTGTTACTTTTTCTGTTCATTGCAGCAAAACTGTGCTGGACTAAAATATGTTGCTCATGAAGGGGGAAAATAAAAAGGGTTCTGACAGACCAGACAGGTGGTACTTGAGTGAAACTGGTGGGCCAAAGCTGGTACCATCTCCTCTAGGCACCCCATTTTCTGAAAAGTGTTGCCTGCCAGGGACAGAGCAATGCCTGAGACATTGCAGTGCTTAACTTGGTATGTTACGATAGGTTGAGATCACAGGCAGAGAGGCCACTGTGGACAAGCAGACTCTTTGGCAGACTTCCCCTTGTAAGCTCCTTACATGAAGGATGCAATGTTGCTGAATAGCAGTTATTGAGTGTTTTTCTTTCAAAGGTAACCTGTCAGTCGTATGCATGAAACAACAGTATTTCCAAAAGAGGCTGAGATCTGTGGGACAAGATATTGGTCCTTGAGGGTAACAACTTTAGAGCCATCCCCAGCCAGTTCTGATTCTCCAGATCTGCCAGACAATTCTTAGCTCGCTTAATGATGATTTATAGTTATTGTACCTTGCATCATACTAATAACACACATTATTAACTCTCTAATGTTGAGCACCTTGTTGTAAGGTTCATCATGTACCTAGCCTTCTACAAGTCCACAACTACACAAGGTTGCTTTAAGCACCTGTATTCATAGCTGCAGTTGTCTTTATCATGTGTTTGGAACAGAATATAAGGCCAGAGTGTATTAGTGCTGTGATTTTTTGTCTTGTTCACTTCATATAAATACTATCATAAGTTTATATATATGTGTAACAAGTCCCTTCTTTGTCTTCTAGGCTGAGCATAAAAATTACCAAAGTATGGCCATATGCATTGCTGTGTCATGTAATTGTTTAGTAGCCAAAGCACTTCAGTCAAGAAGTTTAGAGTTCCAGCTAACTGTAGAGAAAAGAAAATTTTATTGCCCAAACCACATTTCTTTTCTGTAAGACTGTCTTATAAATTTCTTGACTATAGTGCTTGGATCCTTATGGCAATTACTGTGTAACTCAATTATGGGTAACAGCATAATGCAGCTAATTTGATTTATCTGTATTTCAGTAATGATCATGTCTACTAGTAAAAGTTACATTCTGAAAAACCCACCAAGTTACTAAAAATTTTTATATGCATACATAAAAGCTTCTTAAAGTTTCTGTTCCATGTCTTCAGTGGAGTTTTTGATTGAGTAGTTAATACCTACCTATCTGTAACAACATTGTAGAAGCACTAGAGCTGGATTTGACGTTGTGAGCCATTTCTGAGGATATGCAGTACTTCTGATCCTGGTGTAATGTCTGTGACTAACTAAATAGGGTGTTTGGTGATGTCTTTAAAAAACTATGTCAGTGGAGAATATTAATTATGGAATTTATCTGCCTCCCTACCTTCACTTGCTTTACATTTATATTTTTTTCTACCAGCTTATGAGAGATTAGTTTTTTGCATGTTCACAATACGAAGTACAGTCCTAACAGAGTGTTTTAAGTGCAACTACTCATTCTTATTACAGGGTCTGTCTGTTTATGGGAGTGCCTTGCAAACTGCCTAGGCCTCTTATTTTTTTCTGAAAAGGTCGAACACCTTGGACTGACCCAAATACTAGAATTAAGGGCCACAACTGCCCCCTGCAATTCAGGACACATCAGTTCAGGGCCCTCTCCTACCTGAGGGGACTGAGCTTGCATCTCGGCACCATGCCTGCTTACCAAGCCTCTAACTTGTTGCAGTGCAAGTTTCTCTAAATCCCTGCTCTTGAAGCTCTTCCCAGCTGCATGGAGTAATAATTCATGATGCCAGGGAGAGTCTGAGCAGGTCCCCAGCTCAGTGGTTAAGGCACACCACCAGGATGCACAGCACCAGCTTCCACACTCTGCTCTCATGGTGGGCTAGTTAGTTGCTTGGTTATTTACCCAACATAGAGCAGGTTCAGTAGGAGAAAAGCTTAATTCAGAAAACCTACAGCATGGTATATGATCCCTATCATATAGATGTGAGTTCAAGGAAGATCAATTGAATGTGGGATTTGAACATACACACCCTATATTCAGGTTAAGCACTGAGCACACAAAGGGAGGAGTAACTATTATCCTATGTTATGTCCCACAGCAAAATGTAAGCACCTGCTAGACTGGACAAATGAATGCTTGGCCTGTGCTTGTGTTTTTTTCAGAGCTATGCTCAAACACGGTTTTGTATAATGAAATGCAACCACTGTACCTGTGAGGAAGGCTGAGATGATACCCATCCAGTTCCCCTGCTCTTCCCAATGGCCTTTTACTTGAACCCTTGTTCCTGGCTTGAATCAGAGCAGGATCTGATATACAGGCGGTGTGAGCTGGGGAGGCATAGTGGCCCAGGCTCACATCTGAGCACCCATGTAACATCCCAGTACAGAAACCATGGGTACCTCCATCCAGCTGGGCAGGAATACTGGTACCTCCACCCTCTACCTCCTTTGTGAACTGAGCCAGACGCGCTTGTGTGATCTAAATAACATTTGTTTTTAAATGCACTCTCTGAGAGAGACTGCTATGTATTTTGGGAAGAAGACATGAGTATTATGTTTTTAGGTCTTGATGTGATAATGTTAGGTTTAGATATCTGTTGTCTTTGAAATACAGATGGGATAAAAGGCATCTGGAAGAAAGTGAAAAAATCTTGCCAAGGCAATTCCATTTTACACTATTGAAACTACCAGACATTCACCTTGATTTCAGAGTTCTCTGCAAATCATTTGTTGATACCAAAATCCACATAGTTCTTTTTAAATTCTGGTACATATTTCCTTAAAAAAAAAGAAAAAGAGTAAGTTTCATATTTATGTCATATGTGTGTCATATTTCCTAAGTTGCTGTGCATCCCTATGTTGGAAAGAGTTCAGCTGGTATTAAATAACTGGAAGAAATGATTTGAAAGTTGCAGAAGGACTATATTCTACTTCTGTGTAAACTCAGATCGCTAATAAGAGTTTGTGCAGAAGCAACAGATAAAGTGCTTGGAACAAGGGCGGCCACAGACCACATAAAACAGAAACCTGCCAGGGAGTGATGTCTCTGAATATCATATATCAGTAGACACAACCTTCTAATATTATTATCCCTTCACGCACCCAATAAATCTCATCCAAATATGTGAGATGGGTAAAGGTGACATTTTAGACCTTCTCTGCAAGAAGGTGAATTAACAGAGTTGTGCTCAGGGGGAAACTCCACAGCAGGGACCTGGCTTCAGACAGCTCTGATGCTACTGGGCTGCAATAGCTGCTTCAGTTCCTTCATGTCCTTGTACACAAAATCTGTTCAAAACTTGCTTTGGATGATTTCCTGCACCGAAGCCATCTTTTCGTGTCCTCCACCAAGTAACGTCCGTTTGTTAGTTATGTGGGAAGGAGGGGCATTTATGCTACCTATTATTAGTACCCATATTCAGTGCCTCAATCAAGAGTGTAATGCCCTGAGGTTTATGCTATATTCAGTGGACAGTTATTCCTGAAGGGATCATGATTCATTTTGGGAACTTCACTTAGGTGGTTAATTACTCCCTGAAAGAGTTTATTTCCCTGCATTATTACAGGCTGAACTCAGGGCAAGCGGCTTTCTTGTTTAGGTTGTTGATCCATGGTCACTTTGTGCCAACCTTCATGAACAGAGGTCAGGTGTACACCCCCCAGGGGTCCATGACAAGTACAATAGTGTTCAACGTCGTTATTAATGATCTGGATGATGGGGCAGAGTGCACCCTCAGCAAGCTGGCTGATAATACAAAACTGGGAGGAGTGACTGATACGCCAGAGGGTTGTGCCACCAACCAGAGGGACCTATCAGGCTGGAGAAATGGGCTGACGGAAATCTCTTCAAGTTCAACAAGGGAAAGGGCCGAGTCCTGCACCTGGGGAGGAACAACCCCATGCATCAAAATATGCTGGGGGCCACCCAGCTGGCAAGCAGCTTTGCAGAAAAAGCCCTGGGAATCCTGGTGGACATCAAGTTGACTGTGAGTCAGCAATGTGCCTTTGCAGCAAACAAGGCTAATGGTATCCTGAGCTGCATTAAGAGGTACGTTGCCAGCAGGTCAGGGGAGGTGATCCTTCCTCTCTAATCAGCACTGGTGAAGTACTGAAGTATCAGACACCTGAAGTACTGTGTCTGGTTCTGGGACACAGTTTACTGTGTCCAGTACAAGAGAGATATGGAGCTACCGGAGAGAGTCCACCAAAGGGCCACCGAGATGTGTAAGGGACTGGGGCATATCTCCTGTGAGGAAAGGTTGAGAGAGCTGGGACTCTTCAGCCTGGAGTAGAGAATTCTCAGGGGGGTTCTTATCAGCATATACAAATATCTGAAGGGAGGGTATAAAGAAGACTGAGCCAGGCTCTTTTCAATGGTGCCCAGTGACAGGACAAAACGCAATGGACACAAACTGAAAAGCAGGAGGTTCCCTCTGAACATCAGGAAACACTTTTTCACTGTGAGGTTGACTGAGCACTGGCACAGGTTGCCCAGAGAGATGGTCTAGTCTCCATCCTTGGAGATATTCAAAAGTTGTCTGGATGTGGTCCTGGGCAACCTGCTCTAGGTGACCCTGCTTGAGCAGGGGTTTGGACCAGATGACCTCCAGAGGCCCCTTCCAACCTCAGCCATTCTGTGATTCTGTGATCCTATGATTCTGTGAAAACTTGAAAATACACATTTCTGTATTATTAATGCATATGTCAAGTATCTCCTTCGAGTCTCATTTCAAGTCTTTTCTTGAATTCTGATAAGCATTTGGCTTTGCTAATAAAAGAGCTAATCTATTACAAGGGTCAAAATTGGGCATAAGCAGAACAGAAAGCCTCATGAGTTTTCCTGGTGATAAAATTCTCCCTAGATTAAGACAATTTTGACAACAACATTCCAATATATTTATTAAAAATCTTTCTATAAGCACTTATAGATGATGTTTGCCCGTGAGAAGAGGGGTCCACTGGGAATTAGAAATAAAATATGATATTGGTTACTTGAGAAACTACACCTCAGTTGTTTGTTTGGTTTCTTTCTTTGTGAGATTACAGCAACCTAATCAAGAAGAAAAATTTTTATATCTCAGAATCCCACAGGGATGATACCCCTACATCATTTTATCATTGCTTCGGGCAAAGCTAGTGCACTTCATGGAATTTAGTGCAATTTAATTTATTAACTTAATTTATAAAAATAACTACAAATGTGTACTTCACTTCCATATAGTTCTGGTATACTAATGGTTTTTAATATCCTCTACTAAGGAATAACTGGTGATCAATACAGGAGTTATACAAAAACAAATCCTCTGACTGTCTTCAGAGATTGTTTTTAGGCAAAAATGTTTGAGTTTCTCATTAAATGAGTGGTCTCATTAAAAAAAGCTGAGCACCAAAACAACATATTTGAAAGGTTTAGCAACATTGAAGTTTTACTAATTTCTTGTATTATTGTGCCCAAGCATATTGTCAAGTTACCAACAGAGAATAAGATCAATACACAATGGGTTATGGACATAAGAATCCTGTTCCCTGAATGAGCTGCCAAGCAATTAGCAAACTCTTTTTACTTAACTTCTCTTTATGATTTTTCATGTGGAACAAGATCTTTAGACCCATATGACGACCGCCTGTTGACCTAGCAAATTTTGTGACTTGTAATTCATAAGGATAAACATTTAATTTACCAGTGGAAGAAAAGAAAAGAAGTCTGTTCAGGACTGAACTGCTTACCCTTTATCATTCTGTGCTGTTCAGAGCTTCCGGGACTGCTGCCATTGCCTGTGACAGAGAAATACCTGTCTGTGTTACTGATGCAAAGTATATAATATTTTTAAAAATTGAATAACCAAGGTATTTTGAGAATTATATCTCACAGTTAGCCTCCTGCTGAGACAACAGGTCCTAGAAATAGAACTCAGTGACATTGGCACAGACTCTTTGTTTTTATGAGATGAAAGATGACATAAAAGAATGTGACTGCCCATTCACCCCCAAAACATACCTTGAGAGAAGGTGAGATCCTGTGGATCAGTGTCAGAAACTATAAATTTCAAGCTCAGAACTTAACAAAAGACTTTCAAACTAGGAAAACTTCCATTCTAAAATAGTGACATGCTCATCATCCCTTTGGGGTCATTCCAGAGTAATATTTTAACTGCTTCCAATTTTCATGCTTCCTTCTTTTATTTCATTATAAAAAATACTAGTTAACAGCATAGATTATTTTAAAATGCATATAATTTTTTTTCAAGGATTTTTTTTTATTTTATGTGAACATATCAACAAAACTCTTAACATAAAGAAAAATAACAGGCACAAAAAAATAATTAATTGGTGTGAAGTAATACCAAGGACATTTTATATCTGTACTTCATGCCTGATATTGGGATCTGATATTCAGATAACATTCATCCAGCGGTGGCTAAGATCTCCAAGTAAAATGCTACCACCATTTCTATCACACAGTAAACTTCCATAGATTTTAGTGGGACCAGGGTTTCCCTCTTACAAATCTTTCAAACAAATTGAAGGCTAATTTTGGACAAACTCTAGAAATGCTAATTTTTTTTTTCCTAAAGAAAAAAATATAAAGAATGAGGTCTTTTAAAATACTGTTTGTGAGAAAACAATTGTGTCATAGGGTTTTCTTTGGATTTCTCTTTGCAATTTTAGATACACAAAGACACATGGATTGTTTTCAGCGTGCACAGGCAAAGATTTTTTCCTGCCACACTGTTAACATTTCTAGTTAAGTGGAAGAAGACTTAGAAGTACAAGCAGAACTAACAAATAGAAATTTTGGGGAAGTAAAATCATAAAAACAGTTTTAGCACAGAGGTATTTTCAGAAACATACAGATGATAAATATGATCCAGCTGATATAACTGCTGAATACTTGTGCCCCTGAGAACATCAGGGTGGTTTTTTAAAGACTGTCAGCTCCTTGGACAATATGTAAAAGACTGTTTTCCTACAGAATGGACTTCTCTTACTCACAACTAATATTGGCAGAAGTCTTTAGGTTTAGAATTGAGAGATATTTCAAGAGGTTAAGAAAGGCCTTCTATTTCTAAGCTGCTTTTAGAGGACCAATAAAGTATTCCTTTTACACATACCCACAAAAAAAATGTGCTGCTGATAAACACAGTTGGCCGCAGACAGGGTTAGCTGTACATCCTCTTCAACAGGAAGATCAAAGTTTCTGACCTAAAGGCTACTCAAAAGAAACAAAAGAGAGGTTAGATACAACGGCTGTGCCTTTAGAGTTTCTCTCATACATGTAGACAAAGGTAGAAATAGCTTTTTTGGACAGGACTGCTGTCCGGTGTTCTGCAGAAAAAGGAAAAGCACGAGATCCATGCACTGGATAGTGAAGCTGCAGTGTACTGGATATTCAGCCTATTCATCAAGAGGGAGCATGGACCTAATTTGGAGTGGCAGCTCCCATGTGGTTGGATTACATTCTACACACTTAATGTCCAAGCCACTTTTTTCCTCCATTACCAAGGAAAAGGTGTCTCTAACTCTGCGTGTTAGTGTGTACTATCTTTGACTAACTTGAATAGCACAAACAGCAGACTCTCAGCAGCCACCCTCTTCAGCCGACTTCCAAGTCTAGCGGCAGAAATTCAGCTGGAATTTCTCATCGGGAACCTCCAAGCAGGTAATCACATACCAAAATACAAATTGCAATGATTTTTCTGTGCATCATAAGGAAATCTGTTAATTTCCTCCCTCAAGAGTTAGTCACTGTCTTGATTGTTCCAGATCTGCTGTATTACATTATTTGCACCCATGGCCACAGGTGAAACATGCTTACAGGTACCTGATCACAACAAAATACATTTTCCATCTGCACGATTCCAGATTTCCCGAATTCTCCATCCTTTTGTGATTTTGGACTCTACTGGGCTATCTGAGCTATTGTCTAGTCTTTGTACTTTACCTGCCAGGACATTTTCTCATTGCTGTGTGGAGCTCCTTTTGGGAAAGCACCTGCTGCCTCATCTCGTCTTGTCTCATCTCACCTCCATAAGAGCTCCCATTGATGCTGTCATTGCCACTCATGTTTAATTGTGTTCCCTGGTGCAAGTAGTGGCTTCCCAGAAACATGGGATGGTGACTTAAACCAGCCATATTGGTACTGGCTTTAACCTTCACAGGGCAGAAGGCAGTGGCAAAGGACCAGACATCTGTGGGAGTTGTGGGGAGCAGAGACCCCAGGTTTAGTCTTTTCCACCACAGACTTCTGTGGTTTGGAGGATGAGTCTCCTGAACCAGGAATGCTTTGCCAATGAGAGGTTTCCAGATGTGATAGGAGGTCATTATTAGAAATTTAGCAATCATTATTGGCAATTTTTGGATTTGCAATCCCTTCATCTGTCTCCTTTGCATGGTATTTAGATTTACTTTTTTGAAAAAAGTCAAAGCTATTAAAAATATGCAAAAAAAAAAGTTTTAATTATGGCTTCTTTTTTGTCTTTATTTATTTATTTGTTTGTTTGCTTGCTTGCTTGCTTGTTTGTTATTACTCAGGAAAGTCCCTAACAACACATAGTTTAAAACCACAAAGCCCCCATGAAATAAGCCACAATATACCACCTGACAGTTATCAGCAGTTACAGGCTCAGACCATGCTTGCAAAAGCACCTGGCCACTGTTGCCATTATTACACCCAGATAATTTCAAGTCTGCCATTTGTGGTGTGCCACAGAGGCCAAAGATCTTGTTACAACTTTTAGTTGAATACATGTATTTCCAAGGACTCGCATTTGAACTTACATGTATTTACTTTGGGTTGAAGGTTGCCTTTAATTCTCATGTACAATTGGCAAGGTCAACAGCAGGAGTCTGCCACATAGAGGTCATTATATGGTTTATGGCAATTACCTTTCTTATTACCAACCTGACTCATCTTCAGAAGTTAATCATGTTAAAAGAAAATTACTTGGGGAACATTATGGGGTACCAGGTAATACACTGATGCTGCATTTCGTGGAGACAATGCCTTTTTAAATGACTTAATTAGGCATTTGTGGAGAATGTGGGCCTTTTAAAAAAATTTTCAGTAATTCAGTACTTTCACTGACTTTTTTTTAACTGGGCCAAGCTAACACTGAGATTCAATGTCTTCAGTGGGACAGAGAAGCGAGACATGGGTGTGGAATAGGTAGGCAAGTCTGGTTGAAACAATTGAATTGCTAAGGACAGAGAAATAGGGTTAGGTTGAGGTAGACTAGATCAACCACTGGGTGTTTTCTTTTAGGGAGTGGCTGACAAGGCAGTCAGAAGATGTAAAACCAGAATAAATGCAGTTTAAAAAAGGACTTAACGTGCTGGGAACTGCAGTAGGAGCTCTGTAGCCCAGGGAAGTGAGATATGGAAAGAGATCTCAGGTATGCTGGCAGAAAGAGGTGAGTAATGCCAGTGGGGCTGGCCTGTGTGGATGCTGTGGTTTTCCCTTCTACACCAGAGTCCTTCCAGTGCCTTATGTCACCAGGCAAATATGAACAGGCCTATTCTGAAAATGTCTGGTCTTTGTCACTGAAAACACACAACCCTGTTGGTAGTCTGGCTTCTAAATTTGGTAAGTGTCCAGGAGAAGTCTTATGAATTCTTGGACCCATTTGAAAGAAGTACGGTGAGAAATGAAGGTGTGGAAGCAAGTGATAATCTTGGACCTGCAGACTGTACTGTTGTAAAAATGTAGTGAGACTAGTATTACCAGCAGCCTGGTATTACATGGTCCCACTCTCAGGCTGAACACATAAACATTGAATGCATTGCATGGCCTGTGGATCTATGATGATGCTGTGATCTCTAGTAGGAAAGATATCTGGTTTTACATTATATAGAATATCTAATTTTCTGAAGGAGTGATACTGTATGTAATAAGAGTTTAAATTACAGAGTACTTTGGAAACTGGCTGGTAAAGCTGCCTGGTGATGAAAACAGACCTGTTAATAATTTTTTAAGTGAACAATATGTAAGACAGTGCTGGCTGCCTCCAAATTGCTTATTGCACAGCTGGATGCTGATTGTGTATGACAGGTGACAAAACCAGATCTGCCCGCCAGATCTAATTCAGTTGCATGCTATAATTCTGGCATTTGCTATATGCTGGTGTTTAAAAGTTGTAATTTCTTCCACATAAATACAAGATTGCATTTCTTGGCAATATAATGGAGACAGTTGGGGCAGAAGCCAGAAGAAACTTTCACAACCCACATACTGGAGTTTAAAGTTATGCAAAAGATAGCTCTGGAGGCTTCAGGGAATACAGCTGAGATCATGCAGAATTGTAAATTATATACTCTACACAAATAGCTTGGGGCCACATGATAATTAATAACTACTGTATTTAAGTAGTTGGGAACTCAGTTTCATTTATTATTAATTATAACTTTGTTTAGCAAATGTTCTCCATGGTAATTGCCTGTTTATCTTGTCTGTATATGATGTTAGCAGATAGCTTGGATGAACAAACTGATTAGTAGGAGTCTTAATTATATTGCAACAGTTGTCCCTATTCTAGCAGGTAATAGAAAAGAAAGCTGTAAAGCAGATAAAAGATCAGTAAGTTGCATGTTTGCAACACTGGCGCACATCAGTAGGTTATCTGCTAGAGCAGTAAGGTCAGGTTTTGTGAGCAAGTGAGAGTAAAGGGTAGGTTTGGAATAACTTAGTTCTTCAAACCGTCCCCCTCCCAAACCAACCCATAAACTACCCAGCGATCAGTGGGGAGTAACTGTGATTATGTAGGAGATGCAATACTGGATTTTTGTAATGCAGTCCTAACAGTAACTCATGATCACATCTATAAACCCAGAAGGAATTCTCTGGAAGAGGACAAACAAAACAAAGCACATTGGTAAACAATTATTTTCTGGTTTGCCATCTCTGCAAATGACTACATCTGTACTCACAGATAAACTAGTTTCCTTCCACAGTGGCAATAATAAAATCTGGCTGTATGAGCAAACAGAGGGCATACATTAAAACTGTTTTACAGCTAATCTGGAAAAAAGAGGAATTTTTATAATCAGCTATCAAACATCCACTGCTTGGTGCAGGCTTAAAACACTGATAAAGGGCTGCAAGAGGGTTTGGATAGTGATTAGTCAGCTCTGGATCAGGTCTGCTTCTTCCTACCCAAAATCTCCTGAAAATACATTTTCCCACTGTCCAGCCTCTACTGCCTTGGGGTTTTTCTTTTTTTTTTTTTTTTTTTCCTGGGTGGAGATATTTCAGAAAAAAATAACATTTGCAGAAGAAACGATAAAAATGAATGTACTGTATACCTAGTCAACTAATAACCTATAATTACTTCAAAACGGAAATAAAGATAACAGATTTACCAGACTGCAACTCCTTGTGTGTGCAAAGGCAGAAATGTTGCTAAATGTGAAAAATATTGCCTTCCCCTGGGATTCTTATAACATGATATTGTGGTGATTGAGCTGAGAAATTAAGTTTGAGCAAAACCAGCAAATGGGCAGTAGTCTGCATCACTAATCACTAAAAGAAGTGAACTTTCTGTATTTATTTTCCAAAACTATTGGCCAGTCACTTTCATTAAGGTGCCCTAAGGATGGGGGTTTTTTTCTTTTCTTTACATAGGTTTTTCATTTTTAGTGTTAATAATGGCTTTGTACTTGCTTTTGAACATTTTTTAATTGTCAGCGACAGCTATTTCTCTTGATGCTGATTCTGCAAAGAGCTTAGATGACATATACCCACCTTTGAGTGTGTGATGAATCTGGTTGGCTTTGGGAGCAGTGTGCTGGATTTGTGTAGACTTAAAACTGCAAAAACAAATGCTTTAATTCAATCAGTGCTCTGAGAACTCAATCCAGAAATAGGCACCTAATGGCCACTTTCAGCACCATATTTAGGCACCACAGAAGATCTCAAAACCCTTCTCTCAGCAGCTACCTAAATCTGTGAGCAGTCATTTTTCTGGTAGCTGTGCCAAGGTCCTGATATCACCGTCATTAGCTAATATTTAAAGCTTTGTGGGAGTCTTAAACTAGGTGTCCCTTTAGCTGCAGGACTGAGGTGGGCCTCTGAAAGGGTGGCTGTTGGCCCAGGGGATAATAACAAAAGAATACGGCAGTGCTGGGCATGGCAGTGCTGCCTTGCACTGGTGGCCCTCTGCCTTTCATGGTGTTTCAGGTTTGACATCTGGTTTAGAGTGAAGATTTAAAACAGGTTCCACAAAACCCAAGAGAGAGTACTGCCCTGGGAGTAATAATCCAGACACCGGGGCAGGAAGGGGAAGATGACTGAATTTCCCTTTGAAGCTATGCCATTCTGCAGAAAGGAACAGAAAACGGAAAGAAAGGTTTGAGTCTCCAGCCAAGATGGTAGGGCACTGATGGGGAAGGGAGGAGGATTGTGTTGCACCTGTCCATGGAGGAACTTCAGCCATGGAGGAACTTCAGCCAGGAGAAATCAAGTAAGACTCATCTTGGAGAGTCGATTACTGGATGGCTGGGATGTTGCTTTGGGGTGCAGGAGGCCAAGATCCAGGCCCTGCTACGATCCTGGTGGGCTTTGGTGGCTTCCCAGTCAGCTAGCTAGCTGGGGCATGGCACGATTGGACTCCATGAGCTCCCTGGGGAGCCTGGGTACAAATCTTAGGGCTGCACATCGCTTTGGAGCAGGGGATGTTCACTTTACAGCACTGACTGTCTCCTTCAGGGACTTTGTGCAAGTTGAAAAGTGATGGCACCCTGTTTTGTGGCAGATGTTACTGGTTTTGAAAGGGGTCAGCTTTTATGTCCATAAAATTAAGATGGCGTCAGAATCTTTCCCCAGACCTTGGTCTGAGAAGTATTTTGCATCTTTAATCTTCTTCCATAACAAAAACCAATCCCCAAACCAAATTAAAATCACTGCAGTTGGCTGAATTTGGATTTGGATGTTGAGCTCAGAGCCTGTGGTCCAAGAAGATTTGGAGCTGAGATTTCTGACTTGGCTGATGGCAGAATGAAGTTGTCTGGGCCCGCAGTTACAGTTCTGACCTGCACAAGGGTGAGTCTGAGCAGACCTACAGGAAAAACTAAGATTAAACCTTTATTGTTGGCTGAATGAGGCTCAGTGCAGTTTATGCTCTCAGCATAGCACCATGATTGGTCACAGCCATCTGAATCCCACAGAGCTGAACACTGTCAATTTAAACTGAAATACAGACTAGCTGGAACACATTTGAAAGACTTAAAAAATTTGCCTTTGCCTCCTCTCTCTAATCTTTCAATCTCTTTTGGTGAGCTTTCTACAGAGTAGCTATCAGAGCACTGGAATTTATGTGAAGTGCATCACTATGATTGGACTAGCCCTCTGCAGAACTGGCAGACACACCTTGTCTGTTTCAGCAATTTTCATGTGTCTCTGAATTTACGGGCTGGATGGCTGCAATTATGAAAGAGCTTGAAGTCACAAAGTGGCCTTGAATATCTCTGGGACTGCAAAGACAAAACTCGATTTTCAATCACAGTTCAGTAGTGGCAGGAAAAAAGAAGGAAGCAGCAGGTATAGAGGTTATGGAGGTACCTGAGGGTAGTCAAGCAGCATAATTCATCTTGCCGGTTAGCATAAAGTCCATGTACATTCTCACTGAATGTCCATAATGTTTGCATTTAGCAACTCCACACATAATTTGCTTTGTGTAGGCCTTACAATATTTTTATTTTCTAAACTGGTCAGACTTTTGGTCACACCTCTTTCACATTCTCCTCTTATCTGACTGCCATTGGGAGCGTCTATTAATTTTAACAGAATCTAGAACAAACATGTTTCTGTGTAGCTGGGACCAGCCCAGTGTAAGTTTCTGTGTAGTGTATTCCAGCTATTCAAGGCATCAGCCGTCAGCTGCAGGACTTTTTTTTTTTTCCCCTGTGAACTTTAAGGAAGAAAAAGGTATTGTGGCACTTTCCAGCACAAGTTCAGGTGCTTTCTGCCTTTTCTGAGCAGAGAATCATTGAAGATGTCGCATTTACTGTGTGAGGGCTGCACAAAGCATTTATACGGATTGGTGTCTCCGAAATCCTTGACATCTAATGAACTGATCTGCCGCTTTTTAAATCTTGAAAGGGTATCTCTTTGGTGGAAGAGCTGCCATCACCTTCCAAAAATGATCACAGAATAAGGTGCTGGAGGAAAGAGGGGGACAGTTGGTGTGTTCATGGGACAATGGGAAGGGTGAGATGTCAAGGCACCAAGTCTGGGTCACAGTGCAAAGAGTCAGCAAAACTCTCCTCACACCTCCTCTGCATGACTGCTGCCCTCCACTTGGCTCTTGTCAGACAGGGGCTGAGCCACTTGATGCGTTTCTAAGTAGCTGGGTCATGCAGCTCAAAGCTTTACATACTGGCGAGGCTTAAGCTATGCAAAGGATGTGTGGGAGTTACAATCCTGGCTGGCAAAAGCTGCTCAGTTTCTGTGTCTTGGTCATATCTCTAATTCCTAGCTACAGGTGGCTAGTTTTGAGGCACTGACTGAAACATTAACACTGATTTCTGATACACCTTCTCTCTCCGTAAGTCCTTGAACAGATGTAGAGGAAAGCCAATGGAAGCATGGAAGTGAAAATCAACTCTTCAGCTAGATTCAAGCAGTTTCTAATTCAAGCAATCAGCAAGACAAGGTTAAGTTCTTAAAACTACTCAAGTTTTACAGTAATTTCTGTTTTAGTGTTTATATTACAGTATTATCCAGAGCCTTACCTAGAATAAAAGCTCCATTATGTTGAGAAGTTTGGAAACAAACACCAATGGGCGTATCCTGATTTGGAGTATCTGCAGCATCAGAACTAAGTGTATCCAAAAGCTAGAAGTGGCCAGGAAGAATAAAGCATTTAAGCAGGCATCATTTACTGACTGGTGATTGATACTGTCAGTGGAATACTGGCACTATTAAGAGACAATTTGACTAAAGATCCAGGTTATAGGGACTAGTAGAATCTATTTTAAACTACTACAGACAATAACTCCTATAAACTTGAAAATTGTCTAGGTCTTGAATAACAGTGAAAATAAATAAGTGGCAGGCGTTAATATTCTCACTTTACGCTTCTTCTTTTTTGCTTCTTTACTCCTGATGATTACTCATGGGGGAAGTGCAGTGATATAACCATACAGGGGCTGAATTTACTGACCTTTGTTTTAACTGTGTGGGGTTTTTTGTTTTGTTTTTTTTTTAAAGGCATTAAGTGTGAAAAAACTAAATGTTTTAAGCAACATTAAAAAAACCTTTTTCCAGAAATCGTGTTTACAGTTTGAATGTTTATTACATGATAAAATTATAGTACTTGGGAAATGATGCTTCAGTTCCTGAAATAAAGTTTCAGGGAGGCAGGCTTTGGGTAAAATAGCTGATTCCAGTAATCAAATTCTGTCTGTCAGTATGTACCATTGTCATTACTGTATTGTTAATGTATTTGGGAAAAGCTCATATGCCAGATTTTTTACTCTTATAATTAGAAGTTGTGTTTTAATTACACAAAGAAAATTTGTGTTTATAAATCTAAATGATATGGCAGTTTTCATTTGTCTGTAATAAAAATTTAGATTCCATAAAATGTGCCTTTATGGACTCAAAACCTCCCCCACTTTTTACATGGTTGATCTACTGGGTGCACAGTTTCTAGCAGCAATCACTACAAAAATCATCATTGTCCTCTAATTTAATGCAAAAGCAAAAAGCATTGTGATATGATGTAGTGTTTCACAAAGCTTGGGAAACACAGATGAATATTCGAGGTGTGCAGCCTGCATCCTTTTCTTTGCTGTGGTTTACTAGTACAGCAAGGGTCAGAGCTCACAGCATTGAGATGTTTAGCACCTCCTTGATAGTCCTGTCATAATGTCTAGAAAGCATCGTTATGTCACAATGGATTTTCCAGAGATGTTATTTATTTGTACACAAGATGTTGATGCTGTATGACTTACATTCCCAGAACTAGACTTGCAGATGCGCTTCTGTTGTCCTGAATGCAGGTCATTTCCTTCTTGAAGTGGGCCCTTCTGTAAGGCATCTGTTTAAGTTATGGCAGCAAGACGCAGGGTGACTGACAGGCTGTCTCTGCCCATCAGTTCCTAGGATGTTATTGATGTATGGCACTGGAGCTTAGGATACTCAATAGCACAATGTCATTCAAGAATATGAAAGCATAATTTTCAAAAAAAAACCAACAAAACCCTCTGTTTGCAAAATTAGGTTTTCCTTTTCTTGAGCAACTGCACCTGCAAAGACAAACCCTCTAGTTCATTGTGTGAAGAAGCATAGCTAATTTATCTATTTGTAGAAGTATGCACAGAACAGATAAAGATAGATATCTGTCTTAAATGAACAGATGTAAAGGAAATAAAATTGTGTGTGGAACTTTACCTTTTCAGGATTTAAAAATATGTTGTGTAATAAAACCAAATTAAGTAATTTCATGCTAACCTAGAAAATGTTTTCTCTTCTTGAAGTTATCTGACTTCAAGTGGGAAATCCATGATGCTTTGGGGAGAGGCAGGATAGTTAAGATTCGCTAGAGTGGAAGCAATAGTTGAATGACATGAATAACTATATAATCATTAGATTATTTTATAATATCATGTATTCTGCACTTACATAAAATTTTATTAAAAAAAAAAAGAAAAGCATTTTGGAACGCTTTTAATTATTCTGAGACCCAGGTCATGCAAGACAACCCTGGACAATTAGTAGGCTTAAAGTGTATTTGTTATTGGTCAATTGGAGATGGACACAGGATCAGCTGTATGCTCATAGAAATCTGAAGTTCCATTGCAGCATTCAGGACTGGCTTCTGGTTGTGGTAAATCGCAAGGTGTCATGTCCTGTAGTTCCAACAGTGCTATACATATAGGAGTAAGGATGATAGTTAATTCTTGCTTGGCATTTTTGCCACCTAAGTAGTATACATACATTTCTAGGCTGTATTTCCTGCTTCTATCGCCTCATTCAGCAAAGCACTCAAGTACTTGAATATTTTTAGAACCTGCTGGAATATTATACCCAAATCCATCAAAACAATATGATTAAAGATACATAAGCACATGCTTAAGTAACTTGCTGAATTCATGAGAAGGGGGATAAATCAACTTCTTCTGAAGAAGTTGGTGTTTGTGGAACATTCACAAGGTAAAGAATATAAGAAAATTCACATGCAGCCCTATAATTTATCCTCAGTACTTCAGTACCAAATTTAGGAAATATAGGGAATGATTAGGGTAGCTACAGTAGAGATCCTTGTTAGGGGTTCTATTTTTTTCCAGAATTTCATTCTGTCATACCTTCAGAACCATCCATCTTGTATTGTGAGCCTTGTCTTATTCCTCTAGGTCATGTGAAAAAAAACCCCAAACCCAAACTAGCCAAAACCAAAGAGACAAAAAACCCACTGCAAACTATAACAGTGGCAAATAATTGAGACTTTAAAACTGCTGGGCCCATTGCTAATGGTCTAATAAAATATCTGCAAATAAAAAGAAATTCCAAATGTTCAAAGCTGGTTTCAGTCTTTTATGACACAATAAATACCTTAGGATCTCATTAATGCTATTAGGCTTTTATCTCCACAAGAAGAGGGAAAAGAGAGGATGTAAACTCCAAACAGGGACTGTGTCAGGGTAAGTGTACAAGAAGAGGGAACGCTGAATGAGCAGCAGTAGGTTTATTCATAAAGCAATGACTTCAGTCATTTTTAGTCATTCAGCTTTACCTACAGTTATCATGCTTTGGAACTATTTTCTTATTTTTCTGTCATTTAACTATAACTTTCAAACTTCCATAACTTCTCCGCTTTCAGCGTCAGTAAGTACCTCTGTGATCCGCCACAAGCCATGGTACTTTCTGTTCCTTGTTACTCCAGGCTTCAAGGCTCTCCCTATGCACCCTCACAGGGTGCCCAGCCATTATTGATGCCTCATCCAAAGTAATCTCTTCTGGGAAACAGCGGCAACCTTGCTTTAGACTCCAAACTTTTCAAAAGACTAAAATGCAACTTAACCAAGATCTGAAAAGTTATCAAGTTGGTTTTAAATGAAATAATAGATATAATTGCAAAGAAGTTTTTCGTTCTTTTTATTTGCCCTTTTTTTGTGTGTGTGTGTGTGTGTAAGCTGCCAGGAATTCTGTTTCCTGGTTTTTCTTTGTAACCTGTCAGAGCTGGAAACTTTATTCGTTTTAAATCTAAATCAAATCTAGGAAGCTGACAATATTATAAGAACCATTTGCTGAACTAACCTTTTCTCAACAGTACATACTGTAGAAAAGAGACAGGGACAACTGAGATTAAGGTAATGCCATTTCTTGTTGCTCCAACACATCTTGTTAATTGAATGTGCAGTTTAGACCTTAAGCTGTCAGTCACAGAAAATGAACCTATGTATTGCAAACCAACACACAGAACTGTGGCCAGTACGATATTAAGCCAAGTTCTTTACGTGTGGCTGGTTCTTATGCATTCTTCTGGGTTTGGATACCTAATATGAGACCTCTTCCTCCAGAATTTTTTTACACCCTTTTAGAAAATAGCTATGGTATCTGAGATGAACACCAAAAAAAGGTAAAACTCCAACTCTGCCTTTCTTTTTCTTTCTTTTTTTTTTTTTTTTTGCTTACAGCTGAAGGTTTTAATTGTTACAAATAATGATAATAAAAACTGGGACAACAATAAATCTGCAATTCTCAAAATTCCTGGAAACTGCTTTTTTAGGGATTGATTTATAATTTAATTTTCCATTTGCATGTGGATAGTTTTTAGACCTTCAGTTACGTGATCATGATAAATATCCCTGGCTCCAGATAGCCTGTACAGTGCTTGCCAAGTTCCCATCTTCTCTTCCAGCCAGCTCCCTGGTCTGCTTGGAATACTTTGCAATGTACAATGAAGCTACATAATGCTGATTTGGTTCTCCCAAAGTACTGTTTATAAAAGGACATTTGTTTACCCTATAAACAGATAGTCACATTTTTACCTTGTTTCGGGACCAGCTTCCACCTTTCAAACTCTAATTTTTTAGGAATTCCAGACAGCTCTAGAGACCATCTCATTACAGAGTGTTTGGCTGGAAAATGACTATCAAGAAGCATTTTACTGGAGACTTCCCATTGCAGAGGATGTACTGCTTATTTATAAGTTTCCATTGGCTCAGGATTAGGTCATTTACTATGACAAATATGACAGCTGTCACTTGAGTCTTGTTATCAAGATTCTTGTCAGCGTTGACTCTGAAGTATAAGCTTTTCTTGGACTGTCCAACTAATGAAAGTGCCACCAGTCCTATGTGGATGATCTGCATAAACAGCAGAAGTACTAATGCATGATACTTGAGTCTTGTAGAATCAAAAGAAATGGCTGTAGATACACCAGGTTCCATCTGGTAGCTCTATATGACAGGTCTGAAGAACTGCTACCAGCCAGGAAGCTCATTTCTTTTACTCAAGCTGTGGAGGTTCATGTTCTTAGCACTTAAAATCCTAGGTTCAGATCCTTCTCGTGGACTGAGCATGGTCTGTTACTCTGTCTTTAGGGAAATGTTACCTGCTGATACTGGCCAGGTACAAGGAACCCCAGCAAATGGCACCAGGGTTAAACTGCTGAGCAGGAGCCATAAGTATGTAAAGTTTTCACTCAGCTCTCTCAAGACTTAAGTTTACATGAATTGTTGCTTGAAATATTCTGGTTCTTGTCTGATTAGTTGCCATGCTCTGCGTTTTATTTCCCTCAGGTTGATAGTTATATCCTCAATGATTTTTACAAGGTGTAAACTGCAGGAAGATGTAAATTCAGCCTGGGCAGAGAACTTGACAGCTTCAGTCCAAGACAAAAAATGAAGCGGAAAACTTGGGATCAGCAATGATTTCAGAGATGACTGAAAATTTCAGGAGAAGCTTTTTCATTAGGGTTTTTCCTATTGACCCCTGAACATTAGAGCTTCCTCCAGCACAAGAACATGTTGGTCATAACTCTGATCTCCCTAACAACAATGTACCAGAGCCACCAGATGTGCTCTGAAGCACTTCTCTCTTTGCTAAAATAGTATGGGATATTCCAGGGTAAGGGCCTGTTTTTCCACCTAAGCAAGTCTTCTCCAGAAGAACAGTGAATCCTTCATCCCACCAATATCTCCAGATCTGGACTAAGCACACTGAGGTGTTTGCAACAAAAGCAACTTTAATATGGTGAGTATCTACAAGCCAACAGCCAGGAGACAAAGTAACTGTAGCATCCTTTTTTGCACTTTAAATACAATCCACAAACACTAAAATATTTGTCTTCTTTCCTTTCCATATTGGGGAGGATAAACTCCTGGCCCATATCTTTAATTAGTATTTAAGCACCTGAATGTCACTGGTTTCTCCGGGAGTTAGCTGCCTATGACCATTTATGGTTGGATTTGATGATCTTAAAGGTCTTTTCCAACCTAAATGATTCTATGATTCTGTGATTCAGAATGTGGATTTTTGTTTCAAAAAACAATACAAAATGACAACATGCTGTACTATTTCTCTAACAGCATCTGCCTCCATAGTACATGTCTCCTTCTGAGTGGAAGTGGCAGGCACCTGAGGAAAAAATTCTTGTTTTTGGAAATAATAATAACTTAAACCACTAAAAAGACTAAAAAATATTTCCCAGTTCACAAATTAATGCCTCTTTCACATAGCTTTTCATCTTCTTGTGACGGATGGCCCAGTTAGGGGAACCAATTAATACATTTTTTAACTCCATTAATGGGCTTCCTGTTCAGGGAGTTTCAAGTGCACGTTTGGCATTACATATGTTCTCATGGCAAGAAAGGTGTTTTCTGGAAAGAAGGCCAATGAACAGACATCAGGCTTTGCCTAGGCAAGAAGTAGAAATATTAAGTGCATACTAAAATTTGTTTCTAAAAATCTATTATTCTATAAGCAAAAAGAAAAAAGTTCCTTCCTGAAGGTAGGTTCTTCATCTTTCTGACTTCTTTTCTGTCAGGAAGTTAATTAACCATCCAAATATTCTTAGATTTTTTCCTAAGTCATAATTCTGAGATCATTTACTTAAAGGAACCAGGTCCAAGCATTCAAGCTGAATAACAATACCCTTGGAAATAAAAGCATTTATAGCAAAGTAAGGTCAAGTCCAAAGCTTTTTTCCTGGATGTTTAGGTATAGAACTATATATTAATATATATTAATATATATATATCATATATTAAAAAGCCAGGGAAGGAAAAAAAAGGGGGGAAAATGGTAGAAATAGTGGCAATAGGTAAATGTACCCATGACCTTTGCTCCCAACAAAATGTAAATAGAGCATGAAGGACATAAAGATTCACCTTTGAGCTACATTTTAATTACTTGTTCAATTTTAATAAAGCATGATAATTAAATTAATCAGGTAAATATATGTGTCAATGTGTGGGTAGATGATGTTTTGTTGAGCTATTTAGTGCTTACTAACGGAAACTATTAATAGTTGTATACACATAATTTAATCTGAAATTAGAGGATGCTCTTGGCATGAGGTAGAGATGCAAATTTACTTCACTTTTAACTGTTGGAGTTGTTGTTTGTTGGTTGGGGGTTTTGGGGGTTTGTTTGGGTTTGGGTTTTTTTTTGTTTTGTTTTTTCTTTTTTTGCTGGATCATCTCTGGCTTTATTGTGGGCCATTAATAAATTCCAGACTGGAAGGCCTAAAAAAAATGAAACAAGAATGCTTGGAGAAAACTCCAAGAGTACTACTGAAACATTTAAAAATGCAGCTTCTAAAAAGCTGCCAATGATTTCCTCTGTATTTTTCCAGATCATATTTCTTTATCAGTTTTTTCCCAAGAGGAATACTTTGCCTTATGTATTATCATGCTTTTTTTTCCTTGGATGCATTAGAAATGACAAGCTAAAGAGCAGCAGTCTGGAGCATGACACAGTAATTCTCATTTATGAGCTGTTTCATATTCTTCACCAGACTTCCCATGAGATGGAGGACTGTTGGGATGCTGTGGGTCTTCTGCTGCTGCTCCATCATAGGAAGTAGGACAAGTTGGGGGTAGTTAAGGGTGCTTAATTCTTTTTAAGTGTGCCTAATTCATTAATAAAAATCCTAGCTTAGACTAAGATGATGATTCGGTCGCAGGTCTCTAAATACTACATGGAGACAGAAATAAAATAACATGACATGCAGTCCAGGAAATAAAGACATAACAAACTTCAGTGGAGGGAACTCAGAGACAGAACAACTCAGACCAGAACTGCCCTACTTCAGATAGAAATTAATGCCCTGTCATATGTCAACACTTCAGACACTTGCTTCCTCCAAGCTAGCTGGTGCCACACACAGAGAGTGCAAAAACTCTTCAACCTTCCTCCTCCTCTTCTGATAATTGCTTGTTGTCCCTATGCATACACTGCTTTTGTGTAATTGTAGTTTGACTCCTGTAGAAATAATTTCATAGTACATAAGACAGCATTATTGTAGCAGTAAGGGAACTAATGGACAAGTTCTCTGGCTTATGAACTGCTAAGTACCTTTTTATTTTAAGCATAAACGAGAACAGAAGATGGAGTTTGTTTATACATGGAGGGTAATCATCAAAATATTGTGTTCTTCACAGTGCATGATCCATTAGAACACAGGAGGATTACTACTCAGTTTACAGTTTTTGCCAGCAAGTTACATTTTAAGAGTTAGGGACCAGGAAAGTGCACCAGATGTCCATCCTGATGTCTTTTTCTTCCTGTTTCCTCTCACTAGGGTTACTTGTAGCTATTAAGCATCCTTGGAGAGCACTAGTGTTGCAGTCCTCTGTGCAAGTAGATGTCCTACTTTCTGGAAGACCATTGACTCCTTTCTAAATTCAAATCATGGAGGCAAGCCTAATCATTAAAATTTTCATGTCGAGTATAAGCGAGGACAGGGCATGGGTGCTGGAGAAATGTATTGGATGGACTAATAGAGAGCTGCCAGCCTAAATTATCTTTTGCACAGTTTACCTAGGAAGGTTAGGGGAGTAAGAAAAATAGAGCCAACAAGCCAGAATAGAGACACGAAGTCATTCACAGAGCCAAAATTTAGAGCATGTACTGACTTCTGAAAATCACAAGGGAATTGTGATGGAAAATTGATATCCTCTGGGAAGGATTGTTTATAACTTGGCATGAGTTTTCAGCAGGCTGTTCTCATAACACTCAGCCCTGAAATCTCTCTGTTTAAACCCTTGTAGCATAAGTCTTGAGCCATCAGAGATTTATCCCCATTCATGTTGTAAGTACTTTAAACAAGAATATTGAAGAAAAAGAATCAGACTGCTGAATTCTCATCAGGTAAAATATCTTGGTTTAAAAAACAAGAATCCACAGAAAACAAGATAAGACATTTTTAAATCATAGATTTATTATAATTGAAAAAATTCTGGTGGCATTAAAATTTAAACTTTAGCATTCATTTTAATTTTAAGTTGCTCTACTCATCTCTCTTCCAAATCTAAATAGCAGCAGACAAAATATAAACAAAATGAATGCTTGCATCTCACAATATACAAATAAAATTAAGGAATCATATCAAATATTACATTTTCAGTCAGTCACTGCAATCTTCCTTTTTAATTTACATTCTGCATATTATTTGTTACTGAGTATGTCCTGTTGCTTTATTTTCACTGGCATTGAGACTTAGCTAAATAAAAATATAACCTACCCCTAACAGTACAAATTTTAATGTATCAAGTTTTTGCTATTATTAAGATAAAAACTTTCACTGAAACTCTTAAAAATGCATTGTAATGTGATATTCACTTCCCTATAGCAATTTTTGTTCTGAAGGACATCATTGTGCCATATTTACTACCCTTCACTGAATAGCTCCATACAGTCCCACTTTGCCTTGGTGCAAAGATAGATGAAGTAATCTCTCATAATCCTCTTTAGACTTATATTTCTGCAAATTGCTTTTGTGTTACCTGGGGGGAAGGACCATAAGAATCTGTTCGCAAAATTATACTCTCTGATACCACTGTACAACACCTACTGTAAAGATCCCATGTATTATTTTCTAAAGGCATCCTTCTTGTAAAACAAGAATTGTGAAAAGAAAGGAATGAACTGGGGATGGTTCCCTTTATGAAAGCACCAATGTGAATCTCTGGGCTCATTTCAGTTGAGCCAACTGTTATGCTTAGCTGTTCTGGAAGAAAATAAATATATTTGATGAGGTCTTTACTCTGGTTAAAATCAAGTTTGTGGGTCTAGACAGCTGAGAGGATTGGGAAAAGACCTGGAAGGTTTCACTGCTACCTTGTTAGCTGAAATGGGTCCCATGGTGACAGCAGCAAAAAAATCGTATCTTTGTTGCTCATTTGTTTCTGTGAAGTTAATTGGTGGTACCATTAAAAAGTCCACGGTGATGACAGGTATCATTGTAAAAAAAAAAAATCAGATTTGGCATCAATTATCTTGTCAGTTGTTCTTTGTATACATAAATTTGGGGGACGAATTTTATTTTGTTCATCAGAAAATCCAAATATTTCACTTCTGACACGTGGTTGCAGGGTGGCTAAAGCAGTTAGGGACAAGGGTGTGAGAAGCAGCATCCCATGAGCAGTGAGAATGTGCTAACAAAGTGATGCTGCTAACAATATAAATACATGCCAACAGTTGCTTAAACCTTGGTGGCACCTGCTGTGGAGGCTGGGGAGCTTCTGAGATGCCTGAGAAATGGCCAGTGCCACAGTGCTCAGCATTGTGCTGTTGATCACCCCAGGGTTTGGGGTATCTTTGGCGGTGCCGAAAAGGTCTGGCTGCTCTGAGCTAGGGGTTGCTTCTGGGGGGGTGAGACTACTGCTCCGTTGCTGGTAGCGGCACCTGGGGCGGCACCGCTGCCTATGCTGAACTGCAGAAATCAGTGGATGGCTGGAGGGGACTCAGAGGGAGGCAGATGAAGGCATTGGGGTGGAAGGAATGGGACTGGCAAGTCCAGAGCTGTGCTTTCTGTAAGTCTGGCCTATGATAATAAAGGAAAAACCTGAGGAATTTTGAAACTGTGCCACTTGTAGAGAGGTTATGCTGCTCTTGCTGGTAGGTTCCCATTGCTTAAAGTCAGATGGCAAAGCACGGACAGTGTTTTGCAGCACTGCTGCAGTGCTGGGCTGCCTGTGCTGCTGTGCCTGGAGCAGCCACTCCCAGTGAGGATGGGGAGCCTAAGCAGACTTTTTAATCTGATTTTTTTCTTTAGGAACAGTGAAATGAAGATAAAGTGTCACAATGTGCTGTTTATGGAGGAACATGCACGGATATGAAAATAAATTATTGTTTGGGGATGTAAAAAAATGCATATGTATATTGACTATGTTGCTTTATTTTCCCCTGTCAGGGATGAAAACAAGCAACTTTACAACAATAACAGATGAAACACAGCACCTGAGCACTGAGGTGATGTTCACTGAAAGCAAAGTCATCAGCTTTTCAAGGCAGGAACAGCCATGCATTTGTGCTATACCTGTCACAGAGAAACCCTAGTTGACAGTGAGCAATCCCATATAGTACATAATGCAGATAGTAAGAGAGATAATGATAAAAGTTACAAATCTTCTTGGCTTCAGCAGGTCACAATACTTTTTAAAAATATGGAGAAGGAAAAATAACATTTTAAAATGGATTTTCTCAACTTCCCTATCCAGCTCTGTTGATCTTCTGTTATTTCTCTTCTATATTTCCAAATTTGAAAAGAAACAAAACCCCATGAAGTAATCACTCTCTTCTGTTTTAGAGAGACCTGTCTCATTGTCTGGGTAACATGACAGCCTATTCTGTTAGTGATTTATATGATCAGTCAGCCTTTGAACAGAAAATGTGAATCTGTTACTTTGGGTTATCTAATTTATCCCCAAATGCTTTTGTCACAAAATTACCAGTAAGAAAAAAAAAATTGATGAAAAAAATGACGTTTTTATTCATGGAGAAGCTCAACATCTTCATTCTTGGTATATAGTACTTGTCTTTAGCATTACTGTGAGCTAAATAATGCTTTGTGACTGGTTCACCGTTGTGACCTTTAAAAGTACTTGTCTATACAGACAGACAACTAATCTAATTTGATATATTTAATTTCTAAAATTTTAACACATGCTTTCTAGACCTCAGCTAAAGTCAAGGCAATCTAATTGATAAGATATCCTTTCAACAGTCCGTAATGCAGTAGGGTGAGATAGTCATATATTTCACATGGCTTTGAAGAAATATCTCAATTTTCTCAGAAAGGCAAAAAACCTCCTTCTAAGGACATAGTAACCCAAATCTGACTGTATATGCTTCTAGTCATCTCTACACTTCTATCTTAATATTATAAAACTGATAATCTAGGTAATAGCTTGTATCCGTCCTACTCCTGCTAATTTACAGCACCAACAGGCTCCACTAAGGCTTCATCTTATCTCTGAGAAACTGACTTCAGACCACATTGTGAATTAACCCAGGACTCCAATACCCAAGTCTATCATCCTGTCAAATATTGCTGGCCACAAATTTTCTTTAAAACCAGTCGCAGCAAAATGAAAACCCCAGATAACTGAATCTTCCTGATTCCTAAAATCTATAGGTTTAAGGAAAAAAATGTGGAGGAAGGGAGGCTTTCTGAATGAAGTTGGAAGGTAGATGAAATCCAACAAAAGCAAAAAAAAAAAAAAGTTCTGTCTTCTGTGTTACTGTCTTCCGTTTCCATGGAAACTGAGGCTGGATTGGCAAAAATGGGTTAAGTGCTTTACAGTGACAGAGACTAATCACTGTTATTTTATAACATTACTTTTGCCAGTGGAAGGGAGGGCTGCATTCTAAGGAGACGCAGGTTTGCAATGAGTCTACATCTTGCTGAAACTATCAGACAGCAAAAAAATGTGGCATGAGAAATTTTGATTAAATATACAGTAAATCAATACAGACTATACAAAAGCCATAAGAACCTGAGAAACACTGTATATGAGAGAACACTTAATCCCAAAGTCAATGAATAGCAAAATCCAACCATATAACTATTTGACTTTTCAAAATACTGAGAAAACACTCAATTACTTGGTAAATACAGAAAAATTAATCTGTCTGTCCTCTTTTCCAATGTGTGCATTATTCTCAGGGGGAGTTACTTCAAAGAATCTGCAGCAACAACAATTCTCAGCCTGCATTGTTATCTTGAAAATAAATTTTATCCCTCGTGCTTGAAAATCTAGATTTTCATGGGATGGAAATTTCAGCATCAGTGTTAATTTTCCAGAGCTTTACTTATGGCACTGAAACACTTTCAGGACTCACTTTCTTTTAAGCAAGGTAGATCAGAGAAAAAAAATAAACCTAATTTCCCTCAGAAACATTGCCTTCTGAAGCCAACAACATCCTCAGATTTTAGATGGGTGTTCACAACTTCTCAGAAAAAAACAGTCAGCAGCATTAGTGGATGAGAACGGGTGCTCATTAAATGAAAAGCAAATGGTTTGTCTTACAGGAACACTGCAAAATGTTAATTGTTCAAAACCCTGTTAAAAAGTGTTGATGACCGTGTCAGGAATGTTTTACTTTGAGAGTCTTGCTGTGGATATCAGCCCATAGTTGAAGTTACTTAAGTTACGCTTTGTCAAGCGTTAACACCCTGGAAAACAGGCCATTTTTGTGAAATATTCCACATACAGCATGCCTGTACCTACAAGACAACTTAGGTTCCGAAGAACAACCCTTGAGCACCATCAGACTTGTTTTCAGCCCCTGTGCAACCCTGTAGATACCTGGAGGCCCTGGCCCTGAGGTCTGTTGGGCGAGCCCATCCTGACTGGGGTTCCCAAACCGTCCCCTGCCCGGGGCTGTGCCGTGCTGCTCTGCTCCTGACTTGCCCATGGGATTTAACCCAGCATGAGGGAGGATGAACAGGGCAGGATGGATGGGGCTAGGTGGAGTTCAGGCATTTCTGCCTTAGCAAAAACCCCAGGGAGCAGTAGGCTAGACTGATGTTCAGAAGACCCCTGTCTGATTTATTACAGGTATCTGGAACAATGTATTTACCCGGGTTTTCCAAAAAACTAGGCTGCAGGATACTTGAAGGTTGTCCCTTTGAAGTTGCTTGCTGGGATTATAATGCTCAACTGCTTCTTGGGCTGGAGTGAGAAGAGCCTGTATTTCAGGAGGAGTCACCACCAGACTTGGGCTCCCAGTGCCAGGTCACAGTGTGGCTGACTGGGCAGGGGAAGTGACCACCTTTTCTGCCAGGCTCAAGACAGCAGGTTGCTCTGAGAATATGTATTAAATCAAGTGAAATAGGGACAGATATGAAGAGTCTGTGACTTCCACTGGGGCTTAGGGATGAGTGAAATAAATGTTAACTTTTCATTCAGTCTTAAGTCCAACAATCCCAGGGGAATCTTTCGACTTTGCTTAAAAAACCCAAAGCAGAACAAACCCCATTCTTCTCCTCAGTGTTGATTGTCAGTTCATAATCCTGTGAACCTGACTGAAGCAGCCTTCTTCATAATAAAATGAAAGGATATATCAAAATACCATTTCATCTTATATTGAACTCTATATGCCAAATGCACCTGTTAGAAGTTAATTCACAAGATACTTTTATTTTAATTATATTTAGAATTAAATAACAATTAAAAAGATTTTTCACATCACAACTAATTGATTAAAATATTTTTAGAGGTCATATAAGAATAAAGATGTTCAAAGTTGGTATTAGAACTCCTGGCTTTGGTAACTGACACATGAAGGCAAAATCTTCTGAAGAAAGGACAGAGAATGGAGGTGAAAGAGGGTAAAGCAAAGTTTGTGAAAACAAGAATTACTAGATTCAGTAAGAGACACAGGGTAGGACTGCATAATTGGGTGAAAAGGGGTCAAAAGGAAAGCATGTCAAGAAGGATTAGAAGGGTGAGGTGGAGGGCAACTTTGACTTTATCCCCTGTTTTAGTCCAGCACAAAATGCAAAAATAAAGTGGCAAGTGAAGCAGAGGAGAGACACAATCAGGGATTGTTGGAGCAAGGAAAGCATAAGAGAAAAGGAACAGTCAAATCAAGTGAAAAGCAAAGAGAGCTGAAAAGAGAAAGAAAAAGTATTGCAACTCTGGACATTGAAGAAAAAGATAGGAGAGTCAGGACCCCAAAATCATGGTTCTTGGAAATGACATTTGTTGTGGGAATGAGCACAAGAGATCAAAGTACAAGAAAATCAGCTGAAATACTGATAGGGTATGCAGAGTAAATAAAAAGAAGGCAAAAGTGGTAAAAAAGAACAGCAAAATAAGTTGAAGTGAAAGCATTCAAGAAAGAGAATAAGATTTTCTTTAGAGAATTTCTAGATGGACTCTGATAATAGAGATATTCCCAAAATGATAAAATCATCAGTATAAAAAAGATGAGAAAATACAGACTTTCTCAACTGGAACATGAAGAGGAAGGACATATTCACTGGTCCATACTTGGGCTGAGGGGTAACGTACTAAATTATCTGGGCAAGACAGGTCAAACTCGTGAAGGAGCAAGTTGCCACCAGCCTGTGTGGTCCTGGACAGGTTGTGGTTTGCCTAGAGCAGGCATCCCCCAGCAGCCAGACTGCTGCCTGGCCACCACCCACTGCCCATCATCCCTCTGATGATCCTGTCTGTCCCACAGCTGGATGTGGGTGGGGGAATCCACAGAAAACACCCCTGTAACCAGTCCTACCCCCACGGAGGGGCCTGGCTCAGCTATCACTGCTCACCTCCTCCCAGGAAACCTCTCTTCTCAGCTCACCCCCTCCACAGGGTCTCTTGGGCACAAGCAAACACAGCTGCCTTCTGCTTTCACTCCCAGTGGCCTTTCCCCTTTGGATATTAAACCACTTAGTGAATTATATTACTAATTACTCCTTCCTTTCCCTTTCCAGCATGCTTTCAATCCTTGTACCTCCAGCGATCCAGCTGTGTACATCACACTGTAATCAATTCAATAAGACTGTGCTGATGTGACAAGCTATACAAGGATGGCTTTACTGGAAAATAAATTAAAAAAAACCCCTTTAGCAGTCTGTCCTAGAAGAGGTAGATTATCTGAGGTTAATCCCACACGTACTATCCAGAGGTTTGAAATACTGAGCCCATTTATATGCATTTCTGTCTGTTCAGTTGTATGCACAACTGGACTCATGTATTGTCACCTGTTCCTCTGTAATTTTCACTTTTAAAATCTGTTGTGTGGTTGGATCATTAACTCAAGGTGAGACTTCCCTTGCAGTCGTTCCCTCTAACCTCACTGCATAAACTGGTCTCCTGGGTAACAGCGCTCATGGATGATCTGAACATCCCTGTTTTTAGGGCAGACTTTGTATTGCTCTGCATGTGTGTAGTCATTTACACTGGCACAATGTGAAATACACATATGGTTTTAAATTAAGCCTGGTGTAAATGAGGACACAGACTAATAGAGAATTAATATTTTATTGTCAAGTTTTTTGTTTCTTTGTCACCTCTGTGAACAAAACCAGCAATAGGCAGTGTTGTTAGCAGTCTCTCTTCTGACCCACACTGAAGAAATGGAAAGAGGAAGAAATGGGGAAATTATGATAGAGGCAAAATAGTGAAAATAAATAAACAAAACCTGAACAAATCCCAGTATTAACAGACACAAGAAGGCCTGTAATTGATGGTATCTTCTTCTAGAGTCAGGATAACAAAAGCACTTTCATTAGATGTTCTTTCACACTTGTAAAAGTTATACTAGAAATGTGAAATACGAGAACTCCCAAGACATAGCTATAAACAGGGGATGCAGGAAAGTGAGTTGAGAGGCACCTTTATGGAAGTTAACATTTCTCATTAGCTCGAGGAATGACATGCAGGTTAAGCACTTTTGGTTTACAGCAATTTCTAGGTGATATTAAGTCGAGGTAATTCATTTTTTGTCTCAGTCTTCACCAGCAAGTGCTCCAGCCACACTGCCCAAGTTGCAGAAGGCAAAGGTAGGAGAATGGAGAACCACCTGCTGTAGCAGGAGATCAGGTTTGAGACCATCTAAGGAGCCTGAAGGTGCACAAGTCCATGGGACCTGATGAGATGCATCCGCGGATCATGAGGTAACTGGCAGATGAAGTGGCTAAGCCACTATCCATCATATTTGAGAAGTTGTGGCAGTTCCCACTGACTGGAAAAGAGGAAACATAACCCCTATTTTTTAAAAGGGAAAAAAGGAAGACCTGGGGAACTATAGGTCAGTCAGTCTCACCTTTGTGCCTGGCAAGATCATGGAGTGGATCCTCCTGGAAACTATGCTAGAGCACATGGAAAATAAGGAGGTGATTGGTGACAGCCAGCATGGCTTCACTAAAGGCAAATTGTGCCTGACAAATTTGGTGGCCTTCTGTGATGGGGTTACAGCATTGGTGGATAAGGGAAGAGACTTCATCTACCTGGACTTGTGCAAGGTGTTTGACGTTGTCCTGCATGACATTCTTGTCTCTAAATTGGAGAGACATGGATTTGACTGATGGACCACTCGGTGGATGAGGAATTGGCTGGATGGTCCCAGTCAAAGCGTGGTGGTCAATGGCTTGATCTCCCAGTGGATGTCATCTTTAACAGGAAGTGTAGTGATAGGACGAGGATAACGGTTTTAAACTGAAAGAGGGTAGATTTAGATAAGGTATTAGGAAGAAATTCTTTACTGTGGGGGTGGTGAGACACTGGAACAGGTTGCCGAGAGAAGTTGTGGATGCCCCACCCCTGGAAGTGTTCAAGGCCAGGTTGGATGGGGCTTTGAGCAACCTGGTCTAGTGGAAGGTGTCCCTGCCCATGGCACGGGGTTGGAACTAGGTGATCTTTAAGGTCCCTTCCAGCCCAAACCATTCTATGATTCTCTGATTCATACTGACCTTTAAATGCTCTGCAGACACTGCATAAATAAATATGTGAAAGCTTGTATTTGGTGGATGGCTTAGCTGATACCTGGCACTGGGCTACATATTTGTTTATACACATGGAGGCCTGGCTCTAGCAGATGAAAAAAGAGACACAACGCTCCAGATTAATGCTTCCCAGGGCATCACATGCTGCCTTTCATGTGATAATGCCCAGCCAAAGCACCGGAGAGGATCCTTCCTTCCCCTGCTGGCACTGAGATCAGGGCTGCTTCCATCCATGACCATCCTCCCCAGACCTATCCAACTTGGAAATGGAAATTTCACAGCTTTGTTGGGTTTTATTGTACCAAATGTGCAGATGAATTCTTTTATAGAGATTAGGGACCAGTACCTCAGCCAGGATAAACTGGCTCATTGACTTCAATAGAGCTTAGCTGATTGATGCAGGCTTTGGGACTCCCCCTCTTTGGTCAAACCTCATTCTGGTCATTTCAGCTGAATGAATGCAGACTGGCGGGAAGGGCTAGGAAGTGTTTTAAGTGCAGGAACAGTGAAATTGTCCTGTGTAAGACCCTGTGTGGACCAGCTTCCCACAGGCTGTTTGCGGCTCCCAGAATCTGTGGCCTTCCAGGGAAATATCCTACTGCAATTTCTGAGTAAATTTACAGGAGGAGTTTCCTGAAAGTAGAAAAGCTAGGGTGAATGCTGCATTTCTAATTTTTTTAGGTAGTAGAATGTGGTATATCAATCACACAAATTTTAGAGAAATAATTATTTTTTGGATAAAATAGTTCTCAGAAGATCTCAGAAGGCCCAGTAAAGACTGAGCTCCCATCTACCACATCCCACTGCAGATCTAGAGGAGTTGACTTCTAACTTGCTTTTTTGATGGTGAATGTAGAAGGTAAAGTAAATTGATGAATAAGCACACTAACTGGTTGTTACCCTTAGGAACATTAACCGAAGTCTAATAAATACCACTGTTAAAATGTGGATTGCACAGGTACTGCGTATTAAGACTAAGTGAAAAGTTCTTTTGGAGCTCTGTTTCAGGTTATTTTCTCACTCAGAAAGAGTGCAGCATCTTTTTACACTCAGGTAATCTAGAAGTAGTGTTTTCATGGTAAAGAAAGAAGAAATAGTGCTAAAGGCTCAACAGTTAAATATACATAGCTCCACTGACTTCAAAATGTTTCAACAGTTGAGAAGAGTAGGAAATCTTGGTTCCTCACCTCTTCTTTCTAAATGAATTTCTGCATCCTAAATTGAAGGAAAACAATTTATCTTGAAGCACCTGCTGTATCACCATGGCTAATTCTGGCCCCCTTGTTAGTCATCATATTTGCACTTTATAACAAGTCTCTAAACCTGTAGCAGTAACCGGCATGTTTAAAAGCTGTTAGGTTTCTCTCTTGCCATTTAAAATTAAGAAGACCACAAAGGTAAATCCAAAGCAATGTCTGAAAGCTTAGTCACATTGGTATCATGAGGAACTGGTGCTTTGCAAAACCTGAATGATCCTATGATAGTGCAACCAATTCCTGTTTTAAGTGTCCTGGTATATTTTGCACTAATATTAGGATATTATGGAACAGTAAATAAAAGGGAGATAGCTTTTGACTAAAAAATTAAAGGAAACTGAAAATATTCCTTTTAAATGTTTGTTGGTTTGGTTTTTTTTTCCTGTAGAAGGACTTGACTATTTTTGTCTGAGTTTGGAATTATTATGATACATGTAATTATAATGCACAGAATTTTGTTATTATTTCATGTCTGTTTATTCTCCTTGTGTTAACTTCTAATAATTGTGGAAGAGAACTAGTACAAAATGTTGTTAAAAGGGATATTTTTTGTCTCTAATTTTGCTTTTCATGAGTGAATACAATTTCTGTGGTGATTTTTTTTGACCAGAGGGGTAACATTATTTAGTTACAAAGCCACTGCTTTTTTTTTAAGGGCAAGAACTCTTATCTGGTGTGCTGTGAAAGATTCTTAGCATTGTAAGAAGAAGCTGCACCTGAAAATAACAAAAATGGCCCTTTTCCTCATTTTCTCTAAATATCTATTGAAATAGAACTGGAATTCACTAAGCCTTCAAGATTTTATAAGATTTGGTGAGGAAAACATGCTTTCACAGTATTTTATTGCCTCAGGTACTTCTTCTACTGTTACAGGAAAATTATTAGTATTATTCTTTATCGCTTTGGATACAGAAGGGATTTCTGACATTTAAAAAACATGTATTACAGTTTGCTCAGTTGTAGCAAATAATTCATATTCAAAGACCATAAAGAAATATTATTAACTGATCTGAATCTAAAAAAAAAAATCTGATTTTTTTTTTGTTCTTATGTTTTTCCTGACATTATTCCTGTAAGTGATCTGCATGGTGGGACAAGAGATTGCACTTCTTTTGTAACTGTGCTACCAACTGGGGCAGGATATAGCTGCGATGAAGGACAGAAGTTGAGGGTTCTTCCCCAGCTGGCAGTACAGGTGGAGGCACTGTGACATGCAGGTGACTTAGGCCCCATGTGCCCTTTCCAATAACATTTCCAGGCTTCTACATTCACGTATTTTATTCATAAACATTGAGCAGAGTGTGGCAGGCTAGACTGTGACTTGCATTTTGCACCCCTGCAAAGGAAAGGGAAGAAATAAGAATTCTTGTTGTGCCACTGGGACTGGTGTTGGGGTGAGCTGACATAAATAAATGCTGTGAACCTGCTTACTTGTCCTCCCTCAGTGCACAGGAATAGGAATGGGAAGACAAGGGCAGATCAATACACTAAGTAGAGCAGCTGAGTCAGACAAGAAATATTGATATTTACTTTTGGTTTGGGCCTGCAACAAATAACCATCTCTTCCCTTGAAGTCTGAAAAAATAGGGAGGGAGTCATGCTGTGGAGGTATGTTGTCTCTTGGGATTTCTGCAGAAATGAGGTAGTTTATGCAGTCTTAAAGGTTAGAGTCGCCTGAAACTTTTTGCTCATGTTGAGTAACACTGTCCTCCACAAGCTGCTGTGGACACCTGGAAGGATTAACCTGGAGGCACTCTCCTGAGGGAAGTCACTTTCTTAAAAAGGGTTTGGAGGAATTGCATGGAGGAGCAACTCACCCTCTCAGCCTGGGTCAGGACTTGCATATTTCCTTACTGCAGGGCTCCTCTGTGTAAAGCGACTTCTCGCAGCACTCATTCCTTGGAGTGGCGAATGGCAGACCTGACCAGGGAAAGCTTGATGCACAGCTGAAATCGGCAACAATCTCTGAAAAAAAAATGGCACACGAAATATGATACAGCTGGAAACATATTTTTCTGGCATGAGAAGATAGGACATTGTTTAAAAGGCTAGGTAATTCAGACACCTCTGGATCTAGGGGGACAATAAGGGAGTTTTAAGTTTGTGCATATGTGTGGTTAAACATGCAAAAGCCCCTCTCTGGATTTTACTTCGGCAGCTAACCTTCAAAAGATTGGTTTCCTTGTCTGGAGAAAGGGGAGTAGGTAAACTTCCCCTTCCTGCTGATTACAATCGCCCCTAAAAATAAGCATTAATTATTCCAGTTGTTTTCACTATGTTCACAAACATTTCTATGTGATTAATGAAAGCGTATGAAGGGGACACTGAAAGTATATGGAATGACATATAAGTAGCAGCAACAGATATGGTTTAAATATCTAGGTCTTTGGAGGTTTATGTGGCCAAACTTTCCCTACTTTTAGAGGTTAACCTGTAATTTCTATGAATGTTGAAGTAAATCAACCATGACCTAAATCCTACTCCAATGAAGTCAGTGGGAGTTTTGCCACCAATGTTAGTGGGAACAGGACTGAGCTGTGTAACTGTTATTTAATGCCACTGCCTATAGGAAAACTGAACACATTTATTTTGGTTGGAAACATTATATAATAATTCCCCCGAATTCTGAGGTTAGCTGGCTAGTAGGAAATATAGTTCTTGGGGGAAAAAGTTGCTCCAACAACTGTCATTTGCAATATATCACAATGTAACTGTTAATTCTAGTTAATGTTAAAGGAAACTGTCTAAAATAATTTGAGATGCAAAGAATTGCATTTAATGGAAGGGAAAGTAAACATAACATGATATACCAACAAGTTTATGTCAAAAAAATTGGCTTGCCAGGGAGTTGTTCACTTTAGGCTAAATCATGCCACGGGTAATGCCCAAAATGAAGACTCTGGTAGAAGTACCCAAAACACTGAGCCTCAGAGAAAAGCTTGTCCTCACTGTGCACCGTAGAAGCAGGAAGTAATTTGTGACACTTCATTTCTGTGGTCAAGCATCCCTTCCTCTTGCAATGCACAGGCTTTCATTCCTTTCACCGGTGTATGACAGTGGTGGAGGAGGGTCTACCAGTTCTTCATTTGCTCTCACCATGGCTGGTCCAGGGGGAAACCCTGCTCTGCTGCTGTGCTGGAACAGGCTCTGTGGCCTCCCCCCAACACCTGGAGGTGTCTTTCTCCCTCCTGATCTCCAATACAGATGCAAAATGCAAAACATGTCACTTAGAGCAAGTTTTCGCCTTGAATATATCCACAGGGCAAGTACACAGCCTTATGCACAGTATGTAAAAATAATTCCACAAGGAGTAATCTGAGATCACTCTAAAATGTGCATGCAGCAGGTACTTGCTATAAAGCAGTATGCATCACATCTTTGGCTAAAGTTGAAATAATTTATTTAAAACCGGGACAACTGGGTACTGGTACAATTGTAAGATTTCTCTTTGTGTCCAGAGATAAGTATCTGACTGAAAGGTATCAAAATTTCAGGAGTGTTCAGTCACAGACATAGTAATACTGTGCTTACTTGTGTGATGAAAATTGCTGTCGGGAGCCTGGTAAATCTCAGTAGATGTTATCTGGGGTAATAACCTTGACCAGTTGATGTCTTTCTAACATGGTGCATTCATATTTACATTGGGTATATCCAGGATATCATTTGGACTATATTTCTTCACATACTGAGAAATAAAAGTACAGCCTGCTCAGCTCTCCTGACAGCTTCATGGACAATAATCTGGGGAAGGTTGGTGGTACACAAACCAGATCTGCTTGCTACAAGCATGTAAGCCTCTCCTCTCTTTCTTCTTTCTGACTGTGTTTCAGACATAAGGCCAGTTTCCCACCAAGGCACAGCGCTGCCATGAGTGGGCTGACCTGGGTGCAGGGCAGGAATGGGACGCCTTGGCCCCAAGATGAAGCCACAGGCGTGGAGCTCTTGGCGTGGAGGGAGAGGGAAGTTAAGGACTGCAGCCCACCCTATCTCCGCTGAGGCTTTGTGTCAGTGGATCAATGCTGAAGGAGCAATCATGTCCTCAGGTGTCCTCTGGTGTCCTCCATATAATCTCCCCTTAAATGCTGTGCTGCGAAGCTGTTTTCATGGCAATCTTATGATGCAGTTACTTTGGTGAATCACCGTGTCTCAGATGTTCCCAATTATACTTTTTATAGCGGTGGAATCTAAAATATTTTTCTTCTGTGCATTCTGCATTCCCCCACTAGATACCAGCAGTTCTGGTTTAAAGGCAGAAGCTTTTTCACTCTGTAAGAAAAGGACTAAAGTATAATCATACCTGGAAATTTTATTCAATAGTTGCTTATATAACAAAGTAGGTGGCTCTGCTGAAACACTTTGTTTAAATTAATCATATAACAATGATAATCCAAAAGCAATCTTCAGAAAGTCCCTACATGACAGTCTATATCTGTCCTTATAACCACAGTCTTTAGTCTCTTGTCCTCTGTAGGAGGAGACTTTCATTTCTAAAGGAGCCTGGAGAGTACTGTTGGCATAAGACTGTCATCACAGGGCATGTAATCTTCCAGGTTCTTTGCCATTCATCCAGCAGATAATATACTGCTTTGAAAAAGAAACCTTCATGTTTCAACACAGTTTTTGTTACACATGTGGAAGAGATATTTTGCACACACACGTGAGCAGCCACACAGTCTGCTGTCCACCAAGGTATTTTTCCCAGCTTGAGGCAGATTGTGGGGAAAACAGTGCCAATGCTGGGCTGGGATTCTCATGGAAAATGGAGCCCTACATGCCACCCTCTTATGAAACTGCTGTAGATATGCGTATGAAACAGCCCCATTTATAATATACCTCCTCTGCTGATCTGCAAGGGCTTTACTCAGTGAAGGAAGAAGAATGGTGTCATGTGGGGTGAATGGTGCCTAAAGAAGGGGGAGTAAGTCAAATGATCAGTATTGTCTTCCTTGCCCACACTTGAGGACGGCTGCCATCGAGCAATCGATGTTTACTGAGGCTGTAAGGGGGATCCTAGACAAATCCAACCTTGCACAGAGTTCTGCCCGGCTACTGCTGATAGCTGTTTAGTCAGGGCTATCCAGGAAGCAGAAGGCCTTAAAAAATTTGTTACCTCCAAGGTTTTCCTCTTCTTTCCTTTGAGGCCAGAAATGCTTATCTTCAGCAGCCAGCAGTCTTGGCAGGAAAAAATGAATACTTGTGTTCACATATGAATACTTTCATTTGCACATGACTATTGGGATCTCTGGGAGGGACAGCACCTCCACAATACCAATGATATCCAAAATCTCTCTGCATGAGTAATGGCAGAGAGATGATCAAGGCAGAGAGATGATCATGCCAAACTGAAATGCAAGGAAGAACATACGGAAGTGGTTGTGAGTAAATTACTCCTTTGCTTACATAACCCAGCTGCACAGCATTTTCTGTCATGTGTTTACTATTTATAAAGCTTTGTAGAGAATTCCAGTTTGTGTTATACTGACTCCTCTGTAGTCTGAGAAATAATTTATAAGAGCATAAAGACCGACTATATTTTAAGAAAGAGGCAAAGAGCCAGAGGAAAGGTTGAGCCTACAGCCTGGCTTCTGCATTTAATGACATTTGAGAACTTGATTTATCAACCTTAATGTTACATTAACATAAGCACATAATTTCCTAGGATCTTCTCATCAAATATAAGAAGAAAAAAAAAAAGAAATTAAAAAGGTCTGAGCATAAAAGCATTATAAATTCTTTCCTCTGCATCTTTGCTTCCACAAAGATGACTAGATTGTGCTTTGTAGCTTCATTGTCCTATGAGCTTGAAAGGAAGAAAAGATCCTCTGTTCAGCAACAGGCAGTTGCCCCTGGACTCAGAAGAATATGATGGATTTCTCCTTAGTGCATTGTGCCATCTGCAAGGGATGAAGAAAAGCGCAAAAGAGCAACCTCTGGTTGCTGTTCGTGCTCCAACAGTTAACAAGAGGAGGTGGACAGGCACTTAGTAGTAAGGATTCTGGGTATAGCGTGTGGCAGGCTTTAATGTACCAAGGGTGTACATGAACCTCCTCAGTCAGGCAGGTAAGACAGGCTTGCTCTTGACTGTGGCGATAACTCTTTATGCATTAGTAACTCTTACAACACTGTGGTTTCTCACATGGAGTCAAAGTTTACATTCAGAACATAGATTCATCGACGCTATAACTCTTTGTGATTTTGTTTTGATTCTATCAAATTCTTCTTTCAGGAACAAACCAAAATCACTAAATACATCAACAAAAATATATGAAAAAAAGTCCATGTTTCATTTTGAGATTTCCTAGGTTTTGATTTCTTAGTTCAAATGACCTTTTTGTTTTGAGGCTTACTTTTACTTTATTTTAAAATAATAATGTTTACACATCAGTTAGATATCAAACTGGCATATTTTCCTTTGCAATTAATGAATCATGGCAGCTTGTAGCTAATCTTCTGGACTACTGATCTTCCTTTAGAAGCAACTGAACATTTTACTCCCTGAGATAAATGGGATTGCAGGAGGTTAAAAACCCCACAGGAGACTCCATGTTCAGTTCAAATTTTAGCTAGTAAACCTCAAGCAGTAAAAACCTTGCCAACTTTTGTGCCAGATTAATCCACTTATGTCCTAGTTACTTCACAGCCATTTTTTGCTTACTGACTATTGATTCACTGCATGTTCGAGTTTTTCCCTATGCTTTCTTGCAGACGTGTTCTTGGAGTTTGAATGCCCTGAAGAAGGGAAGCCAGGAATTTCTGATAAGTACTCAGGCCCCCAGCTACAGACTCTTCAAGGTAAATCTGTCTATTTTAAATTTGCTTTATGAAATTTGGCTTATGAATAGCATACTTGTTTATATGCTGGACTTCTTAATAATGGTTTGGGGGGGGGGAGCTTCATTACAATTTAGGTTGGATGCATTCTTATAACCCAGCAAATATGAAAACACAAAGATATTGCATTTCTATTTCACCATTTATGTATTTCATCCCTATTTTTCTCTTTCAAAATAATTTTTTTTGTCATTTAGCACCAACTCCTCCATAGCAGTACTAGACACTGATTAAAAATGTGACGTGCTCTGGCAGTTGCAAGAAAAGCCCTTTACAAATCCCCCTGAACTTAGCAGTGGTAAACTGTGGCCAGCTATGCAAAAATTCTGAGACAAGCGGAGGTAGACATGAGGTTTTGTTGCATTTCTTTTGGTTTGGAAATGGCTGTTTTGCTTGACATCTGCACAACCTCAGGCCAAAGTAAATATGTTACTCTGAGCTCTAAAACCTGATTAGCTCCCTGTCCTGTTTGCCACAGTCAAGGGGCAGAGTGTGGGTGGAAGAGGTATGTTGCTGGCAAGAACTGGTTTAGTTTTAGTGTAAAAGCATTGATTAACCTACGAATGCTGCTGGAGATTGATTGATTTGCTCCCCAACATGAAGCTAACTAGTAATATGTACACATTTTCATTCTCTTCCAGTAGATTTTATGTAAGTGTGTCAGTACCTTTAGGGGTCTTTAAAATGCCGGAGGGCCTGTGTTGCAATTACACGTTCTGGAATATTTCTACAGTCACTCTACATCCTTTAATAACCACTTCCTTAAATCCTGCCAGCATTCCTCAATATCACCCCCAAAATGTTTCTTACCTTGTCCACACTGACTATACAAAATATTCCAAAATGTTTTACTAATTCTGGTGAAATATTAAAGCATTCTTTTTACCTTTTATTGAAGAAGGAACAGGCAATTTCTCGCATGAGGCATATTCTCAATGATACAGATAAGCAGAGACAATGGATGTTATTAGTATTGTATTGAGGAGATAAATACTTTAATTCCATCAACAACCCCACAGTTTTACTCTCCCATTTGACATATCACCCTTGCAGCTGCTGCCCCATCTATAATGTCTTTACCTACTGTCTTCTGCTTTACCAAGTTGAGAAATGATTACAACAGCTTCAGCAGACCATCACAGGCTGGTCCTCACTTCTGTTTTCACTGAGTGCTACAGTAGGGTCTTTGTGAAGTGTGTGTTGAAGGCTGCAAGAGGAAGGGATGGGGGTACAGAAGTACAGTTTTCACTGCTGCAGCTGCTGTGTCTGCAATGATTAAAGGATTAAAAATTATAGCTCCTTAATTTCACTTTGACAGGGTAGGCATAGTGTGCAAATAAACTTGTCTGCCCTGTAAACAAAGAGCTGAAGTCCATATTGTGTTATGACAAAATTCTTTTTAGGAACTGAGCCAAAAAGATTTTGGTAGCATGGCTCCTAAGAATGCAATGCAAGTGTAAAGGACTGACTTTACACTTGTAGTCATTAAGTCTAGATACTTATTTTAAGCTTTTCCAGTTTTCTGCTGTAGCAGCTTGCTCCTTTCAGGCTTAGCTATCAGACACTCTGCTCTGTCTGTATTTTCACATCAATTTTATAACAGATAGGCCAGAAACTTCCTTTCTGGAAAACAGAACTAAAATTCAGCATCATGGAAGTACAAAGGGCAATGCCATTATCAAGGGATTCCTATGAACTTTTGCAACTCATTTTGGGATGCGCAGTATCTCCAAGTAACCTTCTCTTAATACAGCTAGTAGGAAATTATGACTTTCTTAAACTTCCTCTACCCTTGCATGCAGAAAAGCTATTAACTTGTGCAGAAAGCAAGTATTTATACCCACAGTTGGGGATTTTAATACAGGTCTGTTATTTCAGAGGTGAATTAAACTACTCGATTTTGAACTGAAAGCAGCCATATTATGTAATGCTTATTAGCCTTCAAATTTGTGTTGGAAAGAGGCATTCATGAGAGCTATCCCCCTTTTCTTTGCTCTGATTTATTCTAATATTTGTGTCTCTGGAACTAGCTGTAAATATGTCCTTGGCAGCTATGTGAACAAAGGTTGCTCCTGCAGCCTAAATTGTATGAGTTGCTGAGCGCTGCTGGAAAGAGGCACAACATCTTCTGCTTCTGTTTTCTTCAGTGCAAATTGACAATGACGCGTCACCCCTTGTGTAGCTCACTGGGTTGCAGGCCTGAGCTTATAATGAATTCACAGGGTTTTTTTCATGCCATGGTCCAGATCATCGATAAGAAAAATATGTTAAAGTTTTGTGAGAGGAAAGAAAAAGTGACAGCAATACCAGAGGCTAAATCCTGAGCTTGTATGAGTCAGTGTGGCACAGCTGATTCCAGCGATGCCGTATCAATCTATCCCTGCTGAGGTTCTGCTTTGAATATTTTAATGGCTATCAATTGAGATGAAATACTTTGGATATATTGCCAAATAATGGCTTAGATGCCACAGCAAGAAACAATATCATGCCACTTATTATTCCATTTAAAAACAATATAAGCCATGTGTGAGAAATTAAATCTGTCACCCTGGGAAAGAGTTCAGGCTGTCAAAATGGTAATAGAAATGAAATTCAATTACCTGTTTTCTATGTTACCCATGGTAATTCCCCAGAAAATATTAAAGGAAATTGAAGAGGAGATTATCTTGTAATGTGTTTTCATAATATAATTATTGTTTTAATTACTTTAAGAAAAATCTGTACAATTCTGCAGAAAACCAGCCGAACATTATAAGAACTGCAGTTGTTTGTCAGACTAAGATTAACTGCTATTGACCATGGCCATCACTGCTGTGACGGCAGCCACATGCTCGCTTCTATAGATTTTCCTCACAGTCAGCCATGCTGTGGCAATAGTCTGGGAGACTGAATGCAGGGATGAGACTGATGCTGAGCTTTCAGTAGCTCTGTAGAAGAAGGGAACCAGCAGAGAACTACCTTTAGGCCATCTTTCTCTGAGCAGGCCCATTCAGCTCTGTACCCTTTTGCTGCCAGAGATAGCCCGGCTCCACCATAAGTGTCGGGGTCCCTAAGGTGGCAAACACTCATTGAAGGTCCAGTGGCCCCTGGACTAGGTAGGAGCTGGCCTTTATTTTCCTGTGTGACTTTTCCAGCTGTGCAGAATGAAGCTCAGAGACTCTCCTTGGCCCAATTACATCATACTATGAGTAGTGGAATAATTCGGCAGGAGGTACTGTGAGATACCATTTCATACTGCAGATTCACATTGAGCTATAGCCCCCAGGTTAACACTGCAACCAGAGGTCACAAAGACCTGAACCTCAAAGCATTTGCTAATCATTGAAGTATTGCATAAGGGGAAGGAGGGGCTCAATATAAGATACAGAATGGATAGTCAGGTGAGATTTAGGCTCCACTGTAGATTTAGCCCTAAAGTAATGCGTAAATATTCTGTAAGTAAAAAAGACAAGGACAAACTGCCCTTATTCTACAAAGAAATTAGAATTCCTCAAGGCAGAAATTTTTAGAAGTGAATGACGGTGTTAGGTGTTTGTGTTACGGAAGAGTTCATATTTTTTCCAGGTCAAGTTTATACAAGAGGAAAAAAAGACAAGACAATCAAAAGGAAAAATAAGATCAAAAAGAAGCCATTACATGCTGGTGCTCTCATAGACTGATCATGTTTCCTATCTTACCACAACTAAATAAGTAAAAGCCAGCACTGAAAACTGATTATGTTCTACACATTAAGAAAAATGCCAAAAACAACGAATGCTACACTAAGTGTGGGATGGAACAAGCTGGTGTGAGTTTATGGTTATGTATTCACAATATCTCCTTAATCCACCATAAGATTTTCTATTACCTTCCCAGATCATAAATAGGAACAAATTGGAAGTTGTGGCAGAGATTTTAAGAGTATGTTGTGAGTTGAGTGTGCAGTCCATTCAGTGGAGAGGCAGTGTTGGGTATCTTACTGCTCTCAGGATTCTGATCTTTGGGGCATAACCTCAACTGGAGGGTATAGAGCAGCGTAGAGGGAGGCCGAGTAGCTCATGTGCCTGAACCTGGTTTGCCTTTGCATTATGGACTACAGAGCACCTGACCTCTAAGAGAGGCCATGCTGAAATCTGCAGTGCTTGACAAGACTCTGATACTTGAGCTAAACTGTTTACAGCTCGCTTTCTAATTTATCCACTCCTCTGAAGCCTGCAGCATAGAGACACCCTGATTATTAATTGCCTTCTCATCACCATCAAGAGGTCTTGGTAGTATTTGGAATAAATGTCTAGTGTTCAGGGAACCTGAGTCCTCAACAAAACTAAGTGTGAATGATAGGGGGACTCTGTACCATGAAGTGAAGCCAGATGAATCCAATATCATAGAATCATAGAATGGTTTGGGTTGGAAGGGACCTTAAAGAATATTACACAGCTTGGTGTTGTCAGCAAACTTGCTGAGGATGCGCTCCATCCTACTGCCCGTGTCGCCAAGAATAATGTTAAACACTGCCGGTCCCAATACCCACCCCTGAGGAACTCCACTGATCACTGGTTTCCACTTGGACATCAAGCCATTGACCACACCTCTTTGAGTGTGACCATCCAGCCGTTTCCTTATCCATCGAGTGGTCCATACGCCAACTCCATGTCTCTCCAATTTAGAGATAAGAATGTCGTGCAGGACAATGTCAAACACCTTGCACAAGTCCAGGTAGATGAATTCCATTGCTCTTCCCTTATCCACAAATGCTGTAACCCCGTCATAGAAGGCCACCAAATTTGTCAGGCACAATTTGCCTTTAGTGAAGCCATGCTGACTGTCACCAATCACCTCCTTATTTTCCATGTGCTCTAGCATAGTTTCCAGGAGGATCCACTCCATGATCTTGCCAGGCACAGAGGTGAGACTGACTGGCCTATAGTTCTCCCGGTCTTCTTTTTTTCCCTTTTAAAAAATGGGGGTTATGTTTCCTCTTTTCCAGTCAGTGGGAACTTCCCCAGAGTGCCACAACTTCTCAAATATGATGGATAGTGGCTTAGCCACTTCATCTGCCATTTCCCTCAGGACCTACAGATGCATGTCATCAAGTCCCATGGACTCGTGCACCTTCAGGTTCCTTAGATTGCCTCAAACATGATCTTCTCCTACAGTGGGTGGTTATTCATTCTCCCAGTCCCTGCCCTTGCCTTCTGCGACTTGTGTGGCTGGAGCGCTTACCAGTGAAGACTGAGGCAAAGAAGTCATTGACTACCTCAGCCTTCTTCATGTACTGGGTAACCAGGTCTCCTGTTTCCTTCCAGAGGGGGTGCACATTTTCCCTAGTCTTCCTTTTATCACCGAGGTACCTAAAGAAGCTTTTCTTGTTGCCTTTGACATCCCTGGCCAGATTTAATTATATCAGGGCTTTGGCTTTCCTAACCTGATCCCTGGATGCTTGGACAATTTCTCTGTATTCCTCCCAGGCTACCTGTCCTTGTTTCCACCCTCTGCAGGTTTCCTTTTTGTATTTGAGTTTGTCCAGGAGCTCCTTGTTCATCCTGGCAGGCCTCCTGGCATTTTTGCCTGACTTCCTCTTTGTTGGGAGGCATCGCTCCTGAACAGGCCAGCCTTGGTAGGAGGAGCAGTCTAGCCACAGCACAGTATCTTAGCTAAGCAGCCTTGCAGACCAGCTATACTAGTAAGCCTGAGCATAGCTCTGACAAGGCTGCTTTCAGGTTCACAGTTGGTATTTCTGAGCTCTGCCACGCACTGCTGTGTAGATGTATTGTTTGCCCGGGGCTAGCTTGGGGCAATCCACCTGAGACTGCACTGCACTAGGCAAGTACTCCCTCTCTCTCTCTTTGCAGAAGTTGCTGAACTTCTCTGTATCCCAGTCACTTTATGGATGAGGTGGAGGCTTTTGGAAAAGGGTCTAATTTTATCTTCTTTTGGCTCTTTCTCTAAGTGTCATTTGCGTTTCACTGTTACTTGGTCGCATGGGATCTCAGAGCACAAGCGCTGTTCAGGGTTGAGTTAGAGTGGCCAGTCAGGATGAGGAAACTTGCACGCTGATAACATAGCTATAAAGAAGCAATTACATAGAGCTAGGTCATGCCCTCAAGGCATAGACTTGTATTTGGAAGAATTTTCCTGGCGTGAATTGGATGTACTCTGATACTTGGCGTGCACAGTGACATGGAAAGTGCTACAAAGGTTTCTGCATCACGCCTCTGGCTGAACCCTCCCTCCTCAGACCACCCTGGTTTCCCAGCAGAGCAATTAGGGTGCGGTGCTTGCGTTCCTCCAAGCACTTGGGCTGTGCGTCTGTCCAACCCATGTGCCACAGGTGAAAGCTCCTTATTCTTCCCCTTTTGCTGTGACCATGTAGACAAGCCAGGGCAGAACTAGCCCTGTGTGATCAAACAGTGGTGCTACACTGAGAAGGTCCAGAGGAAAGAACAACGTTTATTAATTTCCTTTCAAAAATGAGAAGAAAACTCAAGATCTTACTGCTATATATCACATTATGTAAATAAAGCTGCATGGTTGCAGCTCCCTTGTTGGCTAAGCCCTCATTGCAATGAAGTGTTCTAAGAAATTAAACCGGAAAAACCCAAGAACTGTGACCACGTAAATAGAAGGCAAATCCTCACAGTCTTCACAATGCAGTAAATGTGCTTTTAGTTTAGGTAATCAAAATGTCTTTTTTGGTTTCACATTTTGAAGAATAATAGCTGCAAGGCTCTTTGAAGACCTCAAGGAAGGTTTTAAGCATGGACAAGGAACCTGCTCTTTGTAAAGCAAGAATCAGAAGTACTGAAGACTGATTCTGTTTTCTTAATATAAAGTTCGTGCAGCTTTGAGTGCCCAGCTCCAAGTGAATGAACAATGCTGAAAGACAGTTATTTAATGGACCAAGAATTATGGGAACAGGAGTCAGAGAATAATGTCAGCTATCATAAAGGAACAGAAATGGAGAAATACATTAATTAGAAGTTAAAATAAGTCTAAGTTCATACTCTAGTTTATATTTCAATGTTGAATTTCATGCAAGAGTTTCATTACTTTCATTTTGGGGCTTTTCTTATGACCTTGGAAGGTCCTTGGAGTTAGCCAAGTTGAAATCAGATTTAAAAACCTTTTCATTTCAGAAACTCTCCAGCATGACACATTTAGGTGATATCATGCATTCAATGTGCTGTTCATAGTTATAGCTGTTGTATTTGGTTTTGATCATGTTTTGTGTAAAGTTTCCTGGATATAATTGTATTTCTTAGGTGCCTACCCCTCAGTTACTATTGTGGGTGTGCTATATGATTTCTTTTTAAGAGCATTTTCAAGGGGAGATTTTTACCTGTCTGTTTTTTTAAGATGTAATTACACTGTGACAACTGCCAAGACATTGCAGTATGTGTCGTGCAGGCAGACTTCTATGAACTCAGAACAATCATCTTTATCTCTTACACCTGCAAATGATAAAATGTGCCAGCAAAGTGGCATCACAGTCTACTTTGATAGAGTATTCAAAGCAAGCAAATCAGCAATGTACTTCCATTTTCTAAGTCTTCTGTGAGCCCACTTCTGGCTGATCTCAGCTCTATTTTCTAGTGTTGATGCAAATTTGCCAAGTGGTGGCATGCCCATCAGACTACATGAAAGAAGCACAACAAACTCTGTAACGGGTTAATGACCTGTACTAGCATAGCCATTTTCTTTGTTAGCAATAGTTAGAGTCACCCTTTCATTAACACTCTTTATCCCTATAGTTAGAGGAGATCTTCCAGTCTATACATTGATTTTGTTCTTTGCCATTTTAATATTACTGGGTTATTCCAACTATCTAAGCCCTTTAATAATGCACATCATCAGTCCATCTTTTTATGTATGCCTTTAATTATTACTGCAGTTAGTTATTCATGGAAACACACATACACATGAGCAATTCAAGAAGTGAATGGCTTCCACCATTAAGAAATTATTAAATCAAATTCCAGAAATCTCAGTGTATGAGAGACATATGGACAGAAAAGAGAGACAGTGGAACTTGATAAAGAAGAATTGCAAGGAAGACACCATGTTCTTAATGACCTTAATGATGCCTTGGTGGAGTAACAGATTTTGAAGGCTAAGATGAGGGAAAATGCATCAGAAGTAGTACACAGGCAGGATCAAAGGCATGATTTTGGGAGTGGGAAAAGACAATATTAGTTCTCTATGAAATCCTGTCTCATAATCAGAGCAAAATCTCCCACTAAAATGCCATTTATAGTTTTTGTTGCTTAATTATTCTGCCAACTCTAAAAGGTAAGGCTAACACTGAAATTCCTATCAGTCAATGATTTGCAATACATAGAGTAAAGAAAAAAAAAAAGAAGGAAGGGAAGAGATGGAAGTTAAACCTGCAAGTAAGCTTTGCCATCTGTAACCCAGTCAGATCTTCTACACTATTGCTTGTCATCAAACAAAACTGTACATGCAGTGTAAGTGCAACTAAGGCTTTACTGGTGTTTATTAAAGATAGATCTGTGTTTTGTGCTTTGAGCACAGATATGGACTTTCAACTGAAATGACTTGTCAAAGTTGAAATTATGTTATAAATTAATTCTAAATGAAGTGATATTTTACCACAGAAATGTGCTTGCAAGCAGAAATAGTTCATGTGTACCCTGTTTTGTTTCAAGTTGAAACTATTTGCAGATTTCTACAGTTTATATCAATAATTCTTGCTCTTTGTAACAGTAAAAACAAAACGGCAGTATGGATTACAACTAGCATCTGTAAACAGGTGTTAATTAAAATGTATCGGACAACTCTTTTTTTTGAATACTTGTATGTTTTCTCATAGTGTATATTAATATTTTGACTACTCTGTAGTGAAAAATATTAAATGCAGTCCATTAATCCCAAAGCTAGCTCAGGTATTGCTCCAAAGGTGTGACTGTCATGAAGCCAACGCCAACAAAGGCCAACAGCCCAAATGTCCACAGAGAGGTCTAGGCGGGATTTCTGAGCTTTGTCACCTTGCCCTTGTCAGTCAGGCTAGCCAGGGTAAAGCTAGTTCAGATAAACAAGGTATACCCTTCGTGTGCATCACTTCACATAAAGTTACTCTGGGCTAGATTTGAGCTCAAGCAACAAGGAAGAAATGCCCTGGATTGCTCTGTCCCAGAAGTAGCCCTCCGTCAAAGTGTCAGACAAGCTGGAGACTAGACCAAGCTTGCTTTTTGTGCTAGGCTTGTCTCTTAGTCACATCAAAACTATTACTGAAAATCATAGTCTTTCTTAGAAAGAAATTAGGAAGTGCAGTTAATATTTTTATTGTAAAACTGCCATTTACTTTTACACAGCCTGGCAAAAACAGGGTAGCACAGCATCTGGAAGCATCCCTGAGGAAAGTGCTCTGAAGAGCCACTTCCTTGAACATGTTTTCTATACCTCTTGTTTAACTACTTCACATACTCATTTTCCAGTCATCATTGCCACATTAGTTAATAAATTAAAACAGTGGCAGCATAGAATACTTTTATCAAACTTGTACAGACAGTTATTAGCATATTTACTGTGGCCAAACTGTTTCACTTGATTTATTTCTAAGTCAGAAACAGTTTCAGCAAATACACCAGCATTCCAGCTCAACAAAAACCTCTTTATTTCCTCTTTAGCCAAAACCCAAGTTTATAATATTCTGAATAATACATTATCTATATCCATTCATCCATTCACCCAGATCTCAATTCTCTTAGGCTGAACAATGTTTTAGGTTTAAATTTCCCTGTTTGCATTTCTCCAAAGGTAAAAAAGATCTTTACGAAACACTGTGAGTCAAAAGGGTCTATTTTCATCCAGCATGGGGAAGGGAATTCTCATTCCCTTAAGTAGGGAAATTTGTATATATTAATTTACCACTTAGATCTGTGTCCCTTTAGCTCTTCTTGCAGTTATTCCAGCACCTATTTCAGTATTAATCTTACCACTTGTGTTTTGCCTGCTAGGCCTCCTACTGCTTTGCTTTTACAACACTTCATATTTTTCTTATTAGCATTAGGACTTTCTACTGCCCCACAGTGCATTCAAGGCTTTGGGTTTTATTTTGCTAATGGGCCCTTTCTGAGAGGGGGATATTATTCAACTTTTAGCTTTGTCTATTGTAGGGCTATATGGTACTCTATTTTTCACCCACGTGAGTATATGCAATGATGGGGGCGCTTTTGTTTTTTAAATGAACATAGTTTACTGGGATTTTTGGTCTTCCATTGCTTCAGAGATTACACTTCATCACTGAAAAGCAAATGCAGCAATCTGTGTAGCAGTTACATAAATCAGCAGGTGAAAATAACAACGAGGTGTGGGAAGAAAAAAAAAAGCACCGCATGGGGCAGTCAAGACCTTGAGGGAAAGATTAGGGGACAGATACGAGGAGTGAAAATAAAGGGCATAAAAGAGAGGGGCTTAGGGCAAAAAAAAAAAAAAGTAAACTGAACCTCTCTGCAAGGTGACATAGTTGCTTTACCAGAAACCATGGCTGGTTCTCTGACCGCCTTCAACGTATTCTCCATAGCGTCAACAGAGAGCTCATGCATTAAAACACATTCAACTTTAGTCCCTATTCAGACTGGGAACTTCCTTGGGTTGTCAGAGACTTTTTTCATGTAGTTGAAACTAAGTGCATGGACAATAGCTTTGAGGCCTAAATTCTGAAAGGAGCAGCACTTTTTTTATATGCAAGTAAGCTTGAAAAGTTAGGACACAGCTATTATCTAGCTTTGGTACACAAAGTCAGTACTGCTTAAGTGCCTGAATTCCTCACACTATTGCAAGGATTCCTTGCAGGGCAGTGCCAGGTGGAGAAATTATATTGCCTTCATTGTAGCACAAGGAAGCTACTGTGCAGTTAAACACGTGTAGCCCCATGGCTCTTATTTTCTATCTTTTCCTATCTTTTTCTTCATGGGAGTCTGGCTTTTCTTCACGCTTCATGTGTTTACACGGTGCTTTGGAAGGTGAAAGTGTGTGGGGGTGGCAGAGGCAGCTTTAAGATGGTCTTCTCCATCCAGACTACGTAAGGGACAGTACGTCCTGCTAAGGTGCCTGTGTTTGCAGCATGGGTAGGAGGCGAGTCTGGGCTTGGGAACAGGCTTGGACCACTCAGATAGGCAGCACAGGCAATGCCAGAAAAGCCAGTGAACTTGCCCAAAGTCACTGGGGGAAGCTGGAAATGGAGAATGACTAGAGCTGAGATCTTCCAGGATATCCAAACCCCGTTACACTTGGATTATCCTTCCTTACTGCAACAGGAGAAGCACCAGGGTCTGGGACTTAAAGAGCGAGAGAGAGAAGGCATCCAGAAAGTTCAGAGACTTAAAGTGTATGTCTGTGTGTATGCACAGACATATCTTTCAAAAATTGCAGAGGTAACTGTATATAAATTCCTATCTTCTGATAAGAACTCTTCCTCATAGAAGAAGGGCATATAAATTTAAAACTCCAGTTTTCTTTTGTTTTCTGAAGCTAAATGAAAGCAAGCTAAAATATAACTATGCTGCAGGAACAAAAAATTTACATCCAAGGAATGCATTAGTAAGTGAACACAGTTTTCATGTGATTGCAGTCATGATGAAGAATAATGCACTGTGATCCTATTGTAGCTTATTTCTGCAATATATTATAGAAGAAGGTTTTCCATCTTTATCTCTTTCCTACACTTTGGGGTTCTTTAAATCTTTGGGAACATTGTACATATAGCTAGTAATCTGTAAAATATATCTACATAACTTTGGAAAGCTTTATTTTTCATCTTTGAACAATACAAATCTGGTCATTTATAGAAATTCATGAAAATATAGTTCTTGTAGACTGTGTGACTCATGCTCCTGAGATGCTTATGAATTATGTTGCCACTCTCTTATAGCTCTACTAAAATTCTTTACTGTCTTACTTCACTGTGCTCTGTTCTGCAAATTGTAGCCAAGCTCAAATTTTATAGGTATACATTTTTATATTTAATGGTAGTTTTTATTGTTGTTTATTTTATTGTTACTCTATATTAAATCTTATTGTAGTTAATTTTTCAAATGCTGTTGAAGCTCATCAAAACCATCTCATTCAATTACTCTTCTTATTTGATCAGGGACTCCTGTTGTTAGTGGTCAGACAGACAAGGAGATGTCAGCATCCTTCCCTCCATGGTTATTCATTCAGTCCTTTCTGATTTTGTGAAGGAAGAGAAAGTACCTACCTACTACAGATGGAATAGAGAAATTCTAAAATTTCAAACTTAAAAAAACTCCAGACTAAAAACTTTAAAAAAATAAATGGAGGAATATGTTAAATTTGAATGTCCTCATAAGCCTAGTAAACTTACACTTTGGCATCTTGAGCAAATGGCGTCTCTGGACTGCTAATGGCAGTTCGAAAATATAGGAAATTTCCTAAGCAAAGGAGAAGTACCAGCCTCCTTCCAGTTTTTAAAAAAGGGAGAGGTGACAGCAAATATAAAGAAGTGGAACTTTTGCAAAATAATGAACCAATTTGTAACAGTTTTCCCTACCAAGACTACTGCCTCACTCTAAAAGTGCCCCACTGAAATTTGAGGAACTACTGACTATAGGGTATAGTAAAAGCAAAAGCGAATAGAAAAATATTCCAAGAAAAGAGGTGTTAATCCTAAACAATTTTAAACTAAGGAAAATGAATTATCATAGGTAGGAGCAATGTAAGATTCATGTATTTATCCATTCATTCATTTAACTTCCTTTTGAATATTGAATCTATGACTGAATGAATTTATGAGACTCAAAAGGCAAAAGCTTTCTTTCTAAAACCTGCAAATTCTGAGCATGCCCCAATTTGTGTGTGCAAAGCTAGAGGGACTTGCGCACAAGTACAAGTATGCACATATGCAAAATAAGCACTGGCATCCATCATTTGCCATTTCTATTAACAAGTGCTCAGAAGTCCAGCCTGGAAGGCCTTTGAAGATTCAGTCTGTCCAAAAGGAAAATAAGTAACAAGTATGACGCTGATTTCTAGGAACATGGAAAGCTTCGCTCTGCCTCATCTCTTTCCAAGACATGATGAAAAGATTTTCAAGGTTTTAAAATGAATGTGTTTAAGATGTCAGAGAAACTGGACTGTTGGATCTGCTGGATATTTCATTCCAATAGGGGGTGTAGTCTTATCTATGCATAAAGGAATATAATCAGAGGAGAGCAGTTTTATGTGTTTGTATGTATACATAAGCTGGATCTCTTAGAAACTAGCCTTGCTAGCTTCTTTCATTCTCTCCAAACACCTCCTCTAGTTACCCTGTCTTTGGAATAGCCTCACATCCCAGGTGTCCTTCATCAGGTCTCTCTGCTTTCCCAATAACAATATATTGACAAAAACTTACTTTCTCTTGTCCTTCAAACCTGTGTCTTTGCCAAAGGCAAAGAAGCAAGGGCACAACATGTGGTCCAGTATAGGAAACTATACTATTGCCTTAAAAAAAGCCCCTCAATAATAATCACCCCTTTACTATTTAAAATTCAGTTTAATGATATACCTTTGTGAGAGGTGACAGATACAGTATCTATGGGTGGAATTACTTAAAATCTTCGTTTATTTTACCTTTGCTTGGTAAACATCAGTTTTGTTTCTCCTCTCTGCTTCCCCATGCACCAAAGACGTATCCTGATTCATGATATTTGCACATCTATCTAGTAGTGCGGAAGCCGCAAATAGTTCAGGAATGAGCTCAGCCTCTCTGCTAAGCCTATGGGGAGGAAGGAGCAGCTGGTAACGAGAAAGTGCAGCTTGAATCACAGCTCTCCATTTTGCTTGATAAAACATCACAGGATGTGAAGCTAACAAACGAGTGGCCCTTTCTTTATATGGTAAGCATACAAGGCTGTGCTAGCAAGATTAATCTGTTTCCCATTTGTCACCCTTTCACAGCAGTGTGGGGGCTCTGAATTGTTACATATCTTTAAAGCAAGCTTTAGGCATCAAGCTGGGCATGTGCAAACTAAGAGACCCGAAATGCAGGGCCGTTCCCCTGCTGAACACTTTTGCTGCCCCTTCCTTCCCCCAGAAGACCTATATGAGCAGGCAAATACCCACTGCTACGTATGTCTTATCCCGCTTCTGCTCTCAGCCTCCAAGCAGCACTGGCCAGGCACCCGGCTAGGGGAGCAGCATCCCTGCAGGCAGGTGTCTTGGCTGTCCTGCTGCGATTACCCAGCCTGTTTGGGAAACTGCTTCCAGGTACCTGCCTTCTGACACCTTATTCTCACCAGTTACATTACCTCTCACTGCTAATCTACTGCTTGATCTATTTATTTGTCCATTTGCTGACTCATGTCTCTTCCCATTAATACTTGACCTATTAAATAATTTAGCTAACTCTTTCACGGATATGCTGTTGTCCGCTACTTATCTGCTGAATCAATTCATTGCTACTTGCTTTTTTTGTTCCTCTAGGTAGCTGACTTAGATGGTAACTTAGCTGATTCCCTTCCTTTTAAACAGACATTGTTGCCAACTCTGCTTCCTCAGTTAATCATTTCATTTAAGCTGTTAATTCCTTTTTGTCAGCTGCTAAACTACGCTCTTGACTGCTTGAGTCCCACCCTGCAAACTCACTACCCTGTACATGTGCTCTGCTGTCATCCCTGTAACAGTTTTTCTATTACTCTCCTTCCCCCTTCTCCTTGGTCCTTCCTTTCCAATACTTTTACGTCATCTGTCATTCGTACTGTCTTTTCATTTTCTCCCTTTGACTACCCATACCACAGCACACCCTTGACTACCATTTTGCCACCCAAAGCAGTCCTACCCCTCCTTTATCATCCCATTATTAGTCATCACCGTATATAAAGATAATTCAATTACATAAATTATACTTGTAATTACACTTTAAATACATCTTTTTCATACTTGTAGTTGTCACCAATCCACAGGTTGGAAAGTTTGCAATGTGACCAGCAGCAACTGTACAATACAGCTTAATTATTAAACCTGGATTGGCATAGCATTGTATGAAGCAGAAGAACTGGAGGATAATAAGAAGTCAATAAAAGCATATGAATCCCTAATAATAATATACAGAAAAGCAAAGCAAAAGCTAATTACCAGAGAGGACGAATAGATCATTTTAAACTTGTCAAAATACCCTTTTGCATCCAGGCTGCAAAACAAGCAGCTTTTCCTTTTGCAATAAAATAGAAAATTGAAAACAATGATATTTTTCCTCTCCCCCCCCTTTTTTTATTAACTTTGAATTTTCTTTTGTTACTGAATGTAGTGATAAAGTTTCTTCCTCTCTTTCCGACCTCTGTATAATTTTGTAAAATGCCTACAAGTTTTAAAAGTTACCCAGAGGGAAAATAAAGATAAAGTTGGTAATCTTCCCACTTTGTAACTTTTCCAAAAGTGGTAGAAAAATTCCAAAGTTAGGAAACCCAAGGGTCTGGCAGATTCTGAAGAAACCAAATCTTTGTGAAAATGGATTTATTTAACATAAATTCACCATCTTAAAAAAAGAAAAAAATATACCAAACCCATAAGAAATTGTCCTTTTGAAATTATTGCTCCTTTTATTTTTTTAATTCTTTTCTGCAATGCAGTATTTAGAAAACCAAAGTCAAGTACCCTTTCAAACTTTTAAAATCTTGAGTAATCTACTCCAGTTTTATTTAAATTTTAATTTCTACAGATTTTAAAACAGGTAAGATTTCCTCTCTTCTGGTGCCAAGCCAAATTATGAAATCTCAGTAATCTTTTCACAATACATTCTTTTTACAGATCTAGTGATGCATATGCTTTACAGGTCATCCTTTTTGCCTTCCCTTATTCCAATGCAAATTTATTTTATCTGAAATAAAACCTGTATTTTTCTTGCAAAAATAAATGTACTTTTTATTACTTAACATTCTATGCAGATTTGAAATTTGAAATTGTCTCTACTTTCTGAAATTGTAAAGCAGAATAAAAATAGTTGAAGACGGTCCTGAATAGTATTTATTTTCGGTTTGGTTACTCAGTGAACATATAAATGTGACATTAATGTGGTGGGATTGTTAAACCACTCACTGCCTTTTGGAATTCTGTCTCTTCTTACTCTCAGTCCATATCCTTTTTTCTTGACAACTCAAATTTATTGTCATGATAATTTTCCTGGATGCCCCACTGCAAACACTTTGAGGAAAATGGGTTCAATTTTTACTTCCTAATTATTTTCAAGACTGATAAAAATGGCTGATAGCTGAGAGGAGCTGAAGTTCCAGGGAACCAATATTTTCCCACAGAATCAATAGCTTTTTAACAGAGCATTAGTATTACTCATTCATTGATAACATTGGCAAAGATGAGCATTTCTAAAAATCTCATTCTGTCATTCTTTTGTTGTGGCTTTTTTGTGTTCTTTAAAAAGGCCCATTCTTATATAACCAAGAAAATATGGAAACACTCAAGGAAAACATTTTCTTTTATTTCCCATTCAATTTCAGAATGCCTAATAATGGCTTGGGCAAACACATGAATGTCTGGCTTGGTGCTGATTTGGTGTGTGACTGTAAATTGAAGAAAAGCTGATGTAATGTGAAGACATCCAGCAGAGCAGCCATTAATGCAGATAAGAAAGTCTATTATTGCACAAGGGTAAACCAAAGAAATGTGTGATTCAAATATCAATAAAAACATGAGTGGTAGTCAATGAGATAAAATTAATTCTTATAATATGGTTATTTATATATGTATTGCAACTTGGTCCAAGATGCCTGACTCCAGGATACTAAATCCTGATTCACTTATACTAGACCCATATAAAAAAAACTATGGATATCAAAAGAGCTTTTCCTGATTTGTACTTGGGGGGAGATTCTGAAAACTGTTGCTTTAAGCACAAAACTTGTGAACAACATGCCAGTTCTACAAAGCAAGCTGAACACTTTCAGTGATAAACCATGGAAGCTAAGATAGATTCCTACTGTTTGTAATCAGTAATTTATAGGGTGTGATACAGTGTTTTGGAAAGGATGAGTTAGAAAAGAACCTGTTGGTTGTAGGGGTTTGTAGCTGAACGTGGATTCATGGTGGCTCAGAGCAGAAAAGGTGCCTGTGGATGCTCAAACTGGGGACTGTGACTAGAAGTGGAAAAGTTAGAATTATTGCAATAAGACCATTGCAGACTGTGGTATACTGCGTACCCTCTGAGTCTACACTTTGGAAAATAAGTTAGTGAACAGGAGCGTGTATAAATACATCACAGGAGAGTGTTTACAAGTAGTTTTCTGTTTCTGGAAGATGTTTCTTCCAGCTGGATGCTAAATAAGTTCTATGTGTTTAGCTTAATACAGAGAAGGTTAAGTGAGAAATTCCCTCAGTACCCTTAAATCAAGATAGGATGTCTTCTCCAAAAAAGCACTTCTTTTGTTCATCCAAAGTATATGAGCTCAGTGGAAGAACTACTTGGGGAAATTTTGTGTCCTGTGTCATCAAGATGATACAGAAGAAGTAAATACAGAAGTGAACAGATATAACCTCATTTTTGCAGCCTTTACTAACATCCAGTACTATGTGTATATTTAGTATTATTGGCAAAACAGATATGCAGGCCTCCTGCATTCCTGAAGTCTCGTCGGTCTTGTGTACTGGTTCTCTCTAACTTTTTCATGATTCTCTAGAAAAGAACCTTCTCTGATGTGTTCTTATCAATTCTGTATGAACAAACAAAATCAGAAGTATGTCTCTGAATGTGCTAGTGAGGAATGTGAACCCTGCCACATCTGTGAATGAGACTGTTGTGAGTTCCTGATTCTGGGAGCCTGCTTTGTGATTCTTTTGCTGTTAAAACTAATTTCTCTTCCAAGCTACTAAGTCAGTTTGGAATCATAACAGCATGCAGTCACTGAATTTCAAGTCACTCTATAGTAATACCCTGCTGTGCCTGTAACTCAAGCATAGCTTTTTGTTTTCAGCTGGTTTAGTCAATGGTAGAAAGGCAGATCTGCAAGCTGGCCAACAATTATTCCCTTTATTTCTTTCCCATTGGGAGTATAGAAAACCAGGGAAAACATTTACATACATGGACACTCTTCTTTCTCTCTAATGTCATTGATACTCATGTGCAGCAGGCTTCCTGTTAGAGGTGGGTCACCTGTTTAATATGGTCATTTCAGGCTTTCAGGCTGTGTTTGTTGCTGCAGGGAAAATAGACCTATTCTCTGGCTCATAGGGCAAATGGCCTGGCACAGCTCCCATCTACAGAACCTAAACTATCTTCTCTCCTAAAATACCCAAAAAGACTTCATCGTGCAGCCCCCTGGGAATGGTTCTGCCACATGCAACTGCCTGAACGATTCCTGGATGCTGCCTGGAGGGCTGGCAGGAGCCAGCTTGCAGGGAGCATGTGAGCAATTATGCAATATGAACAGCTATGTTTCAGTATTGCAGCCCATGCCTTGGGCTACCATAGTAAGATTGTAACCTTGGTGTCTTTTGAGCATAGGTATGTCTAGAAGCTTTTTCCTGTCTGTGGTCGCTAAGAGAAAGAAAAGAAAGACCTGCTATGATCTGGCCTATACCTTCAAAGCAGGAAAGAAATGCGTTTTTCAGCATGAATATGTGTCTGAAGAACTGCAATAAACAAATATAAGGGCTCCTTGCATCTCTGCTGTAGTTTCTTGAGCCTGGACTTTGGACCATGCCCACCTCTGTGTTCATTAAAAATTGTCCATGTTTATTTGATGTAAAAGCACCGGCTATCCACCTGTACAGAAGACAAAATAAAAAACTGAGAGAAAGAAAATACTGCTGCTTCTTTCCGCTCCGTTCCTGTGGGCTTTACTCATCAAAAAAATTCTCCTACTTGTTTCCATTTTCAGCTTCTCATTTGTCCCTGCAGTATACTACAGTCATCTCAAATTTTTGGGGCTACATGGATCTACTGCTGATTATCAAGGCATTGCAGCTCCCTCTTCTTTATAGGATGGAATCATAATGTGCCATCCGAATCACCATAATGTTATCATTGATTGTGCCCCCGAGTAAGGGATGTCTCCAGTCTTGGTGTCCCTGCAGTGTGATAAAACCTGCAGTGATGTGGGCCTGATAACATTTTGACACCATTTTCCTCAGGACATGTTTTAGTTCCCTTGTGTGTCTTGGAGTGTGATTTGCCAGGGAGGTGAGTAGCAGCTGGATGTAGGGCTGCAGAGCGTCTCAGCACTTCTCCTTGGCCAGGATAGTATGGACAGTCAGAGATGTGCTGTCAGGGATGCCTGTGGCTGAGCTGTAATAGCTGCTATCAACATACTTTGAGATCCTCTGATGAGAAATACTGAAAAAAAGCTAGACATCGTTACTAGTTTTAGCTCTGTGAAGAAACATGCACTGTCAAAGTGTGATGGTGTGATTGTAATTGTTCTATATTTTAAACACTGGCTCCAGTGAACACACACATCCTCCAAATGCCTCTGTTTCCTTCTTTCTACAGTTTTCTGGCATGCTCATAGGTAGCTGTGTAGCAAAACAGACACATTGTTCTGCAAGTGCTGTAAATTCTCAATATGGATTAGGAAAAAAAAGAACTAAAGTTTTCTCTTGCCACTGTCTTTAAGAGCATTTTCCTAGCAAAATTATTCTAATCTGAACATAGGCTTCACATTTTCCCTTCTAGTCATTACTGGAAACAGTTCATATGTCTGTTGTATAAAAGTGGGTATTTTACCTTTTGATTTTTTGTATTTTACTTAGGAAAATTCTTTTTTTTCTCAGCTTTTTGCTGCTTTACAAAACTATCCTCAGTGTTGTAGTTATTGGAAGGATATATTTTCTTATGCACTGAAAGAAAATCTTTAGGACATGATTTTCAAAAACATTTGGCATTTACTTAAGCCTGCCTTCTCTGATGTTTCTAGCAGAGAAGATTTTTACCATTGATGAACACTGGTAAATATTCCTCTCCTTGGATTTATTTTGAAGTGTGCTTATTCAGTACCACTGCAGATAAGGGCTTGCAATTTTTTTTTTTCCAGACTACTTAACCTGAAACAAAGGAGAACATTCAGTAATGAAATAATCAAATACCATATTCTCATTTGCTGTGTCTATATGGATCAAGACATTCTGAGCATACTCAAAGCCAAATGCGCTGGCTACTTGCAATGTTGAACTCCAAGAATGCCTTCAGCAGTGAGATGATGTTATTCCAGCTGGTGTGTCATACAAGCAAATGTCAGTCACAGCTGTACTACAACATCCAGGCTGCTTGCACATAGCCAAATAGAGATGATGCTGACTTGGGAATCACCCTTCCAAGGGTGCTCCATGTTTACTTGTACGAGAAGCTGCCATGTCTACCTGCAGTTATTTTAGAAGGATGTTCAAGATAATCCCTGTCCACATAGCCTCCTGCCATGTCCTGACACCAAGAAGCTACTATACCCCATGCATATTTCACAAATGATATGACCAAGGCAACATACCCAGCATCATTTTTACTAAGCTTCCATGTACCACAGTAGCAGCCTGGTGCCTCTGAAAGGGTACCCCTACACCACTATATAATAGGATAAGGGACTCTGTGTATATCCAAGAGTGTCACTGAAACCTCCTTACTGAGACAACTGCAACTGAAGAGACATCCAGATGGACCAGATACAGCACCCACCAGCAGAATGTGACACCTTTCTGCAAAGCAACATGCATTGTCACATACCCACCTCTTTTGATTGTTCCATAAGAATTCTTGGTCAGATGTCACTGGGCTGGTGGGCGCTTTTGTAGGAGCTCCTGAGACAGATGGAGGCAGATGAGTAATGATTACAAGCTGAATACACATCTCTCTCTTTTTAACTCTGGCAGGAGCTTCACCACAAATCTATTACCATACTGCTGCATATGCAGTGAGCTGGACAATGCCTTGATTAAGGCATTCAAGAAAGTTGGCCAAGTGAACCATGTCCAAGTTGGTTAAGGCAGAAACATAGCAAGGAAGAGAAACTTCAGTTTCACAGCAGGTTTCCTAGCCCCACCCTTCTTCTGCCTCAGAAACTGTTTTCTCCCTTTATTTCTCAAGGTGCACGTTAGAAAGTTTTGAAGGATTTGTTTTACAAACTCCGTATCAATCTCCCCAGCTCTGGGATGCCTGAATGTTCCTGACAGTTCTTTCATCCCTCTGCAGAGGGAGTCCTGTCTGATCCCCATCACCTTGCACTTTCTTTGTCCAGTACAGGAAGAAGACTAAAATTTGGCTTTGTCAGCAGAGGAATACAGGAGACAATAATTTCAAACAAATACGCAGGAAAGCTTACATGGCAGGCAGTTGACGTTGCTGCATTTTTTATTCTCTTATCCTTATCTGGGAGTTCATGATTCTCAGCCTACATTTAGTCTTCATGTACAGGATAAGGACACAGAGGGAAGATGGTAGAAAAAAGCTGAGGTCACTCCTACAGTATCTATCATTTATGTGAATGCAAACATTAATTGTACAGCCTGGTTTTCTCTGGATTTTGGGGGGTGAGACAGTTTAATGAGTAACTGAAAGATAAATCCTGATTTCCTACTTGACCCAAATCACAGTCTGTTGAGCATTGTGAAGTTCTGCTTTCACAGGGCCAGGTACAGATGCCACAGAAGAATGCTAGTCTGAGGTTTCATTTTAAGAAACACAGCTGCAATGGTTTTTATTGGCATTCTTGACTCAGTGAGCAGCCAGTTTTGATCAGCTTTTCGTCCAGGGGTTAACTGACTGTTGCAGAGCATGCTACAGTGGCCCAGAAAATATTTTCCTCTGTGCAAAGGGCATTGGTGTTTTTCTAGAACTGTAGCAGTGAGGCCGCGAGAGTACCGTCCTTGCTGTGGTTGTGGCAAAGGATCCTCCTTATATGGCTGCTCCCGGGGAAAAGGCCAGAGGAGTTTTGGGCTGAACTACATTTAAAAGAGAATCAAATTTCCTTCACTTGATGATATATCTTGTCAACAGGGGCTAGACCCTTCATTTCTACTTCCCATCCTTCCAAGCCCCATAGAAAAGCAGAGCAGACTGAGGACTTGATGTGGGTAAGTGCAACCATTTCCTACCCTTCAGCTTTCCATGCAACCACAGGCCTGCCCTGCTGACCAGGAAACACAAGCTATACGAGCTGTAAGCCAAGGCCCAGAAATGGTGTAAGCTGGAGGGCTGGCTGCTGTTGTCAGTGAGCATGGCTGGAACTCACTGTGGAGCTGGGAGGATGGCAGGGCACAGTGATATCTGAGGTGTGACAGCGGGAAACATAACTTCAGGTAGTGCCAGTATCGGTGTAAGTATCACTGCCAGGCTTCATACTGGGCTTGGGGCTTTCAGGATACGTATACACCTCAGTGGGGTCTCCTTCCTGAAGTCTCTGCCTGGCTACCTGTAGCTGGACAGTATATGCTCAGGCCATGAGAGAAACATAGGTGCTCGGGACCAGACAGTGAGGCAAGTGTAACCATTGCTGTGGGGTGGATAGGTGCAGTGCATGGGAGCCTGGTGGAGTGAGAGTTTCTCTGTAGCCTTGCTGGGTCATGACTTGGATGGCCTGTGGGATCGTGGCACCCCTCAGCACTAGAGAGAGCATGGACATGAGCAGGTCCTCCTAGAGCTGTTTTAAGGGCTGGGGGTGTGGGTGCAGACAGGACACTGCAGTGTCTGAAGGCAGACATTCAATACTTCTCAAATACCTGTGTAGACACAACAGGCTTTTTGACTCTGTTAAAGCTGTGCAAAAGGATCTTCACACGGGTGTAACATTTACTCCAATCCTAAATTTCACAGTGGTGATATCAAGTCTCCTTCTAGAATACTGCAGCTGATGTAGACCATAAAATGGTGGATTATTGAGTGTCTGATAACCTTGTGAGTAATCCTATGATCCAGCACAATTTAGGAATCGTCCTCAACAAGGTGGAGGTGAGAGGCAGGGAGAAATACTGCATTGATTTCTAATAACTTGAGAAGTCATTTGGTAAAACAAGGAGAAACAGTAAAGCAAAAGGCAAGGACCACAGGTTGCAGCTTGGAAGACAGTCTGGATAGGAGGAAAAGCATTCTTGCAAATATGAACTATGGCTTCAGGCCAGGTCACCAGGGAAGTCATAGACTCTCCCTCCCTGGTTGTTTTCATATGCAGCTAGGCAAAGCCTATGTGACTTGGTCTTCTGACAGCCTAGAAATCCTCTTCAAAGTTCTGACTACCTTCATATTTTGAAAAGGCCATGCAAAAAGGTACCATGAGTACACTTCACCTGAGATATTATGAAGCATTAATTTACTGTTAATTTGTGATTCATCTTCACTGACAGTTAATGGAAAACATAACACTGAACATCACCCAAACTTTTGACTCTGGTGCCTTTCACTGTAAAAGTTCTACCCGGAATCTCCCACACATATTTTATTGCAAATGTAGTCTAGGTATTGCTCTTATTGCTCCATGTTTCCAGATTCCCCAAAATATTCAGCTGCATATGGCCCATCTTTTATCTCTCTACATCTGTAATTTATTGAAGAATCTGAGGCAGCATTCAGAAAAGAGATGGAAAGCATCATGTCACCTTTCCCTTTGAACAGCTTTGAATTACTTTCCTGTAATCATTACTGCAGATTAATGCCATCAAAGAGCAGTTCTGCAGCAGATAAAATGAACAGCTTCTGATAAATTTATCATTATAGCAAATCACACCAAGTAGGATTTCTTTCCTCAGCTTGCAGAACGTACAAATGATTTTTTTTCCTTTAAATTTTAAAGGTTTCCCTGGCAGGCAAGGGCAACCTGAAAGTCAGTATGAAAGTCCTGAAGGCATGCTATTCTGGCCATGCTGGGGGAAACCTAATAAAATATAGTTGCTTAAAATTTGGACTGTTGTACTGTATCATTGTGTTGAAAAGGAACTCATCATAAGTTTAGCCTTCTTTAGAGAAAACTTTAGTGCCTAAAGGATGATATGTTTGGGACCAAATACCATTAGGGAATTCTGTATCATTTTTTGGTTTTGTTTTGCTTTATCCTAAGTCATCATCACTTGCATTAAGTAGGATTTAGCGGGCTTCCTGGTTGCACTGTGAAAAAAGCCAGAGACACAGTAAGGGTCACCAGTTTTCCCTGTAGAGCAAAATCTGCTGCACATGCTTCTCTGTCTTTTCTCTCTCACCCATTCCTCTAGCCATTGAACATTAATGACTATTAAGTGACTCAGAAAAAGGGCAGGGGGCACTTCTGGAAGAAGTTCTGGAAGAAGTTCAAGTACTCTATTGATGAGAGCAGTACTAGCACCTGAACAACATAGAACATATGCTAAGATGCATATGCAGTCATATTCCTTCTTCTACACAGAAAAGGGAAAATAATATTAATACTAAATAAAGGAGGAGTGATCATTTAGACCAAAGAAAAAGTACAATGCAATCAATGGGATTGCACTACTAAACATTATGTATCTAGCATGTAGCACTGTAAAGACAAAAAGAAGGTATGGGACTGGAAAAGAACACCTGAAACAGTTTTTGTGCGTGCTTCTTTGCAGTCTCAGTTATATGATGTGTTTGTTGGCGACTGTAGAGAAGTTGACCTGAACCTAGAGGGGCCTCCTGCAGCCCATGCTCCAGCTTTCCCACCAGAAACACACAGAGCAGCTCCCCTCGCCTACCATCTCACTTTGTTGCATCCTCTTTCTTCATGACAGTTTTCTTTTTTTTCCTGGTATGATAGACAGGCACATAGCACACTGAAAAGTTCATTAATCTATATGGCTGCCAAGTGATAAAATTATAATTACAACAAAGGTACAGAGTCTTATGCTATGTTTCTGTGTAGTATCATTAAAGAGGCAGTAATTAAGCAGCATTTAACACCCTATTATAGGATCATAGTTCTATATTTTCATTCCAAGCTTCATTTTTCAGTTAAGTATAATTCAGAATAATTCACTTTAGGTCTGACATTAGTTCAGTTTTATCCCTGTCTATGACATAATTGAATTGGATAATTCTGTCAAAAATCTCTTAGCCATTTTTGATCTATACTCAAACATGGTTAATCAAAGCATGCTTCACTGGTTTCAGAGAAATAATCAAATAACTGCAAATTTTGCGATTAGACCACTCAAATTCCTTTCATAGTTGGCAGGTATATTGTCTTCAAAGAGTGTATGTCATTTTTACATGTTAGAAGATAGTTGAGTTGCAAGGAGCTGAGGGAGGAAAATATTTTATATGCACTCTTGTTGCTACAATTCTTGTATCTTCATAGAGGCACTGGGAAGCAATGGGCTGAAGAAAGGATCTTGGTGTTATAAGAGTCTTGAATTCTAAATCCTGGCTTTAGCACCAATGCAGTATACAGCCAGGAACAAATTATTTTACCCTTTGGTCTTCATTTCCTCTCTGTAAAATGAGGATAATAGTATTTACAACTCTTGCCTGACTCTCACAGGAATCCTGAGGATGTTAATGAAAAAATATATAGCAAGACACCATACTGTGGACAGCTAAGGCATTGTAACAATGATATGAGAATATCTCTGAAAAGAAGTATACCAGTTTCCATAACAGAGTATGCTATTCCAGAGATCACGTTTTCTTATTAATTCCATTTCTATAGACAGACATTCTGAAAGCATGAGAGTAAATAGGTGAAAGCAGACAGGGAGTTTTCAGCTCCAAGAGCGATCCCAGCTTGTCTGTCTTCCTCAGATCAGAGTTTTAGATGATCACACAAAAGTCTGAAACTATGCTCTCCACCTTTCTTGTGTTTCTCTGTTGCCCAGCAATGTAAGGCAAAGAAATCTAGCAGGGTAAAAAGGGGTTTGCAGTTACTGTGTTTAATTCAATTAATTTTCAGTTTATTTTTGTTTAGCTAATCTCTTGGCATGTTTATATCCCAAATGTATTTATTTCATGAAACATGGCCCAAACTGGGGTGGGCTTAGGAGGTGGGGGAGTTCAAAATTGCGTGTTAGTAGTCAGAGTTGCATAAGTTACTAGTCAAAGAATGATAAATTCATACTTGGCAAGTAACTGCACTCAAAGCTTTGGCATGTTTTTCTAATATGAGAAATGAAACAATGTGTGATGCCTCTTTATTCCTACCTAACCCTACCCACGCACATATTTACCTCAGTAGCTATACCAAGTCTCAGTGTTTGTGGCTTCTGCTTTGCTGTCAAGTGCCTCTGGTTTTTGGGGATTTGATTCCCCTTTCAGTCTGTGCCCTTGAAGTTTTTCTTCTTCCTTAACATTGATGCTGAAACTAAGCAGGTCTCAGGCAAACTGTTACGCAAGTAGTTTGGGAAATTCTGGGAGGGGTGTTTGACAGCAGAAGAGTTTGCAGTGTTGGAGACCAGTGAATCAGGGGACCAGTGAATCAGGAAACAAATCTCTGTCCAGATGGCGAGATGAACTATTTTTAATGGAATTTATCTTGCTCTTGGACACATTTCTCTCTTGTGTCTCTCATGAAATCAGGATCAGATCATTCTCTGTGACATGACCTGATCTGCTGTGGTATCTTTTCTTCAATTCCATCTTCTTTTATTAATACTTTTTGCCCATTATCTTTGTTAAAAAGAAAATTAAATTAAGGCAAGCAAAACTGAAAATGAACTATGTTTTCCTACTAAGGGGAGTATGAAGTAGATGTACATGGATGAGTATAAACTGGCTTTTGGAACAGGCTATTGCATAAAGAGATCTTCCTCGGAAAACTGTATCAGCATTTTTTTCAACATGGTGAGGCACAACTCCAGGTGAGCCTGGGTCTTATTTTTTGGTTCTACCAGTCTTTTTCTTAGCAGATCAGGAAAACCACAGGAGTGCATCTGCCGTGAAACATAATTCCCTTCACCATTGCACAGTGGGCTAAACATGACATATCATAGTCTGACGTCTAATAAGTGCAAACAACAGAAGGAAAGAGATGGAAGGGGATCTCATGTGTGTGCTTCATATGAGAGATGGTGGTCTAATGCAGGTAAAGTATTAAGAACAAGGTACTGAGTTCCTAATAACTCTTTTACAGATGTGTCTGTGGTAATGAAATAAAGTGATCCTGAATGGTCTTTATCATACAGGGCTTCCTGAGGAAGTTAGTGATTCAGAGAGCACTGGAAGTTTCCCTGTTGTGGGCTGTATAAGCATCTGCTTCTAAATGTCAGGACAGGACAGCTGTCATATTTTATAAGTGTCCTTAGAATATATATATGTATGAGTCATTGCCAGGAGCTGCCATTTCAAGTGTGGGAGCAACTAGTTTCAGGATTGATTTGTGAGGAGTCTTTCTTGTTCTCATACTATTTTCTAGCTACTGCCTTAATGATGGGCTTTGTTCAGAAAAGCATAATGCAAGAGTGTATTTTTTGCAGGTTCAATATGAATTGTAAAGAAATAACGCAGTTGTTCTTCCTCCATCCACCCACAGGTCACCGACAAGCTGTCTCAAAATCAGGCTGAGTCTCAGGTGAGTTTTGTGGTCGTTTGTCATGCATGTGGATACAGAGTATTTGCTTCATCACCCATTTCTAGAGGTGTTTTTCCTCTCTCCACAACTGTCTCAGGCAGAAGTTAGAAATACAACCATTTTCTTTTCTTAGGGGAGACTGTGAAAGTAAGACTTGGTTATTTTCCCACTGAATTGCTTTCCACAGAGGGGAGGGTAAGGCAGACGGAGACACAGAGAAACACCTGTTCACGTGAAGCAGTGAAATTTGCCTTCTGGTTACATGCTTCTGAACTATTTCAGACCACTGGTCCATTCAGTTGTGGATGGCTGTGAGCAGCCCACCGAACGGTTCGGAGGGCAGCAGTACGAGGGAGGCCAGATCCCCCTTTGCAGCTGGAAGTCACTGACTTGGGTAGCATTGCACTGCCTTAATCTGGGATCCAGCATGTGTTTCCCAGCACTCATGATATCATTGGTGTGTACATATTAGTTTGTTCCCATTTCTTTGATTTTTATTCTCTTCTTTTTTCCTGTCAAGACTGGCCTTTAAGCTTGTTGTTTAAATACGGGACAGAATACTAGCAAAAGCTGAGCTCCATTCCCAGATGGCTCTTTTCCTGTGGCCTTACAACAAGCAACTGAATTCACACCATTAACGTCCCCACCTGCCATGGCACTATGGAGGCTGGTGGCTCCCTAGGACCCCACAGTGATGGAGCCCGGGCCCGTCCCACCGCCCAGCCAGCAGCAGGGCAGCCAGGGAGCACCAGGGGCAGCGCCCGCCCTGGGCACCAGGCCTCTCCCTAGCAACTGGGCCGGGCCGGGACATGGGCCACGGGTGGGCCTGGCTCAGCAGGGCTCTGTGGGGGGCTCAAGACCGGCCATGCTGCAGCATCACTGGGGCGAGGACTGGCGGCCTCGGAGGGCTGAGGTGGGCTCCTGTGCTGTGGGCAGGTGGGGAGAGGCTGTGAGGGCCAGTGAGGCTTGTAAGTGCCCTGACACCACTGGAAAAATGCAGTAATAATATATAAAGGGCTCGCACAGACCGACTGGGTTATAACTGTGTTTGTGGTCCTGTGGCTCCATCAAAATGGCTCCGGTGTTAGAAATTCTGTCAGGACTCCTGAAGGTCAGTCTGGCAAATCCACAAGCTGTACCTGGCCAGGGAGGAGGGGGGAACGCTCTTCGGGGTCATTCCCAAGACCCTGTCACCCACTGCTCCCCATCCCCGTCCCTGTGCACAACTAATGCAGCCACAGACCCTGTTCTGGGGCTGGGGAAGGGGTGGCGGGTGCCCCTGCCTGCTCTCCTGAAAGGAAATCTGCTCTCGCTCCCAGCTTCCCTTGTGTGAATGATGCAGCACTGTTTGCCCAGCGAGAGCAAATATTTTGCCAGTAAGCCACAAAGTCACACTCCAGTGTTTACAGCTTCTTTTTGAAGGAGTGCTAAAGTCACGGGGAAGCTTACTGTGAACAAACAGGCTGTGCATACTGACATGAATAATGTTGTGAGGTGCACTCATAGTTAAGCTAGAAAACACTCGTTTTATTATTAACACAGAGTAGTCATTGTACCAGTAAGCACGCTTGTGTGGAAATTATTTGGACCCAAAAAAGGATTTGCCTCCAGTTATTATGATTCAGGCCTCCAAGCTGGAAGCAGAAATAATGCCATGCTATTTAGGTAACTAATTATCACTCTTTAATGATGAATAACAAATAGCCATTGTGACTGCTTTAAGAACAAATCACAGCCTAAAATTCATCTTCACAGTGTATTTGTAAAAAAATAAGAAATAATGGATATAAACCAAACTGATTATGCAAGATTGGTAGGCAAAAAAGATGCTTAATTCATGTCAATAGTGTTTTCACAATGAAAAATATGAACTGCAATTCACCCTGGTCTGTGGTGGACTTTCCATGGGCCTGTACCACTGAAGGGACTGTGACTCTTCATTCGCTATAAAGATAAGCACAGGTGAAAGCTTTAGAAGGCTTGGAAAGAACTAATACACCACATCAAAATAATAATAAATTAGTAAGACACAACAGTGGTTATTATGGTGATGAGGTCTGGTGACCTGGAGGGAAGGAAGAAAAAAGAAACAATTCAAGGATCCTTGATTTATTAACAATTCCCCTTTCTGCAGTTTGACATCTTGTTCTGTTTCCTTCCCTTTTCTCTTTTTCTTTTCTTCTTTTTTTTTTCTTTCCTTGTGTGCAATATGAAGTTTTTGACACCACAGCAGAGGTACTGAGGAGCTGGATTACTGCTTTGCTTGTGGTTGAGGATTCTTGGTGCAGGATCCAGCCAGCACAAAGTGATTGCGGGACCATAACAGCTGCTGAGCAATAACAGTATGTCTGTCAGGGAGCCACCATTGGCACTGGGATGCAGGGTCATGCCAGAGGGGCTCAGGCTGTTCTGCCTCATCTCTGATGCTGGCCAGTATCAGATGTCCCAGAGCGGAATAACATGGTCTCCATGATGAAAGGACAGCCTACCTATGGGGAAACTGACTCAGAACCCATAATGACTAGTGTTGTGAGTTTGGGAGTTTATAATCCTCCTGTTTAGCTTAACTTTTGTAATTGCTGATGTTCTTCTTTCTCTGAATCTTTCTCAGTCTGCAAAGGTCTGGGAATCAAGGCATGGGGAGGTTTCCTGCCTGAGTCTGAACTCTGCCTCAAGTCACTGCTTTTAAATGTTATTAAGCAACCTCTGGTTCTTATGAACAAGTTTTTCCTTTTCTTTTGCGGTAATATTTCATATCCTGAGAATGTTCTTTATTATTTGACTTTTTTTTTTACAATCTTAATTGCTGTTAATGTCTCCATAAATAATGCAAGGTTGCACTATTGGGGAGAAATAATGCTCAAATATTCAGCAGCAGTCTTTAAATATTTTCTCCTTTGAAATTACCCTAATCTGGCAGATGAAGTATATAGCACAGATGCAACATGGCTTTTATATTGGATAGCTGAACTCCTCAGAAGATGCTTGTGTGGGTATGTGTGAACGATTATGAGTTTATTGGATATAATCTTCCGGAAAATACTGGAAAGGAAAGGAGACACATGTGACTGACCTTGTCTTTTACTGATAGACTGCAAACATTTTATTTTTATTAGCTTGTTAGGACAGTGGGACTTAGCTAATGGTTTTATAGTTAAATGGAGCAAGTGTAGTATATTAATATCCCACTTGTCCACACCAAATTAATGGCCTGGAGACTGTGAAAGCTTTATGATAGATCTGGGCTGTACAGTGCAATTTAAAGCTCCCTTCTCTTCGATCTTTGGTGTGGGTCCTTGGCTTTCAGAGTGACTGAGGAGTCCGAAGCACCCAGAACACATAAACCCCTGAGTGAGGAGGATTTATTGTGGTTAAGTAACATATGGCTATGCTGAAATGTGTGATCCTGAAAAACAGGAGAAGAGAAGAAAAGAGTAGTATTAAAAGCAATTTTCCCTGTGAGACATGTGCAAGTTCACACAGTCCTGCAATCACTCAAATGAGCTGTTCCAGCACCTCCTTGAAAATTCACATTTCAATCCCACATTAGTCTTGGATGAGGTTCTTCATGTTCTGCTGCCAGGCAATTATATCACTACGAGTTTCATTTTGATTTGTTTTGTTTTGTTTTGTTTTGTTTTGTTTTGTTTTTCAATATGTGCCCCTCAAAGGAGAACTGAAACATTTAGAAGTGAGAATATGATCATAGGTGGAGACTTATAAAAATTAAAAGTTAAGAAAATGCAACTGTCTTCATACAGTTTTTAATATGCCCTTGCCTTCCATCATCTTTTTCCTATAATGCTGTTAATGTTCAAACAATTTTCATTTACCAGAGGAAAGAAACAGCAGAGTGGCTATCACCATGGACCACTATGCTGTCTGTTGACCACCTGGCTCCAGGTCCTTTGTATAAGCAAGACAGGTTAACTGAGGATGGTATCATCCTAGTAGCCAAAGTCACAACATTGGTAAAATAACTGTGTTGTGCAAGGTAGAATAATACGAGCCAGGTCCACCAGTCATGATTTCTTCACACTCATTTCAAGACAGTTTAAATTGGGGGTGATTTGTGCCCTCGATAAAAAATGTAATTGCACCTTGTTTCAACTTAGTAAGTCTAGGGGAAACTACAATGAAAAAACTACACTGCTAAATTAAAGGGATAGAGCCATCTGTGTTGTCTGAATGTGATACCACGGAGACAATATAAATCTGTTATAAACGTAAATGGCTTTGCTGTGCTTCCTTATTTTTTTATTTTTCTCCTCCTTGAAAGTTTCTGGTTACTCCATGCTTTTATGGATAGTAAGACCAGTGTAGTTGTATATAGAAGCATATTTTAAAAATAAGAAATAGATTCTCTGCCTTGAACCTCAGTTGGACATGTTCTGGATTTCTCCTTCCCTTTTAATTTTTCCTCACTTATTTTATGTTCTTACTGGTTTTTAAGAAGCAGAAACAAAGCGAAGCTACCACAGAGAGGTCCCATGTCTGCCTGGGGCAGGTGTGTTTTCATATGGTGCCACCTTTGTTTTTCTTTCCAGAAGGACATGCTCTAGAGAGAGAGGAAATGGATCACTGAGGATCATACTGCTCTATAGATGTAAATCAGCACCCTTTTCCTATTAATAATGAGGTGGTGGAAACTGACCTTTTTCAGTTAGTTTCCATGAGAAGTTGTTTTACTATTCTTTTAATGAAATATTACAGATACTAGCCACCTTAAAAGGAATCTCCCTTTTTGGTGTCTTTTCCAAGAGACAGCTATCAGTACCTATATTGCTACATACCTTTCAGTAATTTGCCCCTTATTTGTCTGTAATGAGATTCATGACCCTTCTCACCTTTTTTGTGAGGTTGTTACTTCTTAAAAAATTCTGTCCTTTCTGTTGCGAAAGTTTAGGCTGCAAGCTACTTATGCACACACATGTGCCTGCACACACACACACACACACGCACACAAACAGTTCTTTATATATCGGTAGTGCAAACACATTGAATGAATGAATTTCTAATAGAAAATAAACCCCCTTGTTTTGCGTCATAATATGTAAAGTATAACTATCATGTATATAACCACTTATGACAATTTCAGATGCCACTAAGATGGAATTCTGGTTTTCGCAGTAATTTGCGTGGAATACAGTTTGGTTCTTGAGAGGCCTTTTATTTCAATACGAAATTAAATTCACAGTAATTTTAAAAAAATTAGATGTTGTGTGTGATTGCTAGTTTGACCTTGTGGAATATATATACATGCTACATATACATACAAAAGTAAAAAAGGCAAAGTTGCAAATTGTAACACACATTAGCATTTAATTAGAAAATGTCTTTCAATGGGGTTGTGAATCCCATAGTGTTGCGTATTAACTCATCATCTGTTTACACAGAGTTAAGCATAATATTTTACAGTTCAGCTGGTTGAACAATTTAAAAAGAAATAAAGTAAAATTGATCACGTAAGTCTTTCTACTGGGACTCAAAGTGCTTTACGTATGTTTTGGTACTGGCTAATGGTTGTATTTAGCATTCTTTTGTATTAGCATTCTTCTATATGTGAATCCTGCATTTCAAATGTGACTTCAAAAAGGGTCATTCCGGGTAAGATCCTGGAGTACAAATTAATGAAATATTAAATATTATCAAGATTTTTTTTCTGTAAAATTAAAATTAGACATGTTGACTGTATCTCTTAGAGGAACATGTTGCCCTTTTAAAATATTAGATGGAAAAATAATTTATAAAAAAGAAATTTCAGTATGTTGGCAGCTATCTTTTCTGTGACTTACCTTTATAACATCTCTTTACTTATTTATGTGTATATATGATATACATATATGCACACAGAGGATCTATAGTCACAAACACAATAGGATTTCAAAATTGTCATATTCTGAATGTTTTTGTTAATCTTGCCTGATGAATTATTCAGATATGACTGCTAAATTGCTTGTCAATCCTCTGGTGTTCATTCTGTATCACTTCTGCTTTACAGGATGAAGATAATATGAGATGGTTTGGGTTTGCAGATGTTTGGATATACAACGTATTACCCACTTACTTGCTTCTTGCTACTTTATTTGCTACTTCCTTACTTGCTGCTAAACACCACTCCCCTGATCTTCTTTCCCTTTTCGTTATGGAAGTGATATTTATATACCCCACAGCAGAAAATCTGAAATGATGCATAAAATCAATTGGATTTTGAATATTGCACTAATAATTATCTGTATTTCCAATATGTAAAGACATTTAACAAACTAATGACTTCTGTACAAACCTATATAGGCTCTCTGGGCATTCATACAGAACAAAAGCAGAGTCATGACTCTTATTTATCTAAGAGTTGCATCGTAAAAGACACTTTTCATAACATTTGAATTCATAATCCAGACTTGCAATAAAGAAAGAATAAAACCACATGAGACTGACTTGTTGAATCACTGCTAAATATCACACAGTATCTCTGTGGAGATTGTCTGAGAGAGAAATGGAAAGGTATCAAAAATCCTCTTTTTGAAATTGGTTAAATTTGAGGCCATGATAGAGTCACTCTGCTCCATTTAAATGCATAGGTAAGCTCAGAAACTTAGAGTACTCTGGTCAGCTTTAAAAAATAGTTCAATCTGAACAAGATTCATAGAACTAGAATGATTTGGTCTCAGTTTTACATGAGGTTGCCTATGACAATGTACATTCTGGAATAGCTAGCAGTTTACTTGTCATGGTTTAACCCCAGCCAGCAACTAAGCACCACGCAGCCACTCACTCACTCCCCCCCTCCACCCAGTGGGATGGGGGACAAAATCAGGAAAAGAAGTAAAACTCGTGGGTTGAGATAAGAATGGTTTAATAGAACAGAAAAGAAGAAACTAATAATGATAATGATAATACTAATAAAATGACAACAGTAGCAATAAAAGGATTAGAGTATATAAGTGATGCACAATGCAATTGCTCACCACCTGCCAATCAGTGCCCAGTTAGTCCCCTAGCAGCAATCCCCCCTGGCCCCCACTCCCCCAGTTTATATACTGGGCATGACATCACATGGTATGGACTATCCCTTTGGCCAGTTTGGGTCAGCTGCCCTGGCTGTGTCCCCTCCCAACTTCTTCTGCCCCTCCGGCCTTCTTGCTGGCTGGGCCTGAGAAGCTGAAAAATCCTTGACTTTAGACTAAACACTACTTAGCAACAACTGAAAACATCAGTGTTATCAACATTCTTCTCGTACCTAACTCAGAACCATAGCACTGTACCAGCTACTAGGAAGACATTTAACTCTATCCCAGCTGAAACCAGGACATTACTATACAGTCAATATTCAAGTCCTACTGAGGGAACCAGTCCTCTGATAGAACTTGAGGGTTGGGCTTTGTGTTTCTATAAGGATGTTATCCAGATATTAATACATATGGAGACAGCATATTGCCCTATGTAAATTAAATTGGCTCAGTATATAAAATATGGAAAAATTCAGTTTGGCAGCCAAGCATTGCATGGCTACTTCAGAAATGTATGTCCACACTAGCCTCAAAAATACAGTATGACTTGCCTTGAAACAGGGCATGGCAGTTAAACCTCTAAGTGTGTTCTTAAAAAGTTAGATATGCGTGAATGAAATCATCCTTCACATTTGGCAAATTTCACCGAGAAACATTGCTTTCATGTAAACATCTGGGTTCACAAAAGTTTCTATCAGTTGCTACAGCCTATTCAAAGCTGAAGGAATCAAGGGAAGTTCTCACAGGAATGAATCCAGAAGTGAAGGATTGTCATTTATATGGGTCCTGAAAAGAATGGAGGTCATTTTCCTTCCCAGATAGAATACAGAGAAACTGCAGTGTTCTCCTGCAGTGGTGATATGACAAAGAGCTATATGGCCACCATAGGGAAGTACCACTATGTGTTTACTCTGCTCTTACTCTCCTCCCCAGGCCACCACTGCTGGTCTCTGCTGGAGATGAGCTGGTGGGCCCGAGGGGACCTTTGGTCTCACCAAGCTCAACTTATGTTCTTATTTCTAGTCCTCCTCAACTAAATCCACAATCCAGGCAGGAGCGCTTGGAGGCTCAAACTGTTGCTGCTACAGAGTTTGCGCAGAAAACAGCTGGGTTATATACACAGCACTGAAGCATGAGCCATAAACATCAGACTATCGTTAGTCCATATCCGAGGGGCCATTGGGACTGCAGGCCTGACAACACTGCCTGATTGGCCCTGTTTGTTATGTTCATTGTCATTCAGAGCTATTGTCCATACAAGGTAAATTCTTCTTGCAACAGTGCCCATCATGATAGATTTCATGGCAGACTCTGGTGCTTTCTCCCCCTGTGCCTTAAAACACTCAGAGTGAGTCTTCATTCATTTTTATGGTAAATGATGAATCCAGCAATTTTATGTTGAAACTTTGCTGCCTTTCCGTTTAAACTTTCAGAAATTGTGCATAAATATCTGAAATGTGTCTCAAAAGCAAGGCAAACTCAGACTGTAAAACTGTCATGTCCTTGCACCAGCCCAATACATTCTTAAGATAAGGCTCTGCAGCTTGATCTGGTGAATCTTGGGCTGTGCCATTAACTCAGTCCGGAGCAACAATCAGGCTGCTCTAAAGATTATGCAGACATCCTCTAACTGGCTTTTTCACCTCTTACTAGTAACAGTCAACCACAATATTAGCAGGCTTTAGAGAAACTCAATGAAACAAAGAATTTCCTAGAGGTAGTTTCAGTCTTAATGTTATAACTAGAAGAAGAATAGCTGAATAATTTTGAGATGGGAGAAAATAGCAGTATGCTCCTACAGGAGGAGCTCTTCTTCAGCAGTCCTAAGGAACAAACAACACCCTATTGTCTGCTTTTCCTTGCCCAATAGTTACAGCATAAACCATACAATTTAATACTTTGCTGAATTTAAGTCTAGTACAAAACAAGTAAATATATGTTTCCTTGGCTTTGGATTAACTATTTTCCCTTGCTGCTTACGTGTTTGTATCTAACAGCTAAAGTCGTGGTTAAATGTGTGGTGACTGTGCTAGATCCAGACTGTACTGTGTTAAGTGAAACTTAAGTCTCATAGCCAACAGCTACCAAACACCACAGTACTAATCCCTAAGAGCCTGTGACTCGATAGAGAAGAATTTAATGAAAAATAAATGCCGTGAGGTACTTGTTTTTTATTCCACCCTGTTAGTTATGAGCTAAAAAAAAAAAAAGAATAAATTTCCTTTTCATTCCTTTTTTAACTGTTCAGTATTTATGACAGGTTGATTTTCTGTCACCATAGCAATCACTGGACAATTTGATGGCATTTTAAAAATATCTGCATGTAATGCTTTATCTGGAAACAATAGCTATACAGAGAAAAAGGATCCACATATTTAGCTATTTATTTAAACTTCTATGGATTTTTTTTTTAATTTTTTTAAATTGGTAGGTGTATTGATATGTTACAGTCTCAAATAGTTCTTCACTTACGCCCAGGTAGCTGAAGCTCTGTGTGCAATATTTTGTTTACTGTATTGTTAACACTGTTTTCATCTGTCTTGCTTTATTAGAACCAATTAACATAATATATGTGAACATCTGGTATCAACCCAATATGATGTTTGGATCCAGATTCTGATGTGAACTTCTCCAAGGATGTAACTTCTGCTAAAAAATCTGGAATGGATTATAAGAAGAATTATTAGCTTATAAGCTTTCTCATTTTATATCTTGCTGACAAATTCTGTCTCAGAGTGTCTGCATTTCATTGTCCATTTTTTTCACTTCAGGGCATCCCACATGCTGTATGTGTTGAATGATTCCATGAATGAATCGAAGGATGAAATACAGAGAATGCCAATCATATTTTCAGATGACACAAAGCAGGGAGGGATTGCAAATTCATAGGAGAGTGAGAATAAAATACAGTTTAATCATCATACATTGGAGAAATGGTCTAAAATCAATTAAGCTGGATTCATTAAGGACTCTGGTAAAGTGGCTCACATAGGAAATAACAATCAGAACAAAAGTAATGAGATTAAATACAACATGGAAAACTCTAGGTTTAAAAATAAGGAGAAAAATATGGGCTAAATCCTGAATAACATGAATGGTTTCTTTGAATTTCATCCAGTTGCTGCAAGAAAAAATCAAGTAATAGAGGTTTCCAAAAGAAGTTGTAGACTCCCTAACATTGTCTAATACTATTTAAAATATGAAAGCACGTGTAGTTTTTAATCAGAATTTACTCTGGTGAGATCCCTAAGTACTTGCATAATGAAAAGCTTTGGAAAAAAATGAAAATACATGTAAGAGTCGTTTCCATTCTTCTCCCTTTTTGAATCCTTTCAATAAACCCTTTTACATTGGAAGCCACATAATTAAATAGGAGCTAACTAACCCAAAATGTCTGCCTTTCATCCCAAAAGACATTTTATGACTGGGGAACACAAAGCCTAATTCTGTACAGTGTCAGCATATTACAAGTAGCATTCTTCTTTCATCATTCACAGCCGCACAGGACTCCCTGTCAGCCCTGCGTTATAGTCCTTTCTCACTGGAATTATATCTATGAATTAAATTCATTGGAAGTCCCAATTAAGCTTTCTTGTACCACAAATACTAACTGGAGTGGTATAAATAGAGAATGCTTTATACACATTAAAAATGGTCATTAGAGCAATGAAATGTGTTGTAGAAGCAGATTTGCCTCAGGGGAGAGGCAGAGGGAAGGGTAATAGGGGATTTAGCCTTTCCATTACCACTGCCCTGTATACCATGGGTCACACAGTGGAGTAAAAGCTGTGAGAGTGCTGAACCTCCATCTCTTCTTTTCCCTGTCATCATTTCAGGTTATGGTTGATTCCATCTCTCCATTTCTTCTAGGGTTTTGACCACTATAAAAGCTATAGAGAGCAGGAACTGGGGCAAACCCAGCCATCAACAGTCTGAAAATAAGCCTTTTTTTCTCAGAGAATCTGTTTGGAAAACCAAACAAGAAATTCTCATAATAAAATATTAAATTCAAAGTTCTAAAAAATTCATTAGGGTAGGTACTTCCTTTAATTATTTATTAGATTGCCTCAAATATACAGCCAGGTTTTTATGGCAGAAGGCCTTTTGCCAAATCTAGCTGGAGAAGACTGGAAAGCATAATATAGTGCTATTATATAGCACTCCTTTATTTTTTGAAAGTTATACAATAACTTGTTTGCATTCACTACTTACATGACAGCACAACACCTACTGCTGTAAGGCCAAGATCACTAATTGTGGCATTTGGACATATTGCAGCAAAAACATGCTTAGATGTTCTGTCATAACTTTTTAAGGAGTCCCAAAAGCAAAAGCAGCACCCTTGCCCTGTCTGGGGTATGGGTAAGCCTTTCAGAAAAGGTTTTCCTCAAGGGGACACCAAGTAGTGCTGAACATGCTGGAGAACAGGCCAGATATCTCTGAAAGTCAACTCCATTTTACATTGAAATTTTCTTTCTCAAGGTCAGAAGGAAGTGTCTCTGACCATCCAAGATCCAGAGCACCAAAAGTTTTCCTGAAGCTAAAGCCCATGCCTTCAAAATATTGAGTAAGGACAGCTGGGATCATCCAGTTCACACTGCTATCAGGTGCTGGTGGGTTAAACTTAGCCTGAAAGGTGCTATATAAAACTAAGCTTCGTTTGGCTTACATTCTCCCCCCCCGCCGCCCCCGCCCCCAATCTCTCCATTGAGATATGTAACATGCACAGGAAAAAATATGATTTCTGAAGAGCAGTGACTCAAACCTGAACTTTCTATGGCCTAGGCACAAGGATTCTTCAGGGGAGACACTCAGGAAAGTGGTGGTGTTAACTGAAACTAAAGAGGGCTTAGCATTTAGGAGGTACTGCTGCAAACATAATCAAAAAGTGTGGATGAATAATGGTATTATGCCACTGAAGGAAGAACTCCACCCAGTCATCTTGACAAGGAAACTAGAGGCAAAGGAGAGGCACTGATTCACGGGGTTATGTCCACAGGTGCTACAGTCCTATGTAATGAAACATTTGGCTCTGAGCTGGCATTGTTTGCAAACAGAAGGTCCTACTGGCAAAAAATATGGCACTTGCTGTGTTTGGTAGGATTCCTCTCTAAGCTAATCTTCATTGGCTTTTATGCCCTGTTGAAACTGGCCTATCACCTTGTTAGTGGGTATTACTGCTCCCTTAACAGATGGGAGTGAGTATAAGCATGCTGCTGAACCAGCCTATGGATCTATTTTAATTATAATGCAGAATCCTTTCTGTGCAGGGCATCCAAGCATAAGGTTAAGGGGAGAATACATTATTACGACTCTAGCAAGTGAGCTAGATTAACCTGGAAAAATCAACCAGATTTCTAGAGGTGAGTAAAGAAATGGATGAGGCTTCTTCAAAGGGGAATTACATTCAGCAGGCATGAACTGGGTTTCCTTTCTTCTCTAGGACAAAAACCATCAAAGTCTTTCCTGCAACCTACCAAAGTTCAGCTGAATGGCTAAGACAGGTGCAGAAATAGAATGCACCAATTAGTGTAATTGGTCATGCACTATCAATCACTAGTTCTCCCTAAGTAGAGAAACCAGTTTTCATGAGACTATTTCTGCAGCAAGGTGCTACTCAGGGTGAGCGATACTGGTCCTTTATTGCGTTCTCAAGCAGAAGAAGGGAAAAAGGATTGAAGAAAATATTTAGAGGTGAAGAGATTTAAGGTACTGCTAGTACCTAAATTGACTTCATTTACTTTGATTTTGTTCCAGCATGGATTTGCATTACATGTCCTATTTTCTGGGGCTTTTTGGAGATGTCCCTTATTATAGTTGTCTTACTTTTCTCATTCTTTTTTCAAGTCTTCCTGGTACACCTTGCTACATACTTTTTCCTTGGAAGTGCATGTTTCCCCTGTGTTTTAAAACATGTGTAGTACTAAAGTGAACTAAATTACATTCAGCCTGGAGGCTGGAAGGATAGATGGGAGGAAGGTTAGTCATTTCCTCGGAAATGAGATAGAAGATGAAGACAGACAAAAAATAAGTAAAATAAAAAGTAAATTGTATTTAGGCAAAGTTATATGACTTTTAGTTGGCTTGTGGGAGGATTTATGAATGGACCAATCAGAGTTTGAAAATCAGACTTTAAAGCCAGCTTCAGAAGTTACTACATTTTTTCCCCCTTTGGAAACATCTCCCAGAAAAGAAAATATCTTTCATCTTCTCCTTCATATTTCCTTAAGGAAAGTTTGATTTGTTTAGGGAGAAAAACTACCTCTTGAGAACTAAATTTTAATTCTCAGCAGACTACCAAGCCAGGCTCTGTATGAAATCCATCCCGAGGACAAACCTGTGATTCAGAATCCCTCTCTGCTCCTTTCCCCTCCCAACACCAATAGCAATTCACTGCTGACCAGTTCCCAAAGTCAGCTGGGATATCCCCCTTGCCATCTGTTACCTCAGCACTATCCACCCCTGGGTGCCGGAGGTGGGGGGCTTGGACCCTCGCTCCCCAGGGAGCGGTGCCAGTGAGCAGCCCTGCCGATGCCCAGCCCCAGGCTGCACGCAGGCAGGCAATGTTGCCCGCTGTATCGGCAGCACAGGAGCATGTTCGGTGCTTGGCAGAGGTTCTCCCCCTGCCCTTCTCCTTGGTTTCAGTCCTGCTTTCCAAGCCACAAGCTGGACTTCACTAAGAGAGAGAGAGAAAATAGAAAAAGAAAAGTTTTAAAGGGAAAGCAAAGGTGAGCAAAGTAAGGCAAAGTACAAGTTTAGCAAATGAGTCTAATAAAAAGTACAGCTTCCACTAAACAACAGAAGGAAAGCAAAGGCATCTTTAAGTTTGCTGCAGTTAGAAGACATAAAAGCAATTTAGTGGAACAAATCAAACCCCAGCAACTACTCACCCACCTGTAAAGGCAGTAGTAGAATCAGCACCACCTGAAGGATTGCCTTTATTGTTTGAGGAATACAGCGTCTCTTGTTAAGGAGCGCAGAGACAACAGGAATACGTTACAGGGAAACAGTTAGGACAGCCATCAGAGAAAAACAAATAGTCAGTTACCTACAAAAATATTTCTAGCCAGGTAACTATTAAAAATACCTTTGTGGAAGTGAATTTCATGACGGTTATTGGCAAAGTAACTGGACTCTTCAGCATACAATGGCTTTATGGACATAACATCTGAATGTTCACAGAACTATGCAATTACTGAAAGTGGTAAACAGCTTTTAGAAGGCATCGTGTTTATTCTCTACTGAAAGCATGTATGCAATGCAAAGTAAAACACTGAAATAAAGAGGAACAACAGACGGGGCTAGTAGTTATGCTGTTGCAGTCTTGAATACATAATTAAAATGAAGCAGCTTCTGCAGAATTAAGTTTAGGTTTTTTACCCCATAAACCTTTTCCATTAAAGTTCTGTTGATGCAACACTTTTAATGCCAGGTCACAGACCAAAGTTGAATATTTCTGGGAAAGCTTCTAGAAAATCAGGCAGTCTACTTGAGCTATGAAGCATCAAGCTGGTTGGCTTTGTTGAAAGCATTGTGGCCTGGGTTTGCTCTCCCAGAACTCAAACACAGCTTGTTTTAACACTTCAAAGTTGTTGCGCAGTTAATGTTCAATGAGGATGAGTACATGTGACACATTTGGAAAGATCCACGCTAGAAGTGAGAATGTGAGGCATGTAGAAATTTGTTAACCTTTTAAGCTGCATCAGCTTACAGCAGTGGATGTTACAAGATGTGCCAAGTGTTCTTGAAGGTTATAATACTTGCCAGTTACAGTTGTATTCTTCGTGCTTATCAGTCCATCTGCTGATCTCTACATCAATTTTTACCTTCAGGCTAAAAGGGGATCTTGCAATTTGTCATGCTATTTAGATATCTTCTACAGGAAAGCCTGTGCTGGGCTTTTTAATCATACTGAAGTTTGCTCTTTTTGACATTACAAATGTGTAAATATGAGTCACAGAAAAGCATGGTTCAACTGTCTGCTTCAGAAAAAAAAGTAGTCTTAGTCTGAGAAAGAAAAAGATTATTTCACTATATTTTTGACTATTAAAAATGAAAATAAAAAGAAATTGAAAAATCTAATATTTTCTACATGAAAATTCCCAGCTTGAATTGACGTGTCATTTTTTTAAAAAAGTTTAGGCTAACAATGAAAATCAAAACTCAATCCACAAAGATTTTTGCCTCTAACTGATTTTCTGAGGCTTGGGCTTAGCTTGATGTTGGATGGAGACAGCTTTCTAAATCTCTCCTGCCTTTTTTTTTTTTTTTCCCCTAGTAGGAAACCAATTTTTCACTTGGCTGTAATTACCATGTTTTGCTCTTAATGAGGTGTGACATGATAAAGCATTTATCAAATATTAGGTTCTTGGACTGTAATGGAAGAATAGTAGATGAAACCATACAGATCCATGTAGCTATCCATAACTGTCTTTCTACGTACCTATCTCAGTTTGGAACTCAGAGCCTGAGAATAGTATTTTAACACTGAGCCTCACATTAAGAAATTAAAACAGAAATCCAAGGTTATTTTGAAAATAGGATATCTTTAGGGTAAAAACCCAAAGGCAAGTAATTAGTAATTTACCCTTTCTATTTATTCCCCCCACCCCTTCCTTATACTAGGCCATTTCTATTATTCAGGATGCTTCAGTGCTTTTTGTGAAGGTACAAAATATAGAAAGGTATTAATCTCTCTGCTACAGCTGCCAACCTAACTACCAGCTATGGTGGAAATCCCTGTGGATTTCTCTCCTCTCTGAAGTCCCACCATCAGCACTTTAGGTGCAGTTTGCCCAGTTCTGTCCCAATTTCCAAAGTCCTGCAGCCCCTCAGCCTCCATAGCTCCACACCTTATCACAAAATGCCCATATTCCTCCCAAAGCTCACCCCTGTTAGAGACCCTCGTCCCTGTCTGCTTCGTTCCCCATGTCTCCCACCTGCCATCCAGTGCCTGGAAGCACGCGGTGGGGCCGGCCCCGTGCAACCGCGGGGGATCCATCTGCCACCCAGGGCTGAGGTATCCCCCTGCTCCCCTCCCGTTGGACGCTAGCAGTGTGACCTTCCCAGGCTTTGGCACCTCTGCCAGGTCTTGCCAAAATTGCCAGAGTCTTACTGGGGGAAAGCAATGGAAAATGGGTGAAGGTGCCTCAGCAGTGAGATTCCTTCTGATTCGCTTTGTTTGGCTAAACGTGAATCCCTCTCCTCTTTGCATGCAGTGAAGCATGTCTCATCTGGCAGAGGGGGAGATCCCCTTCATACAGTTTTTTCTGAGGCCAGGAGAGCCTGGGCCACTTAAGCAGGACTTTGCTGTTTCCTTAGACATCCCGTGTTTCTTTGCCATGCTCATGTACTTATTTGCTGGCTGTGGCTGCGCTGCTGGGACTTTGTGCCAGCACTCACCCTCCACGTAGCTGCTTCCCATTATTTCACTGCTTCTGGGCAAAAAATGTGCTCAGAGTTTTTGTGCATCCCCCAGGGCATCCTATCTTCCTCTCCCACCCCATAGTGCGGGAAGGCCCGTGACCGAGGGATCTGCACAAGCCCTGGCTTGCATGCCTGCCTTGCAGCGTTCCTTGGTCCAGGGCAAAGTTACACAAGCTTGTCTGTGTGCAGCTGTCGGAAAAATCTGAATCTGCAAGTCTTTGTCTGCAAGGCTTGGGAGCTTCAGACGCCCCATCACTTTTGATCAGCCAGCCAGAGTTGTTTACTCAGTCCGTTCTTACAGAGGGTTATGTCTACATGGTACTTTTCAAGTGGATGTCAGCTACGTTTGCTCACTCGCCAAACTGACTTGCAGCATGCACATATGCCAGTGGCATTCCCAACCCAACTAAGACACTGGGTCATGGTCTTCGTGAAGACGCTTGGCTCCTCACTGGGTCTTTCTGTGTCACCCTCAGCACCTTGTTCCCATCTCTCTGCTCAGCTTGGAGCATGGCCAGAGGCTACTCTGTCAGCCCTCACGTTGCCCTCGTGGTTGGCTACCTTTCAGTGGAGCGGAGCAGAGCGGCGGTCAGCCTGGGTACTCGGGACAGCTGGAACACAGCTCCAGTCAGTGCCGTAGTCTGGGCTCCTTATGTGCAGGGACTCTGCATCCATGGAAAAGTCTCTGAAGATCTGAGTACGTACGCACATCTGTGTGCAGTTCCGGGTTGACACCGCAGTGTCTAGCGCAATCACGATGGCTTTCAGGAGCCTCAGGTCCCTGTTTTTGCTTTATAATCACAGTCTGGTCCTTGCAGGGTCCCTCATGGTGAGATTTTGGGCCTAAGTCATCTTCAGAATCAAACTGCCTCAAAGTTTGACCTATTTCTCTTCACATTCTTCACATTAATGTGACTCTGTGGACATCTATAATTTCTGCAGGCATCACTATCTTCTTTTAAAAACTAACAAATCCGCAAACACTATATGCTGAATAATGCCTTCTTTTATGCTACACTACTAGGAGGTTTAAACTTGTCTGAAATAGCTTAAACCTTTGATACATTGTGTTACTCTAGAAAGAGAAGGAAATTGGCAGTTATTCATGATTTAGTCTAATCCTCTTACCTATGTTTTTTTCCATTTAACAATTGGATAGAACAGTTGAAAAAAAAACCCCTTTACTAAAATGTTCACTCCTTTTAAATCACTTTGCTGTTCCAAGTCATAAAACTCCTGCAAACTGTAATAAATTTCAGTTCCTCATAGTAAGTGTCACTGTATAGAGTGTAGTGTTAAAAAATGCAAAATAAGCAAATATTCAGCCAGCTAATAGTGCAGAAACTTTGGCTTTAAAAGTGACAGTAGAAGAAGCACTCATTTGCACTGATCCAGGCTAAAATGATCCTTTGTTCTTTAAAATTCTTTTTTTTTTTTTTCCCCCTCACTAACCATCAACAATCTTCCGATATCCTAAAAGCCTGAAATGCGTTTTCCCTCTTTAATGTTACATAAAGAATGTATTCTAAAGGTCAGGAATTATTCTTTTATGGATGAGAATTCACCCCCTACCTGTCTTCATAATCTGCCTGATTTCACAGTGCTGGCATATCTGCACCAGAAAATACCTTCACTTGAGCTTTGTAGCTCAGTGAAGCTTTGTAGCTCATTTCTTCAGCTATGCCTTTTGAATGAGGTCTCAGGAGAACAGGAGGTACGTCCTTTTGTGAAGAGCTCCTTACCACCCCGTGAGAAGACTTCTACTTGCTTTTATTTGAGAGAGCAAGTCTTACAACAGCAACAACTGAGATGTTCATTACTTGACGATCTGTTTACTTAATTTCTGACCTGCTTAGCACCTTAAAATTTCCTGCCTCTCCTTCAATAGCGAATTTCAGAAATGATGAAAACTGGAAGCCTGACAGGGCATGAGAAATGTACCATATACACTCTCTAGAATCATCAAGGGTCCAGATCACTTCAAGTCTAAAATACCTATTCCTTTTTATGGGCACACCCGAGCATGGCAGGGGACCGCAGAGGAGGTTGCGTTCAAAACTCCAACCCAGTCGAATCTGTGCCTGGGATGTGTTGCCTAAGGTTCAGCTGCAAGGCAGTACCAGAAGAAGATTGTGTGTTTGATTCAAAGGGAATCCCTGCTGCTTTCAGCCCATCATCAATATCTTGAAGTCTTCGGGAATGTCAAATGCTGTTTCTTTCAACATTATTTTGATGGACAGAAAATTATTCTAGGATGTAAACAGAGCCTATTTCTTGACTGAAGTATGTATCTTAACCCAATCTCCTTGTTCAGATGGCCTGCAGTTGCTGGGAAATGAGGAAATGGCATTTTAAATCTGTTTTTCTTCTGCCCCATGAACTGTTATTCCTTTCTTATAAAAAAAGCAAAAGTATCTGTGACCCAGGGGTGCCCTGTCAGGGGAAGAAGCTGCAAAGTCATAAATAAGGTGCAGTGCCAGGTTGTTACTGAGAGTATCTACCTTAGCTCCTTGTCATTGAGAAGGCTCTGAGGACTACATGTGTCATCGGGGCTTTATTCATACCAGATAGTAAATACTTGAGGACCTAGTCTGGTGTGTCATGCAGCTTGAAGCTAAGTCAGAAACCCCTTTTGGAGGTGGATACTTTCAGGACCTTTTCTCTTTTTACATGAATTTTTGTTCCTTTGTGAGCTGCAGTCCTTGGCCGTGTTTAAGCAGAGGGCAGGTACATTACAGGGTGTGCTCTGCCGCCCTGCTCCCCAGCTTTCCTGAGCAGGGAGGTGGCAGCTCTCTCCCACCTGCCTGCCTGGACTTCGCCCTCCCGGCCCCCCTTGCCTTAGGGACCAGCATGTGGGGGAAAGAGGACATGGGGAAAGAGCGTGCTGCCGGACATGGGATTTCAGATCAGTCCTGAAATCACAGTTCAGATATAGTCTTTGAAACTACGTACAACCCTCAGATCATCTCATTGCTGTGAATTTAGAAGGAATACCAAAAGCAGGATGCATTAAAAGCTCAAATTCAGTTAATATCTCTCTCGTAAAATTCTAGGCAGGCTACTGAAGTCCATTGTATCTGTGCTTCCACTTTCTACTCATGTATCCAGAGAAAACTTTTGAATTTGTTGCAGAATAAATATAACAATTGGGAAGAAAGCATAAGTTATTATGTTGGTTAAAGCTTAGTATCCAGTCCATATACTACCAGAATAAAATGCTTTTTAAATTTGCTCTCCACAGAAGTTCCAGAGGCAGGTGCAACTAAGACAAGCATGGGACTCTCCTCTAATTAGCAGAGTAATTGGGGATATGGGAATTATAAAAGTCATATAAACTATAAACATACAAGAATGTTAATTAATGCTAAACTAATTGAGACATTCTTGAAGGATACAAATGAGGGTTGTTGATATACCTAGCAGAGATCAAGCTCTCCATTTAAAAAATATGGAAATGGTCAAAAGACATGACTTTGGAGAAGATGTGACCACTCTGCCTTTTCAGGTGACCCAATTTCAACAACCTTTGTCCACAAAAGCCGTAAGTCATTAGCACCACCTTCTGCAGAAAGAGGCAGGGAGAACTCTGACTAGTCTGAAATTGAACAGGGCAGGAAATGTATGAATAAAATTTTTAGAAACTTTCTAAGCCCAGTTCCTCAAGCTAAGAGTCCAACTTCATTTTTTCCTTACTCTGTCACATTATTGTTTGGTATTTAATGAAAATGCATTGTATTAACATACATAATGCAATGTGTAATTCTTCATGGAAAACCAAACAGGAACCAATCTGAAATAGTTTGCATACAATTTGGCAATGTTTTATTTTCATTCCTTAAAGCTGTTTTGCATTTGTTCCTCTTGGGCAAAACATCGTTTCCACTGCATAAATGTTAAGTGTTCATCAGTAATAAAAAAAATGGCACAGCTGATTGAATGGTTTTATCTTACAATAAGGGATAAAATTCTGCATTTAAGGAAAAAGGTCCCCTTTCTCTCCCTGCCTTCAGTTAATCTGAATTTCCATTCTCCTGTAGTGCAACAGTGCAGTTAGAATGCTAGTCTACATGTGGTACTGAGGGCTGATTCAAACACGGTCTCCTATCCAACCTGCTCCAGCTGGTGACCACAATACCAAACCAGCCTCCCACTTAACCACATTGCTCTGTTGTTCCTTGCCCCTCAAGCTGATTAAAAGGGTTCTTCAATACTTGCTCATCAAAATGCCCACTGACTCCAAATGGTGCTTTCTGTTTATACAAAGAGTTTGAGGTCATGCCACAGAGCTGCAGCATCCTGAAACACTATTAACAGAGTACTCTAATTGCTGAGAGAACACATGCCATTAGACTTTTTAAAGTATGACAACAAATTGTCATGCCAAATGGGCCAAAATCATTCATTTTTTAATGGGAGGGTGAGGACAGGAATTTTGTAGCTTAGTGATTACTTAGTTATGTAAATAATTAGAATTGCAAAGGTTCCCTCTCATCCTTTCAAAGTACTGTACCATTTTAACTGTGCCCCTTTTCTCTTCTATATATTTCTTTACTTTGCCAGAAAGGTAACATCATTGAAAGTCAACACTTTGCAACTTCTTAGTACTCAAATGAGGAAAGACAAAATTCAGGATCCCTTAGTTCTGCCTGAGGCAATTCAGAAGTTGACTTTGCATCAGATGGTGCTGTGAGAAAGCCAAGGAACATGCCAAAAATAAGGACAGGCACAGTTTGCAGTATTTCCAGTGGCTTTCTGACATGTGTAGTTGTGTGAAAATCTTGCACAATCGTGGGCTTACTCCCTGGGGAATATTTGGTCAGTAGTTCCTATCAGGTAGGAACTAAATAATTGTGAAGGTTTTTGAACGCTTGGAAAAATTGTGAATGTTTTGTTCAGATGCCATAGTGTTAATTATACTTCCTAACAATACCTGTAGTATTGGTTGGACTCGATGACCTTAAAGGTCTTTTCCAAGCTAAATGATTTTGTGATTCTATTTGTGAATTTGCAAAATCTTAACAGTGGCCTACATAATTTGTACAAAAACACCTAAACCAAACCTGTCTGAGGTAGAAAAATCTACATTTTGTACATAGCATACACCGGGGAGAAAGATTGAGCATAAAATATCACTGTCAGGTACTTCATAAATAATCCTTCGTATCTCAAGTGTTTGCTTGTAATGTACTTAGTAGTAATAAGTTTGGTTCCTGAGGACATATGAAAGACAAAGAAGGAAGGGAGAATATTCTATATGGTGGATACATGCTAGAAAAAATCCCATGAAATGAAAATAGCTATGTCTGAGTGTAACCATGCTACAGGACCTTGAGAAAGCTGTGTGGTGCCGTACAGCTCTGACTCTGGAGACACCAAGCAGTTGTTGAAGAGCAATCTTATTACACGGGTATGGCACCCAATCCCTCCCTGTACAGCCCTATGTGTGACCAAAGGGAACTTGGAGGATGTAATGACTTTTCCAACACATTTGTTTTCCTGGGGGAGGATGGAAACACTGCCAGGTAGGCTGGTTCTTGTGTGCCTGTCACATGGAGTGGGGAAACGGCACCCAGCTGGGCACTTGCAGAGACTGTGACCTGTGTTCTTGGGCCGAAACGCTACCATATTTACCTTGTCCACAGAAACATTACAACAGTGTAAACCATGTGGGAATGTAGCCCAGATTTATTGTTCCATTTCAGAGGTTTATGCTCTGGCTCTTTTAGTGGGCTTTCCCCACAAGAAATTTAGCAGATAACTTCAGTCCAAAACCTCGTATTCAAATGTAGATGAGCTAAATGTTTGCATGCATACATATGCAATCAATTCACAGCTTATTAAAGGTAATAATTTCTTGCTTTTTAAATTGTAAACTTCATTAAATCCTGGGTGCGGTTTCTATAAGAACTAGGTGACCAACCACATTAATAGTCTCTGGGGACAGCTTCAGAGCGCAGCATAGCTGGAGATGTATTTGTGCAGAATATTCCACCCACATCTGCAAATCAAAAACACATTTGCAAAATCTGAAGTGAGAGTAATTCACTATTTGAAAAACAGGCTAAATCTCTAAGATTATTTATTTGTAACTTGAAATTAAATCTGCTGTAGATGGTATTCATTTAACATGGATGAAATTATTGATTTAAATATCAAGGAAAAAAAATCAAGTCAGATAATCTGCTCTATTGCTCTGGAGGAGAGAAAGGTGAAGCTGAATATCATTAAAGTGATTTTCTTTTTAAAGATGCTTCTAGCCTCCACTTGGTGCTCTCTAAATTTTGTTTGTGGAGAACCACTTTACAGGTGGGACAACAGACCTTAGGCTGCAAAGCAATATGTCTCTATCTGAGCTGGGGAGCAGTCTGCCCCCGGCATGGGGAGCTTTGGGGGTCCCAGGCTGACGCCCACAGAGGGGGCACATGGCTGGAAGCGGCTCTGAAGCCACTGCCTTCTTATCCATCAGCAATTTCTGTAAGGAACACCCATGATTAAAATCTTTTACAGGCCACCCAGAAAGGCACTGTGGGTCACCAGTGACCTGACTGCAGGGCTGTCTGGTATACAGCACGTGTATTACTTCAGTCATCTTTTTAGAAGCAAACTGTGATTCAGAGGGGCTTTTCTTTTTTGGGTGTTCACTCTGTCAAAATCAAGACATCATGAGCAAAAGGTGGCACGTGAAAACTGTGGTCTTAAAATCAGACAGCAAGAATTGCTTCAAACCAGTTGTGGAAATTCTCAACCCCACTACTCTGTTTTTCTTCCAGGCACAGGTACTTACTGACCCCAAAGGCAGTGCCAGAAATCACAAGTCCATATTCCTGTGTAATTCTCAAATGTTTTCCATTGTGAGCTACCTTTTCATACCAGTGAGAATTATAAGACTAAATCCTAAGCAGTCGCCTTTCTATGAAAATATTTTTTGTATCTTTTAAATGTTGCCAGGTTGGCAAAATCTGTGATTGGTGGGACAAACATGCATCTTGAAAAGAATAAACATGTTTTTGGAGAAACAGCATGGTAAATCAGGCTTCTCTGCAGTGTGTTCTATAGCACAATCACTCACTTCATGTTTCTGTAGGATTTCCAGGAATTTAAAACCAAATTTAATTTTAGTTTGGCACCAATGAACTCCACTACCAGACATCATACATGCAGTGATCATGAAAACAAATGAAGCTCTATGGTTAAATGGAGACTGAGTAATAAATTCAAGAGACAGAAATTCATACAGGCTGCTATACATATGCATTTCCTTGGGTAGGTGCCTAAGATATATTAATGGGTGATTGTTAAAATCAGGGAGTCTGCAAACTTCTCTGATCTTCAAAATGAAAACAACAACAAAATCCATCAGAAAACAAAAAAAATAAGGTAATTCATACATTGAGGAAGGGAAAAGGATAAGAAGTACATTGTTTGTGAATTTCCAGTGCAAATAGGTCAGCTTTTCTTTCTCTCACAGCCCTCCCTTCTCCCTTTCACTTCTGAGTGACTTGAAAGGCCTGTTTACGACCACTGCATTGATTTCCTTTCCTCTGACTCATTTCAATCTGGCTCCAGTCCTCCCCATTCAAACTAATTCACCAAGGTCTCAAATGACCTCTTTCTGGCTAACAGGGGAATCTCTGTGTCCTCTTTGACCTTCCTGTCTAATCTGATACCCTTGATCACTCTTTTCTTGCTTGGCTTTTGTGGCAGTACCCCCTTGTGGCTCTCTGTCTACCTTCTTTATTGCTCTTTCAGCATCTTTTAGAGCAGCTCCTTCTCCCTTCTCCATGGGACTCTCTCAAAGCCCATTACAGACTCCTGTTTTCTCATTGTACACTTTTTTTCTCTTGTTTTCAGCTATTATTCCCAGGGTGAATATTTTCACCTCCCTGTCCTGTCTGTTTCTGTTCCATTCTGTGAGATGAATCGACAGTTTGGTGTATTTAGGATGATTCCTTGTCACCCAAAGCTAGAAAGATCACAAGTAATTCTTTAATTTGAACCTGCCACTCTTCCTCCTCTGCCCATCGCTCTTGACAGCTTCACCATTCCCCTTCAGCTCTCAAACTCAGGGTCAGTTTTGACATTCCCTTGCATGTTCTTAGGTGCTCAGATAATCATGGCAGACTCGCTGCAAGGCCTGTGGGAATTAGGGGGATCTTTCTGGTAAGGTCACAAAAGTTTAGGCAAAGCTCTAAATAGCATCTTTTTTCCCTCTCATCTTTTAAAAACCCTACCCTGCATTTCTTTTCCAAGATCCATACCTTTGCCACCTATGTGGCATTTTTTTCTTCTCTGGATGATGCTCTTCAAGTATCTAATACTTCTCAAGAGCATCTCTCTGATATTCCCTTATCAGTCTTCTCCTTCAGGGTTGCTCAGGGTTATGCCCTGCCTGCTGATGGACCAGTTGTTCAACCACTGTACTGCCATGGATTTGACAGTTCAAATCAGTTAAGGTAAATTTCTGGTTCTGGTCATCCTCTGAAACCTGAGATTACATTTTTCTGTGCCTTTTGCCCTGTCAGAATTTGTGAGCTGGACGTGCTGTCAGTGTCTTTCACAGCTTGGTCTAGTGTCACAGAATGCCAGTTGTTGTATTCTCGTTCACACAGAAACTCTCTAAACCCCCTCTTCTCTCATCAGACAAATAGTTACCAGGGAGGAAGCAAGTCTCCAAAAGAGTCTTCTTCTGAGGACTTCACTATAAGCTTTTTGGACCAGACAACTTTATATAGCAGATAGATAATCATACAAAATAGGGATGGCTCTGAGCTCTGCAGTTCAGGTTTTAATCTAGCTGCAGACCTCAACAATCCTTGAATTCAGAGCTGGTTTTAATGATCTGGATCTCCCTGAAGTGAGTGGTCAAGTATTTAAGATAGTGACTCCTGTCCCAAAGTGGTATAAGTATTTGTTATTCTTTCTATACACAAGTTAATACCTTCAATTAAAATAAATACTGTATGTGAAAACTTTAGCACATCCCAGAGCTAAAAACTGTATCTTTCAAAAAGGTGCCTGTTGGGATTTTTGTGTCCAATTTTTGAGCAATTAAAGACTCTACACTAATTTTCACTTTGAAGTACCTCAGAGTACTCTCAAATGCTCCTCAGAGACTTTTGGCTTGCACTTACAGCACTGGAAAACAAAGCAAAGAGCCTTCCTTCTAACAACTGGGTGCAAATAAATCACGGGATATTTAAAAGATCAGCCCTTAGCATCAATATAATTAGTACCTTTCTGTAGCAGAATTCACTTCATCGTGACTTTCCCTCTTGTAGACATACATCCACTTTTTTGCCTGTGGTTACCCACACCTTAGCAATTTTTGTTTCCAAAAGGTGCCCACTGAATTCCCATGGAGAAATTCATCAGCTGAACTATGATCTCATTTTCCTTGGCATGCCACAGCACTAGACGCATTGTGTTTTCATTGCTGCAACCTAACTCCCCAAAGTACAGCAGTTGGGAGATGCTGCCAGGAAAAATGTGACAACCATAGTATAATTTACCAAAAGCCAGCAGTGACATGAGTATTGAAATATATCACCTAGGTTAACTGATACCATACAGCCCTGTTCTAAGGGAAACTCCTTTTTATATGAATCACGTTAGTCTTTTTTTTTTTTTTTGGTTGTAATTTGCTCTAAATTTTGGTAAAGTTTGACAGTTTCCAGAAATATGTATGAATATGCAAGAGGCAAAAGAAAAAGAAACCAGTGGATGAAATTGGTCACAGCTTACAGATGCTCTGATGAGATTTTCCCAAGATGGAGACATATTTGTATTAAAGACTTCAATGACATACACTGAAAGACCCAATATATCCTAAGCAGTGCTTTGTTCAAACCAGAAATGATTTATTGTTTTGTGCTTGAGTTAACAAAAATCAGCAATTAACAAGCAAAGAGAAAGAATTCAATTCATAAGAGGAAACCAATAACAATCTCATATATTATATTTATATGAAAAAATGAAAAAAAAAAAGACACACACATTCAAAAATTTCCTAAGCAATGATATTGCATATATTGAAGGTTGGACATACACATTAGTATTTGCAGGAATAGAGCCCCAGTCTCTTAGAAATAAACTCTAGTATCAAAAAAAAGGGAGGGGGATGAATCTGCAAATGCATGCAGGTATCTAGATGACGACGACAATAGGAAAAAACAAGAAATAGGTTTTAATCTTCGTCATTATTCTAAATTTTACCTCTTGCCTTCATCTTTTCTAGCATATATAGATAGAAAATTAGATACACCCTCCTAGGAAATCGGGAAGGGTATAGTATTGACATCATTGCTCTCAAACACACCCTTCCAGGAGGTAAGTGCAGTGTAGGAGTGCTCTCAGGGTTGCAACATATAACAGAAGTTGCTGGGGTCGCTGGGATATTGCTTCCCACTTTCTTGTCAGCCTGCAAGCTGAGGCTTGTAATGGTCTTCCTGTCCTCCAGCTTAGTAGCCACAATCAATTCACAGGGAACAAGTAGGCACAAGTAAGAAAGAGCATCAGCTGAAAACAGCTGTGGCAATTAGCTGGCATCCTGTCCGCTGCCTTTTGCACACTGGACAAAAGCAGAATGGCTTCCCAGCGAAGATCAGATAAAATAGCAGTAGGTTGCAATTGCTTCAAAAGGCACTAGTGAAAATAATAAAAAACAAAATACCGGAGTTACTATGCTTTATGGTATAGTGTATTGAACACATTTCTTTTTGAATCAGTGACCCAATTGATACCTCATGTGTTCTCCTGGACATCTCTAGGTTTTGCTTACACAAATGCTACAGCTCTTTCACTATATACGAACAAAAATCATTCATGACAGCATCATAACTTTCAAGACTGATCAATATAGTCGTGCAGAAAATCACTGCATTGAATAGGTCTCCCTGGCTAAGGACATTGACATCTGTCTGATCCACAGCATGGTCTCATCTCTGCTGTCTCCACTGTCTGCCTTTGAATATGTTCATACAGAGAAAGCTCCCACACTTGCCTTCAGAGCCCTGAAGCATGCAAAGCATCCAGAGGCCCTTCCAGGGCACCTGAAGGATGGGCTGACTCTGAATGATCTTGACCTTAGCCCTGCGGCCGTGAGAGCCAGTGGGAGTTACCAACTAACAAAGGAGATGGGAATGAACTGAATATCTCATATTTTGTCCTCACTCTGGGAAGGGATAATGCAAAACAGTGGCAGCTCCTGGGTAAGAATCTGCAAAGATGAAGATTCAGTATTCATCATCTCTAACTCTCCCTGCTTATGGTTTCTGCATCTCTGTGTCCTTCTGTGCATTTTATTAGCCCTTCTGGGCTGCCAGCAGCTTCTAGCAAGGATGAGGAGACAAGGAGGCCAGGTTCCTCAGAGAAAGGGCTAAATGGGTACATATATATAGTTGCCCAGCTTAGGAGATTGCTGGGTTAACAGCAAGTGGCTGGAAGGAGTGGAGACTGGTGAAGGAGAGAGGGAAGAGGAAAAGAAAAACCTTCTGAGGGATGACTTGTTACAACCCTGCCTATCTTTCTCCTGAATCTTCACCTTCCATACAGGAAGAGGGTAAAGGATTAAGCCTGTATGAGATGTTAAACTGAGAGTTGTTGTAAATACAGAAATGAATAAAAAAAGTGAGAAAACTGTTTTTCTCTACTGAACTTGCAACCTTTGAGCTTTTCTGTAAGTTACAACTGAATAATAGTTACTGTGGAACAGCCTTGCATAATAATATCCAGCAGGAGCTAAAGCATCATGATAAAATCACCATTATTATTCATAGAGCTGTCATGAACAGTCTGCTTACTCTACACAATTCACCAAAGAAATACTGGTTTGCCATAGATTGAACTGTGCATTTTAAAACAGCAAAGTGCCATTCAGTGCCCTGCCCTTTCAACCATGCCGTACGTACACGCATAGCAGGGGACACTCAAATTATACTGTTTTGAAAGGCAGTTGAGAGAGCGAGAGAGACCAATGGCATTACAATTTTTGCAAGACTGTCCTTTTTCCCACACTGAAAAACATCACTAGATGTGTTTGTGTCCACTGAGCATGCAATCATTGCTCTGGAATCACTTTTTGATATTCAGCCTCATTAGAAAGAGACAGGAATTTCCTGACAAACCATTTTTTCATTGCAAAAATGCAGATTCATTGAAGCCATTTGCAAGAATGGGCCACGTTAGATGGATCTTTCATTTGGAAAGATGCAACCTCGGCAGGGTTGCACAACAGGGGTCTGCCCCAGGGGATGTGCTAGTCCCTTGTGGGGAGAGTATGGGAGCCCTGCCGAAATCCAGGTGCCCCCAGCAGACTAAAACCCACAACCCCTCCCTGCCCCAACTGATAGGCTGCTCTGTGGAGACTATTCGTGTTCCATTCCCACATAGCTGAAGGAACAGCTGTGCGTGGTAATGTAGCCATTCTAATTTGCCTTCTGTTGCAAAAGGGATTATACTGACTCAGTAGTCAGGGAGTCTCCACACCACTGAAATGAGGGTTGGCTTCATGTTGTAAATTATGCTGTGGGTCAGAAACCTGGTATGTTTGAAGTGACTGATTGTACCATTATCTTCACTGGAAGCTGGATTGCCTCAGAGTAAATAAATGGGGAATTCATACAAGAGAATTAAGGAAAGAAGGATGGAAAACTTTTTACATCGAGGATTTAGGTTCAATATTAGTAATACATAGAGTCAGAAACATGACCCACAACTCTTACACAAAAAAAAGCAAAGGTGTTGTCCATGGGCTATCCTCTTCATGTTAATTTTGGAGACCCTAAAGACAACCATCTGTCTGCGTAGCTTAAACCAACCAGCAGAGACCAAAGGCCAACCAAACTACACCAAGGGCCAGAAGTTCAAGCAATAGTAGAGCAGGCTGGTGAGTTACTAGTTACAGAAAAATAGTTCCACGTACTATGAAATGAGCTTGAAAAATGTGCAACTGTACGGAAACATTCAGGGAAAAAAGATTAACTTTGCTGGAGAGCCGTTCGAGACAAACGTGTCACCAACCTCCCATGGTTTTTGCCGCAGTGTACCAAGCCAGGCAGAAACTGGAGTTTGGGGCCAGCAGTGCAGTTGCTCTTGAAGCAGAAACCAGTGGCAGGAGCAGCACCTTTCTGCAGCAAATGCTGTTCATTCCCAGGTGGGGTACCTGCACCCCATATTCCTGGATGGCCACAGAGCTGAAGATTTAAGGTCCACTGTTTCCTGTGCACAACAGCTGTCCTGAGCACTTCTCTCCTTGATTCAGTCTTTCAGTCTCTCTTATTTTATATACAAACCCTCTGCTTTCTCTTCTGTACAGCAAAGTCATGTCAGTTGAACACTCGGGAATTCACCCTTCCATTGTACAAGCATTTTTTTAATACATAATGTACTTTTTTCTGTGTGTTTGCAAGTTAACTATTTTGATAGGCTAATCTTGTCATTCAGAATACCAGTTTCTGTACACTGCTTACCTATAGCCAAATATATTTCTTATTTCTCCCCCCTCCCAGTTTTAGTATCATTGCAAGGTGATTCCAGTGAACATAATTATTTCCATGCCCTCAAGATAAGGGTCTCATTACACTAATTAATTTACAGGTATAGTGTGAAATGAAGAGTTTTCAAAAGCAAGATGGGAAATGTGAGGAAAAAAGGATTGTTATATCCGTTTTATAGAAAAGCACAACTACAGAGGGTATAGCTACAAAGCTTTTGGTAGCTTCATACCCATTTAGACTCAAATCCAAATTACCCAGAGCCAGCTGTGTCCATATTGCCTGTAGGAATCAAGTTGGACTCTAAGCTACCACACTGCTTCTGTGTTTTTCTCCATGAAAAACCAGCTGGTTTGCTCCAAACTAGTCAGAACATGAGTCATCTGAAGACATATGACTGACTGGGGATCCTGGAGCCATATGTGGAGCTACAACCACGACAATATGATTGTAACTGGAGACCGATTAACTTGCAGACATATTCTTCAACTGCAAAACTCAAGGACATTTTGAGTCTGTATTCAAAATACACTTGCATGGACTTGGTAAACAATAGATCAGCTTCATTCAGCCTTAATATACACATAAAATGCACTGGGTTACTCTCTTATTATTGATGAATTTAAAAACTATGCAGAATATGCTAAAATACTGAAAACCTTCCCTCTGAGTCTTCGTAAGTCATACTTTCTGAATCATATCAATGATACTTCACAGTAAATATTTGTACAACTACACACACAAAGAAGACTATATACTAGTAAGTGAAAGCTAGTGCAGTACTAAAAAAAGAACCAAGAAAAACAACATATGAACTATAGTAGCTGAGAGACTGGAGAGGAGACAATATGATAGATACTGATGCTTATGAGTGTTTTCAACTAACACTGACTGGGTCTGACAATGCAACCATCCTGTAAACAGTGCAACTAATTATAGCATATTTCCAAGGGTCTTTCCCAAGGAACTAGATGTCCTTGAAACATATGAAGAAAGAAATAAAATACATGGGTGAGCACAAGAAGAGAGCTGGCAGCATAAGGAGCTACATATTCCGTACAGTGGGTGTCAACAAAACAATACTTAGGATTTCAGCTGTGCAATTGTGACAAAAGCTGTGGTAAAAAATATTGCTGCCTCGTGCCCACCTGAGAGGAGAATGCTAAGGCACTAGCCAGGGTCTGGGGAGGGGATGGTGAACGCTGCAACCTGTCTGCACAGCAGGCAGTAGGGAAGGATGGGAGACCTGCCTGCCTCCGACATCATCTACCGACAGCAGGAGAAAAGAGGAAGGATCCTCCTGCCATACCATGCATGAAAAAGGAAGGGTGGATCTTGTTCTTAAGTATTTTGTGGCTAAAGCTAGGGAGTGCTTCTCACTACCTCTCCTTTCATTTTGCAGCTCCTCCACAGGCTGATATTTAAAGGTGTTTAAATATGTAACTTAGCTCCTAAATACCCAGACCTCTTTTGTGTCTTCCATTCTTCACCTATAAAACAACGATGATGATGATAATAATGTTTTTTGCCATCTTCTGCCTATCTTTTCCATACAGATTATAGCACTTCGAAAAGATGCTGCCTCTTATCAGTTGTTTAGAGAGAAAAGGATATGATGGATTCCCAGTCTTGTCTAGGACCTACAGACATTGTTGTGACAGAAGTAATAACAAAGCTAAGGGGAAGGAAAACAGGACATTTACAAGAGAACAGTTTAATCAGAAATAAGAAAGGCTAGGGCCCGACTGTAAAAAAACCTCACTTATGTAAAAAAATTCTGACCTAGAATATTAAAAAAGGATGGAAAGTGCGTGGAGGCTGTTTCCTATATAAACTAGTTGGGCTAACAAAAGGATGGAGAAAAATGTCAGATAACACATGTTAAAAATGAAGAAAAATAGAGATAACAACAAATGGTTAGCCCACTGCGAGGATTTTAAAGAGAACACTTTACTCATGGAATTAACGCACAAGAAGTAACTTGTGCAAAGATGCACATTCAGCAGATTTTCTTTTTTATTTTACTCACTGTTTGGTCAGTTGAAGGCCTGGAGGCAATAAATTCCACTTGTACAGAATTCAACAGTGATAAATAGTTTGGAAATCACTGAACCCCTAGTTGTGCTTGAGGCATTTGCATTTAGATGTTTCAAGTTTACAGCACAGTCTATTTGTTCTGTGCTGGAAAGAGGGCGATGATACCATGAGGATGTTTTCTATGAAAGTAGGTGAAAGCTGTTTCCCTGAGAATTATGCATCCATCAGTACTGTTATTAATCCCTATTGCATCTTCCTCATTATCATATTTTTCAATTTATAACATCATACAGAAGAATATGATGTAAGACAACCTGCTAATAAATTTGCTATGCATCCATCTTCATACAATACCTATGAAAATGTGGAGGCTTTTTTTTTTTTTTTTTGGTGGGATTGATTGCAAAGAGGGCTTTGTGAATGAATTTCTTTTTGAAATTAGGAAGTGCTTTAAATTGAACATATATTTTCAGATTCAGATAGGGTACTTGGAAGTTATATGTAAAATATATGCCATAGAAAATAAGTGGTATGACTAATGTAATAAACCATGAAAATAAAACATAAACAATTTGTATATTTACCAGGTAACTGGTAATACATTATAGCATTGCAGTTTAGAGTTTGTATATTAGCTTCCATGCCACAGCAACAGTTACAACAAGGGATAAAATGATAAACAGTAAACTGTTGGCTACTAGTCTTTATTTCCTCTAATTTACTATTTTGTTGTAGCCAGATTTTAAAAGTATCTAATTTGTTAGGAATCTGTCTCCTTTTAAAGAATGATTGTTGCACTAGTTGCGAACCAATAGGTGGTAGCAGGGCAGGCAGACTTGTAAATTAATAATATGGAAATAAGTGTGTAAGGGGGAAGTGGGAGCTGTTCCTAAATGTAGATTGCTTAACTATTTTCTTTCACCTTCAAATGTTAGCAGTGATGGGGTCTGAAGAAAGAACTAACAATTTGGCAAGGTGATCATCCAGCAACAGAAGAGATCCCATGAATATGGCCCATAATATAACTTGGTTTTCCTTTTATTTTTTTTTAAGCCAAGAACTTTCCCTTATGTTAAAAATAAGTTAAGGTTGTCAAGCCAAGTACTCAGAGGTTAGGAAATGAAAATGAATGAAATTTTAATTCTTCCTGCTTGTGCATATGAATTATGATCAGTCTTTAATGTGACTGGAAGAACTAGTCAGCTGTTTTTCAGCTCACTAATATGGGCTGAGCATTCAGATATGACAACAAAAGCTATCGAAAAGATGATCAGGAAATCAGTATTAAAAGACATGTTCACTCAGCAATGCTGGGGAATTGTGCAAAGGTTTTTTCACTTTTTTTGTTTCACTTTTTATAGTGAAACAAAAATTAAAAATCAAACAAATATATCATTTAAGGACTCCTGCAACATTTAAAGAAGTGGGAGTGTTTGGAATATTTCAACAAGAGTTGGATCAGGATGAGCAAAGCTGAATGAGGCACCAATCAAGTAAAAATTAAAAAAAAAAAAGGGGGGGGGATTATCATCATATAATTAAAGGCTACATCATTATGCTCAGGAAAGCTGTTGGTGAGCCAATCTTATTGCTCGCATTTCTTACTTTTTAACTGCTTGATTTGGCATCCTTAACAGCAGCCTTTTAACATCTTTTTTAATGAACTCTACCCATGCTTCTGGGCATGATAGTAGGCAGCAGTTCTATATGTTAGAAAATTATTTTATCCACAGAGCCACTGGAAGAGAACAGCATATTAAAAGTGTAATTCACTTCCTGAAATACTCTCCTCTTGTTTTTTGCCACATCTGATCTCAGAATTAGCTTCTCAGCTCTGAGGCCTATGGAAGTCTAATCTAGCAGAAAACACTTAACACTTGTCATGGCCCCTGCTGAATACCATCTTTGTACCATTGGGAGGCAGTGCCTGGGCCATATTGCCCAAAAGCATAGAAGCAATTTAAAAGTTGTTTAAGAGGCTATTTGGAAAACTCCCATGTCTTGAAGGAATCACATCATGTGAAAAATCAATGATGTCAGGATATTACTTGGTCCCACCCCAGCTCAGTGCCTGGTTGGTAGCAAGAGTACTCCTGTTTCCATGAGCCCTGAGTGCTTGGAAGGAAGCAGTTTGGAGCTGGTTTAAAACGGGAAGAGCACAAAGGTGTTCGTATTCTGACTTTACACTCTCTGCACTGGTGATGCCCTCGGCTGGCCAACATACCATGAACAGAGCTCAGTGTTATTGTAGATAGTTCTTTACAACTCTGTGGAAGTGTACAAAACCTACACAACTGCTCAAAATTACAGTTAGACAAATGGAAATCAGCAAAAAGCTTTGGCAAAACCAAGGAAAAAGCTGATTTAGGAGTGCATCTCGTAACTAGCAGGGGTGTAGATCAAAATAATGGGTGGTAGAAATAAAGCATAGAGATGCAACAAAACAATTGAAAAATTACACTTTCACCCTGTATGGAAGTTTTCACACCAAGCACCAAAGGACAAAGGAAAAGGGTGCAGGATTCAGGAAGGCACTGGGACAAGGCAGATCTTTGCTATCTGATTTTGAGGGCTTCTCGGGGAAGTGCCAGAGAGGACTAAAATGATCCTGATGGTTTCAGGAACTGGTTTCAGCTAAGCCCTGCTCTGCCTGGAAGGTGAGATTCACACTACTGCCCTAGTTCCCATGCGCCATCACCTTTTTAACACCTCATTCTTTGTCCTTCTTATTTCTCTCCTTTAATATAATTTATTTAAAATAACTAACTAAATTAAGAGACTTCAGCTTAGCTGCTCCAGACTGCGTCTTTTGCTGCCTTATGACCACAAGCACTTAACTGCTCAGCATAATGTTAAAACACCACCACAATTGTACACATTTGCTGTATACTAATGTCAAATATAAGATCATGTGCTGTGAAAATTGCTCTTAAGCAGGAATGTAGCAGGTTGAAACCTGAGGAAGAAGCTTAATTTTCAATCTTCCGCTTGCCTTTTGTCTATTTTGTTTGTATTTTCTGTAAAGAATCTGCTTCAGACCTTAACAGCCACAAACCCTCTAGCACATCTCAGCTAGCATCTTTTTTTTTCATCATAAAAATGACTATTAAGAACTTTAACATAATTTAAAAAGAATGTCAGACAGACTTTTCTTGCTAAAGGGAAAAGAGGAAGGGATATCTTTAAGTTGAAATTGTCCTTGCCACTTAATATTGAAGTAGCAAGGACTAAAATTTTTAAAGGAGTTTACAACAGTGACTATGACATTGTATGAACAGGCTGCCATCTCTCCGTAATGAAAACCTCCCACATTTTTCAATTTTTTAGTGTTTGGGTGGGTCATATTAGCATTTTTGTCTGCATGGAGACATTTGCTAGAACAAATAGAAAAAAAAAATAAAAAACAAAGCAAACCCCCTTTCCTAAAGGGGTGGGTGCAGAAGAGAAAACCTGTAGAATCCTGCAAGGATGCTGCTGGGTTGACCTTTTCAGAAAACGCTCTGGTTTTGTTGTTCTCTTAACATGCTCCGAGAAGAAGTACTCCCAGCACTTGGAAACTCTAAAATCAAAGAACTTTACATCTGACAGCTGAAAGCGTTGGGAGCTGGGGAACACAGGTGGGAGGGACGAGTCACTGCTTCTAATAATATTGCGGCAAAGTAGACCTGCAAGCTAAAGTAAAAAACACGATCCCAGATCTGCAATTTGCAGTTAGGCTGGTCCAAGAGGATTTAACACCAGGATCATTATTTACTTTTTTTTTTTTTTTAAAGGATAAGGTTAATAAAATCTGTGCGATGCTAAAACTACTGAGGGACACATTCAATGTGGGAAGGACTGCCTGTTCCCTGAAAATTTGAGCATGCCTTCTGGTTAATATTTTCCTGTAGCAATAGTTTGCCTCACCTGAGAAGAATGATTTAGAAAACACCTGCTGTGAGATGTAATTAGAGCACGAATCTGTGCAAAAGGAGGCTGCTGAGAGCTCACCAAGAGCAGGAGGCGCCCAGTTCCTTTGCATGCCTGCAGAGGTTTAGAGTTCAAAAACATTCTCCATGACTCACATTCTGCAGGTGATTATATGCACTAGGGCTGTAAATCATTTACCAAAAAAAGTAGGTGGCAACCTGATTAACACACACTGTGTAGGGAGGGAGACATAAATTACTTAAAACCTCTTTTCTGAGTCATGTATGCTTAAAGCTACAACTGCAGCAAGGTTGAATGTCATCAAACAAAAGTTCCATTGTAAGGGCTTTGTGAAAACTGCTTTAAACTGTTTACATGATTTCTGAGAGAGAATAATAAATATCCTCTGTTTGGCTACCTGCAGATGTAAAAATAAGTTATTTAATACAGAGTTTAATTCACCAGTTGTTACCCAACATAGACAGTTTCAGCTGTGCAAAACAAAAACATAATGTGGGAATATCACATTACTTGCATTACCATTTGATTAAGACAGGTCTGAAGCCTCGTAAGCACTAAACCGGGGCTTTTAGTGAGCAGCAAAGACATCAGTTCCAGAACTGAGTGATTTTTCTCCAAAATAACACACTTCCAGCTCATTAAACCCAACGGTAATATTACCTAGGCTGAGGAAGAAGAGCTAGCCCTTAGGTGTGTGTGGTATAAATTCAGAGTTATGTTTCATCGATGAGCCTGAAGAAGTGATTCGCTGACTCTGCTGGCCAGATCCTCAGGCCTAGCTAAGTCTCCAGTATTTGATCCTGCATCCAGTGAAGTCAGTGGGAAAGCTGCCACTGCTTCAAATGTTCTCAAGCCTCAAGTATAGAAATGGAGGGTTTTTTTGTTTGGGTTGGTGGATTTTTTTGTTTTGTTTTGTTCTGTTTTGACATGGTTCAAATAATTTTGAGGGCTGATAAGTAACCTGGCCAGGAATAAGCTCAGGTGCAACTGTAGAGAGGATTTCAAACCATCAGAACAGCATAAATAACCCACACACATTGGGAAACAAAACCTCTTGCTTTAACATTGAGCTTGAAAAGGTGGAAAGGATTTTCATGTTTCAGTTTGTCCAGAAAAGCTGAAAACAGGTCAGTTACTCAGGAGTCTCCTACAAGGCAATTGTTCCTAAATGTTGAAAGAATATTAAATTTGAGGGAATTCCCCAATTTCCAATGGGGTCCATGAAAAGCATCCTATTGGAAGTGGGTTTGAATCAGGTGGGGGTGAGCCGCGGTATTTTAAATTAATTTCATTTTAGCAGTAACCTATGTGCTTATAGCTCTAAGCTATATTCCTCTTCCAATTGCACAACTTCTGCAAGACTAAAAGAGATGAGATAACTGTGTTATAGCAGAGATAACAACTAAACTAAGATTTTCTCAGGTAAATGATTGTTCAACATCATCAGTGTCAATTAAAGCTGATCTGAAGGAACAAAGCTAATAGGACCTACCTACTATAGAGCTGCATTCAGTGCTTCATAGTAAAGAGCCACATAAATGTTTGAATTTTCTAAATAACCTATTTTATTTTGATCAGCCATGGGAAAAAGATTTCAAAAATAAGAGCAAGAATTGGACATCTACCCAAATTTCAGGCACTTCTCCCTGCATGCTCTGGAGCAGTGCCCTCTTTCACACCCCTGTTTCCAGACCAGCTAATTAAATACAGGTGCAAGCTCAGATGTTTCGCCATCTTTTAACTATTGTAATGCATTCTAGCTGATAGGAGCACAGTGAGCCCTTGGTGTTGTAGTTAACCCACGGGCATTTGACAGAGATAACGAACACTTAAGCTTCCAAGCTGTGCAAAACACTCCTAACACCTTTTTCTGGTAAACACACAGTCTAGGGACCATGGGTTTCCATTCCTCACAAATTGGGATACTTCCTTCCTTTCCTCTCACTCTTTTTCAGTCTTAGTCTTATCTCATATTCTGGGAAAAGCTTTCAATTAGGACGAATCATTCACAACAGCAGAAGGCCAGATCCTCAGCTGCTCTAAATCAGCTTAGCTCCATTGAGGTTATTCTGGCTGCAGTGCAGATACACCAGCTGAAGGGATAGTTTAACTCTTCTGTCCTATGGAGACCTCAGGCAGGCTCAGCATCTGGCAGAAGCACTCCAATGTCTGAATTAAAACAAGGCCTCTACAACCTGCAAGGCTAATGTTTTGGTCTCCCCCCGCCCCTGTCCCAAAATTCCCTCCACGTGTGGTATTTCAGATATGACAGACTGAAAATTATTTACGTGTTGTCTAATCTCTTGACCACTTCCAATCACAGACACAGGAACTGTTTTATTTCAATTTTATTCCTGTCTTCTCCTCTTATCTCTTCCTAACACCTGCTTAAGAGAATATATACTATCACTTTTTATTCCTTTGCTTTCAGGGTCTTTCACTTCTTTATCTTGTCTTTTTGTTACAAATATTTTCCTATTGGGGTCTTAACTCTTGAAACAAAATCTGATTGTGAGAAAGTGTTTCTAAAAGAAGTTATCTCATCTTTTCTCTCTGGTTTGAAAAGCAGCATAAAAAGAAAACAAAATGCCTCCTATCAAATGGCTTGTTCACATTTGTTTAATGTTTTTTCTTCTTCTTTTGTTCTACTCAGCAGGTGAATCAAAAAATTTTCCAGCAACTTAGATGTGGGTTGGCTAGGAGATACAAACTTTTTGCAGCTTGTCTTTAGGAACCATTACTAGAATGCCTAAGATAACTCCAGCTGGTATGCCACAAACACTCTCATGACTACATTGGCAGATAGCTGAAAGCATCTGAGTACTCTGAACATGAATCGGTCAATATGGGAAATACTTCCCTTTTCTTCTACTGCAATGGCTATGTGTGTTATCTACCATAGTTTGAATGAAAGAAATGCAATAAATTACAGAATGAAGATCCTGCAGTTTTCCACTTACCTTGTGCATTCAGTAATTCTTCATCCTGATCTAAATAAATCTGTCTTTTAATTACAGCTTTCCTTCTGATTAGTCCAATGCAGTTCTGGACATGACTGGGCTTAATGAAACTTCTGTGTTGCAAGGTGAAAGCCTGAGACAGACCCCAACAAATCAGCCTGCTGTGAGCAGGGAGGTTGGAGAAGATGACCTACACTGTTCTTTATGACTCTGTGAGTCTCAGCCTTGTATTTCAGACAATGTGCCTGACTTTTTTTAAATGCAGCACTGCATTTTTAACAGGCAACTGTTTAGCATTTTAACAGGTGACCTGTTAAATCTCCATGTCTGTGGGAAAGCCCCTACTATAACCTTGCTCTTTAGAACAAGGACAAATAGCAATTAGACTGACCAAAATAATTTTAAAAGATGTGTAAGATTCAAATGAGAGTTTCTTTTATTTTCTTTGTTTTGTTTTGCGTAAAACAGGAAAGCTTTTACTTTACATTTTCAGCTCGGTCTGAAAGAAAAAGTTTCAATTGCCTCTTGGGCATAGTTAAGAAACAGAAGCAAGGTGATGTTTGGTCCTCAAACAGCCTGAGTGGGTATTTCCCCATCCCAGAACTAGAGGATCAACCTTTTGTCTGATGGACTTTGTAACCTGGAAAAATCTGATGGTGCTAGAAAGTGTTCTCTAGTGACAGACTTCCATTTAGCATTAAATTATAAGATATTTTTCTGGATTATGGGCTAGAGCTCTCCTTGGGGTGTGTTAACCCCTTGACTATACAATCATTCTCATTTGCTGTTTACCAGTATCCTGCCAGATTTATTGAACTTTCCTAAGGAGGGCAATCTATGGAAGAAAAATCTACCCTCTGGTGATACAAGTTTGTATCCATTCCGCTAAGGCAAAGTGTGGATCAGAAAGCAGATGCCCTGCTTCTTCCTTCTCCTCCTCTTTGATTTTTATCTAGTCTTCCAAATATATATGTACTTATAAAGCATCAGAACTACTCAGAGAATTCAATTCAAATTCAAGACTATTTACTGGGCCAACGTACCATTTTTGCAGTGAATGAAATACTTGCTGGAAAGCTTTCACCAACATTTACCTGTGGTGCATGTTATCTCAGGCTAGTTCTCTGAATTCCCTCATGTCCTTTGTCTTCATCTGTATATTTTAGTAGCTACCAACACATACTTTTCCTCCAAGGTCTTTTCTATGCTCTCAGCTGAAGGATCATTCACAACCACCCCAAGGCCTCTTCCCTTTTTAGCCCTAACTTCTCCCATTCTACTGCAGCAATTGAGATGCCCATTGATAGAAGGTCATTCTGCATGATCTCTCAGTTGACCAAAGTTTTTACAGTCATATTATATATGAACCACTGATTGCAATATAATGTCCTTTGTTTCACAGCAAAGGTGGTGCCTGTCTGACAGAATTATGCATCTTTAGATTCCCTATCACGGTTCTTAAATATATAAGATAAGACATATATAGATGTACAAATGACATTGGTGTTAAAGAGGAAGAAAGTAAGGTAGGTGCAGAAGTGTAGCTATTGGGAAAAGTGCCTGCCTGTGGTGATTATAAATTCTGTGCTAGCAAAAAATCCTCCTGGATAATTTATAGCCCATGATGGCGAAGAATATCTGAGTTTAAACAGCAAAGGGAAAAGAACCTCTATTTCACACAGTGAGTGTGTGATCCAAAGAATATTGAAGTCAGCGGGCATCTTTCCATTGGCTTCAGCAGACTTTGTCAATGATGTAAAAGTGGTTAAAGGGATTTTACTCAAATGTTCCAATATTTACCCTCTGGACATGAAAGCAGCTGGAAAATTTCAGCCTAGAAAAAGGATTTAGAAAAAAAAAAAAGATGAGCTGCTGAAAAAAAGTATTAAAAAATTATCTGCAGCTGAAACTATCACAGTTGAACAGAAGTGACAAGAGGAGAAGTAGGTGCTAGCTCTTTCAGAAAGACTTGCTAAAAGCAAATATCACCATGTCAGTGTGGCCTAAAGACAAACACTGAAAATCACTCAGGCCTTGACTGTGCAAAGATCTGTATGGTGTGTAAAGGAAGGGTTAAGGACAGCTAGCCTCAAAGGTGCCAGAAGTTGACATTATTTCTGCTATTTGAATGCTTAGATTTTAGCATATACTTCTACCCCTGGTAGCTGGAGGCTGCTGTTCTGCTATTGTCCTTGTAGACTTTACATCAGTGCCATGATTAACTTGAACACAATTTGGATTAGACTCTGAATTAATTGTCCCTATAACGGTTCTTATGTGAAGGCGGCAGATATTTTCCCTTGCTGAAGTACCTATGACCATAAACATTCCTTATTAGTGTATATACTTTAGGTGAGCTTTTCATTTACTGTAAGAAAACAAACAGCAGTGAGACAGAAAATACTACAGTCCACCTTTTGCAGATAATGTAAATACTGCTTGATATACCTTTCAACAATATTAGGAAGAGTTAATTAAGATTACAAAAATATTTTCCAACCAGCTACATGATACTCATGGTTGAAGCATGGCCTTTAATGATGGTTTTACCATACACATGAAAGCTACTGATTCAGCAAAATGTGGTTTATTTTGAAACCACTTATAAAATGATTCTCTGAGTGCCAGCAGGAGAAAAAAAACTTCCTCCCTCCCTTTCTTTCTTTCTTTGTTTCTTCCTTTCTTTCTCTTTCTGTTTCTCTGTTTCTCTCTTCCTTTCTCTCTTTCTTTTTACCACAGCTTCCAAAATACCTTTAAGGAAATTTTCAAAATGTCCATGCAACATACAAGAAAAAAAATGTGAAGTATCATATAATTTTTTAATATCTCATTGGTTTACAGAAAGTAATACAGATACCTCACGTCTTCACCAGCAGATAAAAATAAGTTCATATGTACATTAATGGGGATGTTCACAGGATTGGACTGAGGGGGGAAAAAAACTGAACAGCAATCCAGAACAGCAAACAAAACCCTTCCTTTGAGGGAGCAGTGGGAAATGACAACATACTTTCATTTTCCTACCTCTGGGGAAAGACTTTCAAAACAGTTCTGGGCATGATGTCCAAAAACTACATTCAAAGTATATAAACCACTACATTCAAAGAGCATTAAGCATCTGTCTTAAACTCACCAAGGTAAGGAAATTCAGAATTAAGACTGTAACTCCATACTTAACTCACACCTTTTTAGCCAGCCCATATGGAATGACAGATCACCCACTGTTAAGAGACCACTGAAATTCCAGCTTCAATGTTGAATGTCTTTGCTCTTTAAGTGCTGAACTGGATCTGGAATGTTAACCTATTTGTTAGTTTTCTTTTTCTTTCTTTCTTTTTTTACAGTAATGTGAATAAAAGCAAATAAAACATATGAAGACTGTATGTTTTGAAATAACTTTTCTTTTAATTTTTGTAGTCTATATTTTTTTCCAGTGATCAAACTTGAAGAAAAACTAATTATGGGAAAAAAACATGCTTTTTTAGTATGATCTTATGCCAAGTTTCAGTCCAGAGCAAAATTTTACAGTCATGTGAACCCCTAAAAAGAGTGGTATATAATGGAAGCATTGACAAACTCTTAAGTACAGCAGGGCAAGTAGGTGTCTCCTCTATAATATTACCCAATAAGAAGCTTGTAATTACAGTTCTCAATAGAAGGGGGGAGTATAGGGGAATGAAGGATTTTCCTCCATGTGATATTTCTGGCATAATTTGTGCTGAAAATTTTCCAGGGTCTGTTGAGCCATAACCACAGCTCACTTCTCCAGTAACAAAATATTAATGATACAACTGTTTTTCACTAGACTTCTAGAAAAAAAGTTCTTGTTTTCTTACCAAAAATATATTTTATTGCTTAATCTCCAATTATAGCTGAGAAAATGATTTTGAAAATTCTCTGATTTGTGAAAATGGTCCTTCTCCTGTGAGAGGAAAATGTGACATTTCAGCAAAATCACACTTCATTTCAAGGAAATGGATTTTGTGGGCTTTAATTGTGTGAGTTCGAAATGTCCAATGTCAAGTCCTTTGAAACTATTCTTCTTTATCAAAATTTAAACAGGTATAAAAACTTTTCAGTGATTCATCCAGTCAGGCTACCCAGCTGCAGCTTCATCTTTAAAACTTTATGGCTACGATCTTCCGTCTGTAATTCTTTCCACGTTGTATTAAAGATCACCCTTGTCTGCTAGGATGTGTCACTCTTTCTCCAACATCATGACGGTGCTCTTGTAGCATCCTCTGGGGAAGAATAACCACAGAACAGTCCTTCCAAACAACTTTTCAGGATGGGGCCACATGGAAGAATACTGTAACAGGGATCTCTTGTAGGATATCTATCTCTAGGATGGGCAGGAAGGAGGGGGAAAGAAAAGGAGAGAGATCATATAGTAATTTCATATACAGAGAGACATGGAAAGACAGATTAAAATTAGCAGCAGAGTGGAAATGGACAGAAACATAAATTAAGGCACTCCGGTGAGGTCAAAGACTGTGAAGGAAAAAGGCGTAAGCTTTTGGCAACTATTTCTGAAGATGAAGGTCCTTTTTTCACTGCTCACTAATGGCCAGTGTACTTGGCCCCCACTCAGGTCACGTTCCCATTAACCTGACTTTGAGCTGTTCTTTTTCCATTTTCTTTTTGATTTACAGCACTTTAAGTAAACTGAGATTAGCTCCCCTGAAACCAAGAGAGCTTTATGCCAGCATAAATCTGATGTAGCTGAGAAAGCAGCTCAACTTTGAGGACATTAGGACTTGGCTTAAAATGACAGTATTAAAAAAAAAAAAACCACAAAATTAAGTCCCTTCTATCAAACCTTGTATGGGAAAGACAAATCATGCCACTTCAGATCCTGCTTTCCAGGCTTGCTGTACGTGCCCATTCCTAAGCCCCACAGGTACTCCTTTTTCCTCACTGCTGAAAGACTGACTTCCCCTCCTGTTCCTCTACACTAGATGAAAGGCTGGCAGTGGTGTAAAATGAAGGCTAAATGCCTTTAATCCAATCAGACAAAATCCCCCTGGCCCAGGCGCTGAAGAAGACAACATCTTCCCCACCAGCCCTAGCCTATAAGAGGCACAGCAGGAGCCGCACAGAGTGAGGCTCTGGGAAGCGTTTCAGTTGCCTTCAGAGCTGGTAAGGTTTTGCTGGACAAATTTGTACACTCAGGGGGCCAGGACTGAGGCTGTCCCTTGATGGCTTAACATCCCCTTCACCTCCCAGCCTCATCGGGCAGAGTATTGTGGTCTGCACCTCGCACAACGGCTGCATCATCCCGAAGCCAGATGGGACTGATTACACTGACCCAGCTGCATTGACTGCTTTTGACTGCATTGACATTGAGGCCACAGATTTCCCCTGAGCTACCCCGTATTCTTGTCCCAGTATCATTTATCCACCAAAATTGTTGCGGAACTACAGCATGTATTTTACTGTCCATATGTTCTTCTTTTTGGACAATAATGTAAGAGCATATAAAAACCCACATATGAATCACATACTTGCAGGTGTACGTGGAAACTTGCCAGCTATATTATGCTCAAAAAATAATAAATGAACGTGCTATCTTCACTTGCATGGGATTAATGACCCATCCATCTTTTTCAGTAGTTATTCCACCTAGCAATATTTATTCCCATCTCTAACAGCATATGGAATTTCTTCTTTAGAGGCAAAGGCTTTTTAGTACATTCAGTCCTGTGGTTGCAAATTGGGTAAGCAACTATGTAACTGTGGCCCAGCATCTACTAAAAGTTTTGATTTGGGTTCAGTTAAAGCTTGCAGTGAACAGTAACAGTCTGTCATAATATCAAAAGCATGAACAAAACGGAAGAAAATGGGTCTACATCAATAAGCCAGCTGAGAATCCACCCGCATGCTCACAGGCATACTTACATTTCGGGACTGATTCTCATTTACCTCCAGGATGAGTAATACTATTTCAGCACCGAAATGTCAGGCAGTCCTATGACAAATCCAGGTTGGGTCCTGTGACTTTAAAATGTCAGGCAATAGAAACAGAAAAGGGTAATCTCCTCAAAATGACTTCAACTCAACCAGAATATACACCCTGTACAATTGTTGACATTCATGCAACAATGTTTATATGTTTACCACAGTGGAACAGCAAATGGAATGTATAAGCAGTTTTGCCTTGAAAAGTTATGTTGGTAATGCAAGAATAATTTTTTGAAAGTGGAGGATTTAAGTTTATAACCCTAATAGCATTTATATTTAAATTTCTAAAGCTAAAAATTTCTAAAGCTAAATTTCTAAAATTCATAGTGGCCCTGGTAAGCACATACCACCACCCACTATCCACAGGACACAGCAATGGCTACTGTGCTGCCTGCCTAGACTCAGGCTCTGGCTTTGCCTGAAAACGTAGGGCTGCTGCAGGCTGCAGATTGCCCTTGGTCCTCCAGCACAAGTTTGTGATGTTGCTTGGTGCCTCTGCTGAGCCGCAGTCCCTGCTGGCTCCGCTCTTCCTCAGGTCCTCTTGGGAGGCTCTTGCTTAAGGATTCCTCATGACAGGTAGTATGTGTGTCTGTAGAGAACATGTACTCTTACAGGTCCGTAGCAATGAGGGCAGAGCTGCAAGAGACAGACGCAACAAAGCAGAAGAGCCCTGGTGGCTGTTTTGGTGGCCTTGAGGGGAAAAAACGCAGGAAAAATCTGCTTTAGCTGCTTGGACTTCTGAAGTAATGGTTGTGCTTTTATAAAGCACAGATACATAAATATTTCAGATAAATACTTTCCCAAATGACAAGAGCTGTTTTCCTGTGTGTAGGGACAACTGCCTTTGATGGGCTATTTCTTTTCTCCATGCAAGGCCATTTTGGATCTTGTGCCCAGATTACGACAAAATCTCCATTTACTAAACTTGCTCAGACCATTCCTCCCTTGGACATACTCCCTTGGACAGTACCAAGTCCTGCTGAAAAACTGACTGGTTGGTAGTGATCCTTCTGCCATGTTTGGCATATTAGCCTAATCATCTGGGAAATCATTGCAAAACTCCCAGCTCAGTGTACAAATCACTGTGATCGTCAGGCCTCTGCTTCACAGTTTTCTCTCTGGGTTTGTGGCACTTAGAGACATGGCTTAGTGGTGGATCTGCTAGTGTTAGGTTAACAGTTGGACTCAATGATCTTAAGGGTCTTTTCCAATCTAAGTGATTCTATGATTTTATGATTTTTTGGGGGGGGGGGGGAGAAAAAAAAAGGCACCCAGCAGCACCTGAAAAGGCTAGAGAGTATTGTATCCTTTCCTCCTTGAATATTATGTGCAGTTCTGGTTTTCCACATCAAAAAAGTAAAACTAGAAGAGGGAAAAGTGACAAGGATACGTACAGTTATTGAAAAACAAATGGAGAAACTTCGGCAGGAGCACTGAAGACACTTTTTGGCCTAAAAAAGAGATATAGCACGTACACTATTGGTACACATGCTAAAACTCTAAGGCAGCATAAACAGCTCAGAGAATATGATTAGGAAAAATTGTTTACACTGTCTCAATATAAAAACAGGGGAGATGATAGATATCAAATAAAAAGCTGTCAGGGTGAAAGCATACCAATGGTGATACTTACACATACCAAATATTTGTGGAAATCATTGCAGATGTTGTGTAGCCCAACAGGTTTTTGTGACTCATGAAACCCTTGGAAATACAGTCCACCAAGGACTGTTGAAACAAACCTCCCATCTCTGGCTCAGAAATCCCTGAACTGCAGGTCTAGGTGAAACATTGTCTATCAATCACAGACACTCGGGTGAAGGAGGGAGAAGCCAGGGCTAACTTCCTTACAGATTTATAAGTGATTTCTAATCTCTCTGGAGGTTCTATGATTGACAGAAAGACCACTCTGACTGGCCTTACCTCAGGAGTAATGTTAACTGAGTTTAAAATTTCATAGGGAAATGATAAAGCAATAGTGAACTAAAACACCTCATAAAAATAACAACAGAAGAAATAAAATTAGGAATCCATAGAACTTGCAAGGATTAACCTTAGCATTTCTGGCAGGGGAAGAAGGGAAAATTATTTGGAATCTCTGCTGAAGTTTTTATATTAAAAAAATCTATAAACCATGCTAAATTTACATGATTCTTGAAATTAGTAAACTGGAAGAGCCCATGGATACCTAGTGCCAAAATCCACAGCAATTCCAGCTCCTTAACTGCAAAGTTTTGAATATCTCAGCAAAACATTTTATTTCATAAAATAGCTGTAGAGAAGTCAAATCAACAAGCAACTGATAATGCAGAGAGGATGAAGTGTAAGAAATTTCACATCTGTCACCAGAGGAATGGCAGAGAAGAAAAAGTACCTTATATCATACTTCTCTTTCTACAGGAGAAGAAAAAAGCCCCGTGAGTCACCACAGCACTCCATTGCCTGCCACATTAATTGTTAGAGCAGGAAACATCACAAGGAAATGTGAAGAGCCAGAAGCAGCAGAAATATTCTTGAAAAAGCTGGGAAGTGAATTGCATTACAAGTTGGATTCCAACAAAGATGAACTCACTGAACTTGAAGAAATACCTTAAGACTGCTACCCGGTAATGAAAAAAGCTAATTGGAAAAAGATTTAAAGGAATAAGGAATCTCTGGAGGAAAAGAGAGGAAATAAAAAGACAAAAAGCAGCATAATATGCAACACAAAAAAAAGGAAAGTATTCCAAGTAAAAGACAGTTTCGATAGTGTAATTCATGGTATTATTATCATTATAGTGATATATTGCACCCTAGAAATACCTGTTCCTCTCAGGTGACTAGAAAAGGTTTCTAGTCAGCTACCTCAGATGTAGGTATTTTTGTTTTGTGTCTAGCATTAGGGGAGATAAATGCCATGCTGGGTCTTCAGCACCCTTAAAAATTTATAACCACTGGACTCTAATCAGATTCTGCAGCCCTAGGATTCCTTTACTCTACTTTTTTACTCTTTACTCTTTCTTTACTTCTTGCTGGAAAAAAAAAATCCAGAAAGATGGTCTGAATAGCACTATACCAGGTGTTAGTATTACTCTGTAGGTGTCATACATTACTTTATGATATAGAAGATCTGAGATCAACTCTTTAGTCAAAATCAGAGCACAGACTTGAATCTTGTTCTTCCATAACCAGAGTCTGTGCCCTCACTGTCGGCATGTCTATGGACTTGCTCATTGCCCCTCCCATTTTGACTAGAAACTTAATCCTGGAGATGAAAAAACACTGTTTAAATAATTTTCTGTTAAAGTTATGTCAAAACTAGCATAACCTCACCAAAAAAACAACAAAAAAATCCTTTCAGGAAAAAAAAAAAAAAGTCCCACAACAAAAGAACCTTAATTGGAAAATCCATTCTTAGACCTGTGGTGACATTTTTAAAACAAACAATGGAAAGATATGTAAGAGGAAACATAACCAAGGGGAGATGAAGCTGCTTAAGTTTGTAAATGCCTGTGGATACTCCAATGCAGTTAAGTCTGCTGAGTTTAAGTGTGGAGGCCCTTGTATTCCCAGGAATGGATTCCTTGGTGCTACGACAACAGATGGCAGCTTCAGTAGCACCTCCTTCCTATGCTAGAAAGGGAGGTAATCACTTTGAATCCTAAATCTCACTAAAACTTGTGTGACTGGACTTGTTATGTGCCATGAAAGAAATGAGGTCTGGCTCCCAGAGAGGAGAAACTGCTGCACTGCCAATACAGAAATTGGCCAGATCCTGTGATCTCAGAGCCACACTTATACTTTGAAAGGACTCTTATAGAGCAAGTGCTTCCTAATCCACACTGTCTCTGAAGAAATCTGGCATTTACCTGTGAGAACAGATGTTGTGCACTTAGTGATATGAAGTCCTTGTTAGCTATGTTGCTATTAATATGTTCTTTTCTGGGCGCATGCATCATTTTTCCTTTGGCTTCATGACATCTCTCTTCCTCTCTCCAGATAGGGTTTCATTTCTCCTACTAATTAACCTCTTTTGGGTGAACAAATGTATTTCATTAAAATACAATGCCTTACTGGAGAGGAATGAAGATTCAACTAATCAGGAATTATATATCATGCTGTTTTTAGGGGGACATGGTAGACTTTGGCTGGGATACTGCCAACCTCAGATTTAGAGGTGGAGAGAACTAACTTTAGGTTTCCAAGTCAAATAAATAGTAATAGCTCCTCCTGTTGTCTTCCAAAGCAAATGCTTAGTACTTGAAGCAGAGGTAACCATAAAAGGCTCAGGGTTTACCTCTCACTTCTTGGGGTTGTTGGTATAGGAAAGCAATAATGATGTGAAGAAAGACTAAATTATGGCATGGAGGTGTCCTGGTTTCAGCTGGGACAGAGTTAGCTGTCTTCCTAGTAGCTGGTACAGTGCTATGTTTTGGGTTCAGTATGCGAAGAATGTTGATAACACTGATGTTTTCAGTTGTTGCTCAGTAGTCTTTAGACTATAGTCAAGGATTTTTCAGCTTCTCATGCCCAGCCAGCGAGAAAGCTGGAGGGGCACAAGAAGTTGGCAGAGGACACAGCCAGGGCACCTGACCCAAACTGGCCAATGGTGTATTCCATACCATGGGACATCCCATCTAGTTTAGGAACTGGGCAGTGGGGGTGGGGAATCGCCGCTTGGGGACTAACTGGGTGTCGGTCGGTGGGTGGTGAGCAATTGCCCTGCGCATCATTTGTACATTCCAATCCTTTTATTACTACTGTTTATTATTACTGTTGTCATTTTATTAGTGTTATCATTATCATTATTAGTTTCTTCTTTTCTGTTCTATTAAACCGTTCTTATCTCAACCCAGGAGTTTTGCTTCTTTTCTCAATTTTCTCCCCCATCCCACTGAGTTGGGGGGGAGTGAGTGAGTGGCTGCGTGGTGCTTAGTTGCTGGCTGGGGTTAAACCATGACAGGAGGCCAGACAAAGTAACAGCTGAGACAGAAGCAGGAATGTGAGCCATGGTAATAGCTCTTCAGTCTGGTGGAAGGGATTTTAATTATATGTCTAAAACTCTGGGACTTTGCAGCATGAATAAAAATTTCAGATCAGTGTTACATTAACATGGAACTGTCATTAGAGGTTAAGTAACAGAGTTTGACCCAGTGCCTATTACCATTGCTAGAAAGATCATGCTCACTCTATTTTGTTTTTATTTAAACCAGATAATATTTTGTCCTTTATTTCAACAACTTTAAGAAAATTATATATATTTGGAGGGTGATGGTGGTTTTTTCAATTTTTGTTTTGCATCTGTTTTCTATGTGCAAAAGGTTATCCCTAAGGCAAACTTTGAGGGGAACAGGAGGTCCCTTGTCATCTCTTTGTAACGTAGTAGTTATTACATTTAGCCTGAGATTTATAGGAAAATCCCTTTCTAGCTTCTCAATTGCAGTGAAAGTGGTTGAATGAGTGTGTGGTAATTAAGCACTTAAAAATAGAGCCTTGTTTGTCTATAGGTCTTCTGGCTCTTAGGTTTGAAGAAGTACTAAGGAAAAAGTATATTAATTCCAAGTTTTTAATGAGAAGATGACTTTTCTTACAATGGGACAAAAACCGTAACAAGTAAATGAGAAATTGAAAAACTGTGATTTCCAAATGGAGTGTTACAAAGTACCTGTAATAAGAGACCTGAGAGAAATGCTTTGCAAAACACTTGTATGATGTTTGAAAATATGAATGTAGCATCTGCTTCTGAGTGCCTAATTTACACTGACTCCTTGCAGCCATGATAGAAAGATAAGGTGGAAAGTCATAGTCACAATTTTCCTAAAGGGAGAACACAGGAATACTTGCCCTGTGGGAACAATAATGGCAGACTGAAATCATTCAATTAGTTGTCAGTTTGTGTCAGCTGAAGCCTTGTCTACACTTGAATTTTTATTTTTTTTTCTGGTTAGCTTGTACTCTTCTATGTTAAAATACCTAGTGTTCTCAAACAATATTCTTGTTGCCAATCCAGTTTTCTTGTACAATAATAAACCCATGGTGGAAGTAGCTTTCAGTGAGAGGTGATGTCTTCTACAACAGTGAAGTTTATTTGTAAAGGGTGGCTGAGCATGTGCAAAGTCCTCTACTGTGGTCCCCTGCTACTGCCAGGTCATGTTGGCTAGACCAAACTATGCTATTCAATGCTACTTTACAGCCAGTCACAGTCTATTCTGTATGAGTTCAGGTACCTGAATCAGATCTCATGCTTCAGCTTAAGCCTGAGGTTGTGGACTTCAGTTCTCACATGCAATCATGTCAGTGCTAAGCTTTCTACGTAGCTATCTGAACAAAACTGAGGTCACGACAATGCCACAATAAAGGCACTCTAGATGCATATAGATGTGTGAAGGAAAGCAACATGTTTTACGGGACACTTCACTAAATGAATATCCACCATAAGGAGATGGACTGTACACTTGTGTGAGAACCCATTGCTGAGGTATTGCATTTGGTCGACCCCATGCACATCTGTGTGGTTGCCACCCATGACATGGGACAGACAGAGTTTGTCACTGAAATCCAGGATCTGACTGGAGCACTGCAGGTTCAGGGGATCACAGCCAGGAGGTCTTGCCGGAGCTGCAAGGGTAACCCTGCCAGGGAGGAGAGTCATGTGCAGGAGCTAGTGTAGGCAGGGAGACATTAACACCTTGGTGCTGTGCTATCAGGTGTCTGCCACTATAGGATATGCTTCTCTGCTTCTTTTTATCTTCTTGCCTTTCTCTCCCCCATATTTGTTTCATAAAATAGAGGCAGCATGCAGGGAAGTGCTGGGTAGAAAAGTGGGTCAACTCCATTGCTTAGTGTATGTGAGAAATTAATGTGCTCTCTATTGCCTCAAACTGAGAGGAAGCAAACCCTTTTATCTGCATATTCCCTTGACACTTCCTGGCATATATCCAGGAGCTGTACTAGAGATGTACAGGCTTCCGAGTTCTTTTCTTTGTATTGCTACATCCATACCCTACATCAATGTCACTTGCTGTCCCCTGCTTACTGCTCCTCATACTTTGACATTTGCTCTTCTACTTCCTTCCTCCTACCTCCAAAAGCCCCAAATCAGCCTCAGCCAAAATGGCAGCACAGTGTGGATTAAGTATTAGGTTTAAAAGAAGTACACTTTTCCCTGTTGCAGTAATTACAGGGAAAAAATAAAAAATGTTCTGAGCCTTTAACCAACATGAAGTATGATACGGTAAACCAGCCAAGTCACACAACACACAAGTTTCCAGCAGAGAAAGATATTTTGGTTACTGCAGAATTCTAGCTATTTTGCAGCACCCATTATGTTGATCCATGAGCGTTTTCTTTTTAGAAAAACAAGCCAGAGAATATGCTTTAATTTGATGCACAGATTGCGTGGCAATGCAGTTCACTTGGCACTTTCCATAGTGCCTGTGATTCTCCTTCACCCTGTTCCCAGCTCTGAAAACACCATTCTGGCAAATGAGCTCACTACATAGTTTCTCAGCTGGACCGGCATCTCTTCAATGGATGATGTTTTCATTGTTGGAGGACACACCTAATGTGTTTCATTCTCCAAAGCAGGGACAGCCTACTGGAGCGCCCCTGCACTGAGCAGCCTCTTTCAGTGGTACTGTCTTTAGAAAAAAATTCTATATGCACCCTGAGGGAGAAATGAAGAGTTGGAAGAAAGGAATGGAGGAAAGAGAGAGAAAAAAAGAGGGAAAGACAAAGACATGGTAGAGTCGTCACAGACACAGCTGAGGAAGATAATGATTCTGTAGAAAGAGGCTCCCTGGAAAGCATGGTGGATACCATGATGAGGCACTATAAAAGAGTCTATATAAACTGCTCCTATTTAATTTGTGTTTAAGGTTTTAACTTGGCACATGATTGTGCATGTTTAATAATACTTTTTACTAGTCACAGTTATGCATTTAATCCTTTTCTTTTCTATTGTTCACAGCATTTAATTTGGCATCCTCATTGTTATTTATTAAAAATTCATTGAAAATGTCTTTGCATTCATGGGTTCCAGTCTTGAGCGATTCATTAAAATGCCCACCTTCACTTCACTAATTCATTAAACAATTCATTAAAATGCCTGCATTCACTGAACCTTCAGATGCTTTATTTTAATCTCCAAATGTGCACAGTGTTAAAATCCCCACACACAGTACACTAAAATCCCCACATGAAACATGATAAAAGTTTTATAACATTGTACCTACTCCTTAATACACATGTTAATCACAATTAAATCTTATATGGAAAGTTGTGCGCATTGTTCACAAGTGGCCTTTAAACTTTAGAAGAGGAGTGGAATACATTCCTCACTTTATTCCTACCATTAAATGTAGCATCTCAGAGTAACATTTTAACTGTGTCACCAGTCCAGCCATCTGCACTCTCCCTTCCTTGATTTCACAAAAGTTGAACAAGTCTCAGCAAAGAGCTGTTGTAAGAGCTTGGGTTCCCTTAACAGCCTCTTCCTTCTTGCCTCAAACATTCTTACTTCTTATCCTCTGAAGTTAGTGCATCACCAAAAACCTGTTTGCATCCAACACTACAAAACTGCACACCAGGGTTTCTTACGTGCTGCCTCAAAAATGCCCGTAGAGTGGATGGATGAAACATGAGATACACACAGTTTGGCCTCCAGCCCTCCAAATGGTTTTGTCTTTGGGTCACCCTCCCAGAACATGTAATATGCAAAATGCCAGATGCAAATGCAAGATGTGTACAGCACAACGGCAGAGCAAGGGGGCTTTGAAGGCTTGACCAGAAAAGGGAGGGCCGATCTCAAAATGTCCCAGTGCTGGGTGGACGTGAATGACTCCAAGTGCAAGAACATTATCCGCAGGACAGTGTGGCATGCACCATGCATGGAACTGTCCTTGTGAGTCACTCGGTGGAGGTTTGGAAAAGCTGGACCGTGTTTCGATTATAAACATGTGCTAAGAATGGAGATGTCTCCTCCAGATGAGTGCCTGAATAATTTACAGCTGCTCTCTCAGTGAGACTCCCCTGTAATGTCTTCTTATATAAATATTAGTTTTTGCAAACACAGGGTTTGAAAACCATCTGGCCGACTCTAAATTTCTTTGCTTAGCAGTGACAGTAGTGTAGCACTTCTTACGATGGGCAGTGCCTCTTGTAGTAAGAAACACAGGTGTGAGGTGTGAAGGCTTGGCTTTCAATGTCCGCTTTTGCTTTCATCTTCATTTTTTATCTACCACATGATATAAATACTGCAAAATATCAAGCCACACAATATGATGACCAAAATGTTTGGGGCAGAAAGCTTGATTTTAAGGAATGCAAAAGGGTACGTTCATAGGAGAAAATAAGTAGACAGGATTAAAAAAATCTACGGTCTGAGAAGTGACCAGACTAATACAGATCTGTGGTGTGTGAATGAAACCGTGATTGTATTTCCTTGTTTGATGGTGAAATAACAGTTCTGCATTTTGGAGGAAAGAATCTTCCATGTTACCAAATAGACATAAGAGACAGAAATAATTAATATCCTTAGAGTCAGACCAGAAAAACAGGAACCGAAGAGTAAAGAACAAAAATTTGTATTTACATATTTTTTGGCAAAAAATGTAAAATGATATGCTTACTTTGCATATTCATATACTATGACTATGTCTGACAACTGGACAAATCATTCAAGTGGTTAATGTTCGTCATTCTCATGCATCATTGAACAATATGTGCAGTGATCTATAATTATTTTTCATACATGTGAAGTCTATAACTGTTTAACAAACTTTTCAAGAAATGATTCCAGATATGTTTTTCCATAGAGTATAAAATCTTCCCAGTTACAGTTTTTAAAACCCAGCAGCCTCTCAGCATTGGGAGAATGGTGTAGTTTTCTGACTTCTCCAAGCTGTGAGTGTGAAGCAGCATCCTTTCTGGGAAGCCTGGGGACAAATTATTCCTACTGGATAGAACTGAGCAATGCTTTTGAATAGTCAGTTCATCAAAAATGCAATCTGGAGGATACTGAAGTGATTTGTGACATATCAACCCATAATCTCAGCCAAAAAAAAAAAAAATGGGGAGGGAGAGGGGAAAGAGGTGCTGGAAATGTTGAGAAATAAACCACAGATTTTCATTTTAAGGCTGATCAATAGGTTAGGGGAAAAAAACAGTGTAAAAGAAGCAAAACAAAGACGAGCTAAAGAACCCTAAAAAATTCAGTTCAATTTAACACAATTTCTTGCTGTTGCTCAACTGATAAACAGAAAATTCAGATATTCATGTAGCCCTGCTCTGCAGGGGCTGGTTACAAGCAGGGTCTTGAGGCAGCCTGTTCCCTCGCACAGCCAGACTGTCCCATGTGCTGGCTAGAAATAGTAGAGCTGTGGTAACACTTTCTGATATCACATCCTTTTATCTTCACGTCAGTTGACTCATTCCCTGAATTTTTCTAAGGGCCAGCATTACACCTATGACTTGTCTTTGCAGAAGTAAAGGACAAACGTTCTGCATAAACTGCAGTGCTCCCACTCCTCTCTTCCCGAAAGTTGTTCCAGAGCCTGTCAAAACTTGTGCCTTCTGGGTTGGTGGATTAATCTAATCAGTGCTACCACCTCTATGGGCCTGGACATGGAGGACACACTGGACATTGTAATCCTAACCTGAAAATATATTTCTTTACAGAGAAAAAGAGGATGTTGGTCTATTCCACAAAACAACTGAAACAACTCACTGTGCAAACTTGGCTAGTGAGTATAGTTATTTTGGCAAATACATGTTTTTGAAGATTGGGATTGTTTTTCTACATAGTTACTGGTGTCTGTTTGGCAGCCTAAGAGATGTTTGCACCACTGACTGTAGAAACTGCTTTTAACTTTTACTCTGTTTCTTCCTTTGGTGGCTTGAAGCATGCAAATATACTCATTCACCAGCCCTCTTCTGTGCCAGATTTGACAGAAACTAGTTCTCACTTCCCCCACCTTTATATAGGAACTGTTGTCTTCTTCGTGCTAAAAAGAAAGTCACATTTATAATATACCTTCATTTTCATAAGGTGGCCTATTTGCAGCATGGATAATTCCTTGTTCTGCAGATCAGTGCACTTCATGGTTTCACATTCACCTTCCCCCTCAACTGTCCGTGTGGAATGTGATGGTATGGGATGTCCCGGGTTCAGACTCCTCTCTTCCTGCAAACGTATAATTTGACAAACCATTGCATATACTGTATTTCACAGCACTATGAAGAATTTCCTGCCAGCTAAATTCTCTTTTGACATTTTGCAAATCAACCAAAATTTATGCCCAGCAGAAGATTGATATAAAAAAAAATCTTGCTGATGACCACATTTTATTAATGGTTCTTGCTTTCACTCCTGTATTGCAGGTTATCTTTTATCCTGTGTCTGCCTGGAAGCTTATTTGTGAACAAAAGCTCATTCAGTTTTTTATGTAAATACAAAGTTCAAATTCACTTTAGAAAGTAGTTGATTTCAGAACTAAACAGAGCTAATAAGAACTATGATGGTTTCTATTAAATTATATTTTTGCCAACATATCAGATCCTGAATTTGAAAGTGAGGTTGCTTGTATATAGCGATATATTGCATACTAATTTGCTCCAGATACGCCCTTAGAGGGATAATAAATCTAGTCTTTCAATCCATCCAGAACCTTTACTTTAAGTGCCTGCAATTTTTCATGTTGATGGCAGAGGGTATAATCCAAAGCCCAGTGAAGTCAACAGCAGTCTGTTCATCAAGTGTTTGGAATGTGGGCCAAGGATCTGTCTTACTGGGTTTTTTTTAAGGCAAGCTATTCAAATGACAACCAAGCAAGTCCATCATCATTATTTTGTTCAAGTTCCTTGCTGGAACCCAGTTGTTGTTATGAGAGCATAGTGGTTAGGTTTTGTTTAAGCAGGAGAATACGACCTATACAATGTGCCTTCGGAGTCAACTCAAGGTGGCATTTCCATAGACACAAATTTCACCACAATCTCTTGAGTATTTTGTGAGTGTATAAAATGGATGGCAACCAATAGGCGAGAAATAGCACCTCTAGCTGCCCATCCTGCAGTCTCACAGGCTTTTTCTGCTGTGAAAATTATTGGCCTGTTAAGGGATATTTCCATCGCATATGCTGAAGACATGTTGAATGGACAGAGATTTATGGAAAATTTTCTTTAGAAAAATCTTCCTAGTATGTTACTGAAATGCAGTGGTTCCCATAAGCAGTTTTCTGGATGCTGTATAACAAGGTTAGCTTTGTTTTAATATGGTTGTCATTGGCACAGAAAGTCTTTGTTTTTTAGTTGTCAGCTGCTCTGGGCAAAGAGTGTATGGTATTTTACAAACTCCCAAAGTGACATGCTGGATGAATATTGCCAACAGTAGTACTGTGACAAGACAGTCACCTAACTATGTGACTATGGCAGAGCTTCACAGAGAAAAGATTTACTAGATCACCTAGTCCATGTTCTTTCTGCCAGCAGGGAGTATTAGATATCATGCAGTCCTATTTTAAGTGTCCAAAGCAACAGATGTAAACAGCTTCTGCAGCTTCACAATCTTCTTTCATTTATCAATTTTATCCAGTTGTGCCTAGTTAATTCTTGCTGTAGTATCCAGCATCATCTTGCTTCCCTGGCTATTTCTTTGTTTCAGCATACGTATTTGCCAAATTTTGAACTGCAGCTGATATTTATTTAGCGAGGAAAATAATTTTGAGATTATGACCCCTTAGACTATCCACACTCTTGTTCTCTAACAGCTGGATTTTATCACTTGCTCCCATGTTATTTCCCTCTTTCTGCCCTTGCCCTTGTCCTTTCCCTGCCTCTCAGACGCGCTTGTAGCTCGTGTTACATTCAAGCAAGGGAAAGCAGTTCTCCATGACTTGATACCATCAGATCAGGATCTGCCTAAAAATGTGTGCTATCCAGATACTATGTTGTATAGTCTCTCCTGACTTTTAGATTTGCTGCAGAAATCTCTGAGTGAAGTTTTGTACCTTATGTTATGAAGCGGGAAAGGCAGAATAATCATGAATGTTCCTTCAGACTGTAGTGTTTCTGTGCATCATGCATTTCTGCAGCACCTTACAAAATGAAATGGACTGACTTCCTTGGCCAAACAGCAATACTTATTAAAAATACTAAAATTAACAAATGAGTACAGTAACTTGAGTTCTAGAAAGGCCTTCAAGCAGTTGATACTGTTACTACTCATGCTCTCCTAAAACAAAACAATCCCATTGCTTTTCTGAACTGCATGCTGTGTTACTCCTTCCACAAAAGAGAGATCAGATGCTGTCATGTAACCATTTTTACTGTCCAATTTTATTTGTCATAAGCGATCACCAGATAGAAGAGACATTAGCTAGGTTTGAAAATATTTTTCTTTGACATTGTAAGCACTAGGGCTTTCAAACTGAGTTTTCAACAAGGGTTGATCATATCTCAGCTTGCCTGGCTTCCTAACTGCCATCGGGATGTTTTTATTCCAGTTGGCTTTGGGACTTGTTCTATCATAACTTAGCATGAGAGCATTTGGGTTTGTGCTGAAAGATGTTGATGCTTTAAAGTTTTGTAAGGACAGCAGCAGCCGCCTCTGCTTCCCCTCCAGGAGACACATGCCCAGCAGGTGCCCAGACCCTGAAACATATCTTGGGGTTAAAGAGATATCCAGAAATTTTCTAAATGTCAGGGCAGGGAAGTACTGGGTGATTTAGCCATTTCAATCAGAGATACTTTCTAGGGGGCCCTTTTCTCATTTACATGGTTTATGTGATTTTCCCTGCCTAAAGAAAAATGGTTTTCCACATCCTTCTGTCACCTGAAAACACATTCATTCCTTTCATCTCAAAAGTATACTCTGATATGCAGTGCACTTTACATACAATAATCTGTCTATAATTGTATTTTGATCCTGTGGTACTATAAATTCAGATTCCTGTCTGGCACCCTCCATCCCTTTCGGTTGCTGGTTTCCTTAACCAGACACTCATTTCTGCCCTCTTTATTATCAAGCACCATTGGGTTTCACTGACTTCCAAGATATTTTACAGTAACTTTTAGCTCTGTTCTCCTCAGGTCATTTGTATTTTTCTGGACTTTCTCCTTTTGCTGACTGCATGTTTTGGCTAACCTTTGGTATTTCTTAAGCTTTCTGAAGTTCTTTCTACACATTACTTCCTGCTGTCCCTCTAGGTTACTGCTGCAGGAATGGTGACTGATCATTGAGCTAGATTTACTTTTTATGTGTATATTATTTTCCTCTTGTATTAATTTTGAAGAGCAAGAGTTAAATATTTTTTTTCTGTTTCAGCATTGGCAAGGGCCACATCTATTCAGCACTGATTCTGCAGATGACATTTCGCATATGGCATATCCAATCATGCTCTTCCTGAGCTGAGACTTTCTCTTTGGGAAGATAGAAGAGAAGCAACTGTGCCAGTCTACTAATTAAGTCAAGGGCAAGTGCCTGTAATAGCTGACTTATGTGCCATGTTGTGCTGTGTATTATTGTGCTCGGAGAATATTCTTTATTCAGACAGTCAAAGTAGTTGAATCAATAAGGGTACCACTTCTCAAAAGATATACTATACAGGAAAACATTTTGGATAGTTGTAGGTAGATTAAAAAGCAGCATGATGCAAATGGAGCAAAAGAGAGTCTGTAGGACCTAATGTGATTTTACAGTTACCTAACTAATCAAATAAAATAAAAATATGCCATGCAGAGTTTAGATACTATTTTGCCAAGTGTTCAGCCTGGTACAGGATCCTTGACACAAAGGTCTTACACAAGAGCATGAACGTGACGTAGGCTAGGGTGGGATTTTCTAGAATGCCAGCCAGGACTCTTTCACGGTACCAGCAAGTGTCTTTGCTTTGGCCATGTGATAGCTTGTTCCTGCACTCAGTTTGCTATGAGATATTTAATGTACTCTGAAAGTAGCAGCACAGGGTAGCAATGAGCTGCTCATTATTAGGGTAAGAAGCAGAGTACTAGCACAGCATTCCCTCCCCCTTGCTCCTTCTTTCCAGGTTTCTGCTCGAGCTTCTACCACTCCTGTTTATGCAGAGAAGCACCCTTGCTTTCCAAGTAATTTGGAAAAAAAATATATATAGAGAGAGGAATGTGATTACAGTAAGTATAATTCATCAGGAGTGATAGGGAGAGAACTGACCACCCAGCATGGTAAAAGGCCACTGCCTTTTCTTAGTTATACGATATCCTAGGATAACTGGAAGTGTTTCCTGAGTATCTTAAGGATCTGGAGTATCCTGTCTATTAGAAGTCTTTTTTTCAGCTGTTTTCCAATTTTCCTTTCCTCCACCTCTGAGCAAAAAATAAAAATAGGTTAGAGAGATCTAGCCTTTCCATGGAGGTTGGAACTGGAACATGTTAGCATGCTTTTTACCCACTCCCAGCATTTCTTTCATTCTTTCCACAAGTCCAGTGCTTTCGCCGCTTTTCAGAACCCTTTGCACTGAAGCTACTCAATAGTAGATGTTTTCGTACTTCAGGGCTTAAAAATAGAAGCAGCTTTAATGAATCCAATATGGTCAAAGAGCAAACATTAAGTTTTCTGATATCCATAAGGGAAGTATACTAACTTTCGGTTAGTATACCACTGTAAACAACTACACCCATTGCTTTGCACAGGGTAGTTCACTTTATGGTCAAAAAATCATAATGTACTTGTGAAGGAATATCTATTGACTTCTGTCCCGGTTTCAGCTGGGATAGAGTTAACTGTCTTCCTAGTAGCTGGTACGGTGCTATGTTTTGAGTTCAGTATGAGAAGAATGTTGATAACACTGATGTTTTCAGTTGTTGCTCAGTAGTGTTTAGACTATAGTCAAGGATTTTTCAGCTTCTCATGCCCAGCCAGGGCACCTGACCCAAACTGGCCAACAGTGTATTCCATACCATGGGACGTCCCATCTAGTTTAGGAACTGGGAAGTGGGGGGGCAGGGATTCGCCGCTCGGGGACTAACTGGGTGTCGGTCGGTGGGTGGTGAGCAATTGCCCTGCGCATCATTTGTACATTCCAATCCTTTTATTACTACTGTTGTCATTTGATTAGTGTTATCATTATCATTATTAGTTTCTTCTTTTCTGTTCTATTAAACCGTTCTTATCTCAACCCAGGAGTTTTACTTCTTTTCCCAGTTTTCTCCCCCATCCCACTGGATGGGGGGGAGTGAGTGAGCAGCTGCGTGGTGCTTAGTTGCTGGCTGGGGTTAAACCACGACAACTTCCAACGTCACTTTTGAAAGACTGTATTATTGCCAGTTTATGCCCATGTCCTATTCATGTTAAAAAATAAGTCACATGAGTCACAACAGCCATGCCAGTGGTTATAAAGAACTGCCTGATAGGGTGTTGTTTCTGACAGCTGTCTGAGCCTGAATATGCAAGGAAAGCCTGCTGTTGAGAAACGCAAACATGAAAAGGAGACCAATAGGAGCTGTGCTTGCTGAATTAGGGACTTGGGAAATAAGGTGCTGCTGGACATCACCATATGCTTGAGAGTCAGAGCTCAGAAGTAAGTGTAATTGAAAAATTTAAGAGCTGGTGTTAAACTAAATCCAGCTGTCTCTGTGGTGAAGTCTATTTTGAAATTAAAGGTCTAGAGATTTTCAGTATCACTCAGTTCCAAAAGTTCCAAAAGGGATGTTGATGTAATAAAAATATTAAAACAAGATGGAAAATTCTTTAAGGCCTACTGTTCAATGAGAAATTTTGCTTGAACGACAGGATGCATAAAAATGATTGCTGTATTTTCAGTTTAACAGCAAGATGAGGTTGAACAAATCCTTCTCAAATCCTGGGATGTTTTCAAAGCAACCATAGCAAACTGCATATTGGCCTAAAGTAGAAATATATCCTTTCTAGCAGATTACATTGAAAATCAGTTGCTTATTGCTCTTGTAATAAGATTTGTGTCCCTGTCCCTTGCTCAGAAGTGTGTTGAGAGCAGTACTGTCTAACATAAATGCTGAAGAAGCCACAGAGCAGAGACTGCTTTAGTCTGCAATTATCCTGATGCAGTAGACCTGGGAGAAGTTACTGTCATTTTCATATTTCCTCCAAAAGGTAGCTTAAAAAGAAGCAAAACCAACAAAAGGGATTCTTTATTATGTTTGTATGAAGCCCCAAATTCCTTTAATTAACCACTGTATAGATCAGGGTGTATACAAATAGGATATGTGGTTACCCAAGGCTCGGAGCCTACACAAAGACATTGTTCCTGTGTGTATAGGAGCCCAAAAGTGTCTTGTATGTATATGCTATGTTTATATGTTTATCCAGTGACATAGCACTCAGCTAGACTGGAGCTTATTCAGAAGATAGTCGGTTGAACATATCATAATCAAAATAAACAAAACCAGTAGCTGGCACTGACTAGATAATTACAAAGCTAAGTTTATGTCATTTCCTTAACACAGCAGTATCTTCTCTGACATTTCTGTAATGTGTAACCTGAATAGGTAAGAAAAAGCTCCTACTTTTTATTTCAAAATTTGCCAAAAAAAAAAAAAAGAGGTCTGTTTATGCTACATTGAGCCTATTGCTGGGAAAAGCAAAAGATAACAATGTGAAAATTAGACAACCATTTCCTTTATAACTTATGATAAGTACGCATTAAAACAAAACCATCATAATAATCCTGAATATTAAATGTTGATTATATGCTACATTCTGTATGCTTTACTTTTGAATTTGAAAGAGTATTTATATCAAAACATAACATTAGAATCCTTCCTTCAGATATAAGACACTGTAAATAATTTTCTAAATTAAAACCTCTCCTACTTTGCTCCTGCAAGTTTATTAAAAAATGTGTATTCATCCATGGGAGAACTGGCAAAGGGGTTTTCCATATAAAATATCTTTTGGGTTTTTATTTTTCATCTGTATTTGTACCTTAGTCAGATAAATAAAACTGTATACATGATCAATTGCAGAGGTTCAACCAGTAATTTCTTTGTGGGAGTGGACAGCTGTAATTTAAAAATCTGTGATGGTACGCCACATCTCTCACCAACAGTGATGCAATGCTGGTCTGCAAGTGTGTAATGGAGAAGGTACTCAGCTCTTTGGTCTTTACTGATGTAACTTCACACCAAATACCTCTGTGATCATGGGCACCACTGATCTTTAGAAAAAATTAGTTTGGCAATAAGATAATTAATTTTACAGAGACAGTTGCCCTGATACACCTTCCTAACTGTAGATGAAGAGCACTCCGAACCAAGGGTTGCATCCAGATGTTCATATTTAATAGACAGCTGTTAATCGACCTATCTTCTGTGAATATGTCAAATCTTCTTGTGAGCTCACTTACATATTCAGCCCTTAAAAATGCAGTGGAAGTGGTTCCTTGCTTGGAAAATGCATTTGCTTTTGTTGATTTTATATCTGCTGTGTAAAAAATTTGTTGTGTAACCTCAGTGCTGGGAGAAATTCTAAGTTATTCCTATTTTCTTTCCTATTCCCCTACCGTGCATAATTTGCTATTACTATGTTTGTCACTGATTTCTTTCCCAAGTGGGAGAAACTGCTCCATACTCAGCATCATGCTGAAAACCATTTGCTCTACCTTTCTAGTTTTATTGTCTTGTATATTGCAATTAGTAAATAAGATATGAGTACATGAGAGTGTTATACGGTGGAATATTGATGATTTCTGTTTTATTTTCCAGACCTTTCCTAAAAATGTCAGACACTATTTTCCTTATGTGTCCTCCTTTTAATTTCATGTTTTTACTATTTAATTTTAATTTTAACTTACTTCAAACTTAATTCAAACACATTTCAAAATGAATATGGTGGTCTCTCTCAACACTCTTCCTTCTTAAAGTTAGGAAATTAAGAAGAGATGCAGATCAGGAATGTTTAGGTAGGAGCATTCTGCATTCAGGCTACTAAATTACCCACTATATGCCTACCATGGATTATATTACATGTGTTGGTTTAGTGCTGTGTTTAAGACTGTGTAGAGAACTGTCCCTCTATGGGGGTCTAAAACCAGGAAACTTTCAGAGGATGAAATTGTCGGGTGTCAAGACACTGAATGGAGCAGCCCTTTGTTGGAGTTATTGGCTAGGAGTGATTGTTGACCAATATGTGACACTGGGAATAAAACAAACAAAGTATAAGGAGAAGGAATTAGTTTGTAATGCTAGCAGAGGTGAAATACAGCTGGAGCACACCTTTATCTGCAAGCAATATGTGTTAGTCAAAAAGAAGTAATAGACAGAAAGTGGCTTTAGTTACAACAAACTTAAAGTTTTAAGTGTCTTAAGGCAGTAAAAGAAGTCAATCGTAATACTGAACTCTAATGTGCTTCATGAATATCTGAAACAAGAATGACACATTTTCAAAGAGTGGGCCAAAAATGAACAACTGCTAAGGGGCTTTGATAGATCTGAGGTGGAAAGTTAGTCTTTCTTGCACTACTAGAGTTTGAGTCCCTGCAAAAAAGGTCAGATCATGGCCTAGACATTGGTTGAACCAAAGAGGGATTTCTGGAAACTAAGAATTGTTCATTTTTTACAAGCAACTCAGAGATACTGAAGAAAAGGCGAATCACAATCCAGAATGATGAGTGCAGATGATGCTCTTGAAACTGAGGAGATTGTATAGAATTTAAAATATTTCCCGTGAAGGGACCTGTAACAGGAAGCTGGCAGCCTCAAAAAGCAGCACATGAACATGTACATCCTGGCGCAAACAAAAGCCACCACTGTAATTGATAGTTTTTGGAAGAAGATATAAGAAGTACAGTGGATTTTTTCATGTTGCCAGAGGTTGCAAGTACCAGCAGAATATGAATAGATAGCAAGGACAAAGAGGATGACTACAGAGCCATTAGCTCAGAGCTGTTCTTCATTGCAGTAATGGCCAAGGTAGCAGCAGAAGATGAATGAACTGTCAGCCTGAAAACAAATGGAACACTTTTTAATTTTAAGTTGGACACAGGTGCTCAAGCCAAGGTGCTACCCAGAACAGTGATATCAGCTCTAAAAAAAACCTCCCAAACCCCAAACGCCACAACCAAAAAACCAGAGGCATAATAATAACAGGTAAAGCTTGGGTTTACAGCACTGAATGTATACCTGCTGGTGGTGCCCAAATATTAAAAGTAAAGAATAATTGGAAAGATACATGAATTACAACAGTACCCCAGAATGAATGTGTATCTTTTATTTTAAAGTATGCTTCCCTGTGTTCTCAAAATGGAGAGTGCAAACATTAGAAGGACAGTAAAAAATGTCTCTGCCCATCACTAGGGGGCTGGACTATAGGATCTTTAAAGGTTCCTTCCAACCCAGACAATTCTGTGATTCTATGATTCTATGACAAAGGACCAATGCAATTGCATTCCATCCATCTTCCAGAGGTGAGAAATACAGAGCTGGAAGAGTTGGAAGAACCTCATTACTCCACAGCCTCAGTGAAAGCTTCTGTCACCCCAAGGCAAATACTCAAAGATCTAAATGCACATACTTCTTGGAGTCTCCAGAGGCCAAAATAAAAAAAAAAAAAAAAAAAAAAAAAAAAAAAAAAAAAAAAAAAAGAAAATTATGAAAAACTAATTTTATACATAGATCCACTGCCTACAAGGTAAGATATTGGGGGGTGGGGAAGGAAGGTATTAAATATTTTTCTACAACTGGATTCTGTAAGTGTTCTCAGAAAAAAACAATGGGGTGGAGAAGGAGACTATAGCGTGGTGAGTTCATCACCAAAATATGGCAGCCGTAACAAAAATGGGCAGAATATACAAAATTTGCCAGATTATCAACATGATGGCAGAACCAGGCTCATTTCTCCTCTGCTTGTCTACATTAACGTGTACGAAGGGACTGCTATAGTCATATTAGAAAAATGGAGGTGCAGCTGCCGCTGCCTCCCGATTTCTAAAAATATGGTCAAATAGGGAAGACGTTGGATCAGTTAATATACACATTTATGTCTGTATTTCTGAAGATCAGTATTTTTGAAGACCGGTGTGTGGGATTGACCATGATGCAGTGTCTGGGGGAGGGCTGCAGAGCATAGCATAAAGGAAGCAGGAGAGAGTCCAGGAGTGCTCTCAAGATGGGTGTTTACAAAATGCATGGAGACATTTAGTAATTAAATTAATTAAATAATCAGCAACAAGAGTGAGTAGATTCTGGGCAAGAATCAATCTCTTGAAGGTGAATCCAATAGCAAAGATATATGTATAAAGATCTTACACATATCGAGTTTATGTATTTTATTTATCTTAATAATAGGATGTTTGCATATGCTTCAGATCTATAGAAATCCTTAAATACATATATTTATGTATTATAATATATGAAGTTTATATTTCTATAAATATAAGTGTTTCTCTAAATAGTCTTTATGTCATTTATATTGTTTAACCTTATTGTTAAATATTTATATTAAAATATATGTGTGTGTGTGTACATATATGGGATTCAGTTGTAGGTATCATGGAAGAGATTTATAAAGGAACAAAGAAATAAAGAAATGAAAATGTTTAGTATGGAGAAGAAACAAGTTTGGGAAAAAGAAGGGGAGTCAATAAGATGTAAAAGCTGAAAGAACATGTTCTCCAAGAGCTTAATACCAGGCTGCCCAATTCTTTTGAACTAGATCCTAAGTCAGCATTCTCAGAGGGGTTTCCTCCTATTACAGCTCAATGAAAAGAAAAGGGGACAAAAAAGATACCAGATATAAAATGCAAGTAACTTAGGAAAAGAGTAATTCTCCAGACCTGCCACCTACATATACTAAGGCATCACTAAAGTGTTTAATGGGATAAATGGACTTTAGTCTGTGTTTAAACTGTGATAACGCCCACTTGCAAGTGCTTTGTAGTTCCTTTATACACCCTTATTGTTATAATTATATTTTATACCACGTGGCTAGATCTAAAGGTAAAGGAGAATCAGGCCCTGTTTCTTGTATTTACGTAAACATGGCTTCTGCCCTCCTGAACTTCTCTGCACTGCACATTTCAGGTTGAGATAACATGACTGAAGCAGGAATCACATCAGTCCAGGTGATGAGCATGTAAGGAATTGCATCATCCCCCATTTAGTCAGTTAATGAGAAAGTGCTATACAAGTCTTGCTAGAGGCTGAAAAATAAATTATGTGGACAGAGGGTTATTTCCCCACATTTGTTTCTTGGGTACTGTGACTATTTTAGGTAATGCTAATATGTAAGATTATAATTCAAATTTGCAGGCAAGTTCATTACCATCAATTTAATCTTTAGAATTAGCTATATGAAGACTACCTCACAAAAGTTACTTATAACAAACCCTTTTTTTTTTTATTTGGCAGACTAATTGCTCCATAAAATCACAACCTGGATAAACAGGTAGAAATTTGGACTGAATTTATAAAACATAACAAATAATTTCAGATGTGCAGCTCTGACTGTGAAGATAATTAGATTTACATGTGGACTGAAAGCCACAATTTAGGGCATGAAAATGGTCAAATTTCAGTATTGAAATTTACATTATAATATAGCTGGGTCAGTACCAAACTGTGGAAAATGAGTCAGAAAAGATATATTTAAGTATAGAGATTTGTGTACAGAACAACAAAAGTTATGTTCTCATCTTAAGAGTGGGATGTTTGAATACATTTAAGATTTCTTTGTACATATTTTAAGATTCTTATTAAATAAATTATATGAAAATGTTTTAAAGGTACCAGCTGCCACTGAGGATATGCAGTTTTCTTTTCTAAAATGGCAGTGAGAAAAAAAGCAGGCAGATAAAGAAAGGAACAGAGAGAAACTGTAGAAAAAAACAGAAGCTTCACAGTAGAACAGATTCAGTCAGTGGTTGCAAGTATAATACTGTTTTCTTTACCATAATAAGCTTTGTTTCATGTTATTACAATAAAATGACTCTCCACCATTGCCCTAAGCCACAGTACAAGTTCATTCCCAGAATCTTGTAAGCAAGTTTTGTCATTAGTCTTTTTAAAGCACATAGGAGAAGTTTTCGAAGTCAAGGATAATAAAAACTATAAAATTTCTTCACATGAGATCAAAGTGTGAGCAAGATTTAACTATAGGCATCGGTCCAAACATATTTTCATTGTAGAGATGGAAGACACCCCTTTCTGCCTATAACTCTGTAGATAGCTTATTTGTTAGAAGATTTATGCATTAGTATTGAAATGTACTTGGTCCAGTCAGCACTATAAATCATTCCTAGATGATTTTTAAGCACATTTTTAAATGTCCAAGAAGAATAAGGTTTTCCAGCTCTAAGAGGGCCCAGTTCTGCAGCACTTACTGAGAAGGGTCATTTCAACAAAGTCACAGTAAAATGCTGCATGTTCCAGTTCAAATGGACTAATTGACACAGGCTGAATTGTCACCAGTTCTATGAAGCAGGAGTAAACAAAATTTGTTGCAGCAAATTTATGTGAAGATAGAAAGATAAACTCCTCTGACCTTAATGAAGAGCAGCTCTGGGATCTGGCTGTGAGACTTTGTCCTCTGCTGCTGCAAAGGGACCACGAGTCTGGGGCACCCCGGAGCCAGCACTTGGCTGCCATTCTTCCTCATCTGGTGGCAGAACAAGGCACATCTACTGCTTTTTAGGCCCTATGTCTGGATTTTTCCCTTCAGGAATTTTGTAAACAAGTTCTCAGGTATGATGCTTACAAGGTCTGAGGCACATTTGCCAGTCGTCAGGGCAGAAGCTGTCTTCAGGTATATATAATAGTCATCTTTGTACTGATATATTTTTTGATTTTCCCAACTCTCTAGGAAAGTGGAGGAAAATCTTCATCATAAGGTATTAAATACTTTTACTGGACTTCTAATACATCAAGGTCCTCTACAAACACAGAGACAATGCTGTGGAGCAGGTATAGGTAAGTTAGATGGGGAGGGGGGGTAGATTCACTGTGGGGGGTCCTGTAAGCCCCCTCGTGCTGGGGCAAAGCCTGTCCTACAGCAGAGCTGTTCTGTCACCATCAAAGCATGCCCCATGCCTTCCTGGATGTAGAGCATCCCAACAGCAGTCCTTAAACAGCAACAGCCTCAACTACCAGGGACATTTTTGACTATGCAGTGTGAGGCAACTGCTATAGGTATCATTATTCACAAAATAGATAGCAGATAATCCAGCAGAAACTAGGGAAGGGACAAAAAAAGAATTTAAAAGCTTAGTGTGTTTAGTGTCCCACCCTACCTCAAATAACTAATGAAACCATAATGTGATTCCCTTCTGGAATATGAACGTGGGTTTTCCAATGGAAGAATAAAATAAAGAACGAGGAGCATTAAATGTGCAAACTGTTGTCACGGTTCTGTCTTTCTGCACATTTTTTTCAAAGCCACTTAATAATGATACTGAAAAAATGATCGGGGCTGGTCAGAAGAAAATGATTGCAGAGCCATATTGCATTGTTTTATTCAGCTTTGACAAATTTTAAATGTTTGTGAAACTGGACAACATTTTAAAAAAATTGCTTCAGAAATAGAAGTAAAGGCTCTGACAGACTACCTAACTACACTGTTTTCATGAGAAAAAATTCAAATTAATCTTTGAATTAGATGTTTAGATGGAAATGCTTATTTCATATTGTTTTATAACACAGCATGAAAACTCCAATACTGAAACACTGATGCTTCAAACATTTACACCAGTTTGGGGTTTTTTTTATTGTTTTGTTTTAATATACTGGCAACAGGATAACTAGCTTTCACAAATTTCCATTTTGACAATTACAGTTGAAAGGGCAATTAGGAGACAATTTCCAGAGGGTAGTTTGTCTTGCAATGCTGGGTTTTCCCTTACCCTTTTTCATATTCTATTTGCTGTTGACAAGACAGCAGACAACCAGTCAAACCACTGGTCAGATCCAGGGTTGTCAGTCTGGTGCATACCCAGATGGGTGGTGGTTCGTATGACCACATCTTAAAGACTAAATTTCCATGTACATTTGTGCTGACACTGTTGTCAAGACATAGATATACTACTATAATCTACTAACTCTTCTAAAGGTACTGAAGGAACAAACACCCCTCTCTGAAATGCTTTAGAGACAGGCAAGGGAAAGAAAAAGAGAAAGAAAAAGTAAAAGCCAGAAACCCAGTGTAAAAAATTGGGAGTAAAAATGCAATAGAAAGTAGGAAAGCACTGCCATCAAAACATGAAAAATAAGTGAACAATGTGGACTTTATCAAGGATCTTTTAAAACCTTCTCAGGTAAGAGATGGAGATTAAATTACAGACTCAAACCACAGCCAAGAAATAGTCTTTGATTGACTTCCACAAGACTTCTTGACAGTGTGAAAGTAAAGGATAACTAGATTTCAATACAATTCTTCATTTCCCAGAATAAGAATCTTCTGGGGTATGAGTTCAGGCATAATGTGCTTTAATGAACTAAATCAACCTATTTCTTTTCCAATATAAATGGAGGAATGCATCACATTGACTGTGGTAGAGACACTCTCTGTACAGTGTACAAATTCTGCAGCTTGCTTTGGTCTGTTCTCATGGAAGCACTGTTGCTTTCTTTAGTTTTTCAAAAACTTCAAGGGCACAGACTCTACGGACTCCCTCCACCTTAGACTACTTCTGGTCTAAGGAAGATATTCCGTCCTTCCACAACTAGAAATTTCTTATTACGTTAAACATTCCCTTCAGCTTTCTATACTATCTGGGTTTGTAATTCATTGCTCAGAGACTACTGATACTGGAAGCCAACAGATGGACAGCTTTTGTGTGAATTCCAAAAAGACCCTGAGTCTACTGGAGCCAGGATAGGAACTGCAGAAGTCTATTCAAGATAATAAATGTCAGCACACGTTTCCTCTCCTCGACATCCTTGATTTTATTTGAAATTAAGTCAGACACTTGCAAGAAGTCAAGAATTTTCCCAGGTGTCTTTTTCAATAAAACACACTTTTTCTCTTTCCTGTCTCAGTGGATTCCTTCTTTGCTGACTGGTCTCCCATTTAAGCCGCAGGTAAAGAAAAGTGTGTGCTTGCTGTTTTAACTCACCCAGGCTTCTCATGTCTCTGAAAGATCCCCCTAATTCCTACAGTATCTTATATACAGTGTTTCTTAAACCCAGCCTTAGTACCTGGTTTCTTAATTTACACTTTCTCATTTTCCTTCTACCCTGTTTCTAGTCTGGTGTAATGCAAGTGAACTGGCTATCTGTAGGGTATAGCCATATATCTGTAGGGATAGGCATCTCTTGGATTTGAGGTAATTGCATCTCAGTGGCAGTCATCAAAGAGTTTTCCCTTTGTCCTTGGTTGGGGAGGCAGGTAACACAAAATATGGCTGACACTGCATACACTGAAACACCCAAAGATACTGTAGTCATACAAGAGCTAATAAGTTATGTATGCATAAAAATGTGGGGAATCTATTTCTTGGCAACTTAAATAGAGCTCTTTGGTACTTACATAAAAAGATCCAAAGGTGAAGATCCAAAGGTGACTGCTACTGGTCTCACCCAATCCCTTTCTCTCAGTCATCTCATTGTAGCAGCCTGTCAAGTTGGTCAGGCATGATTTCCCCTTTGTAAATCTATACTAACCACTCCCAAACACCCTTGTCCTTAATATGTGTGGAAATGTTTTTCTGAATTTTTTGCTCTGTCACCTTCCACAGACCAAGGTGAGGCTGGCTGGCCTGTAATTCCCCAGATCCTCCTTCTTTCCCTTTTTGAAGACAGGAGTGACATTTGCTTTCTTTAAGTCCTAGGGAACCTCTCCTGACTACTAGGATTATTCAAAGATAATCAAGAGTGGCCTTGTCTTGACATCCACCATGTGTGTATCTCCTCAGGTTCCGTGGTCTTCTGTATGTTCAATTTGTTTAAGTGTTCCCTAATCTGATCCTACTCCACCAAGGGTAAGTCTTCCTTGCTCCAGGCTTTTCCACTGGTCTCAGGGACCTGGAATTCCTGAAGGCAAATCTTACCAGTAAAAAATAAGGCTTTCCAAAACCCATCCCTGCACACTTAGACAGTGTCTATATATTCCTCTTAGGTGACCTGATCCTGCTTCCACCTCTTGTGTGCTTGTTTTTCATGTGTGAGTTTAGTCAGGAGCTCCTTGCTCATTCATTCAGGCCTCCTGCTACCTTTGATTTCTGCTTATCAGGATGGATGATTCTTGAGCTTAAAGGAGGTGATCGTTGATAAACAATCAGCTCATCTGGACCCCTCCTCCCTCCTCCCATGTCTCCCATGGGACTCTTCCAAGCAGGTCCCTGAACAGGCTAAGTCTGCTTGTTCTGCTATAGTTGTTTTGCTATTTGCCTTGTTCCCTTCTCTCAGGATACTGATCACCATTGCATGGTCACTGCAGCCACAGCAGCCCCCAGCCTTCACATCCCCAACTGATTCTTCCTTATTTGTAAGTATTAGGTCCGGCAGAGCTTCTCCCCTCATTGGCTTCTTAATCACCTGTGTTAAGATATTGTTATCAATGCACTCCAGAAACCTAATGGCAGATACTGTGGTGGTTAGGGTCCTTTATGAATACCAAGGCCTGTGAACATGAAGCTTCTTCTAGTTGTCTAAAGAAGGTTTCATCTAGTTCTTCCTGATCAGGGTGTCTGCAGGAGAAACCCACAACAATGTCACCCATGTTGTCGTCCTTCTAATTCCAACCCACGAGCTCTCAGCAGGCTCACCGTCCATTCCTAGCCAGAGCTCCAGGCAGTCCTGCTGCTCTTTCCTGAAAAGGGCAACTCTCCTTCCTTGCCTTCCCAGCCTGTCCTCCTAATTCTCTTTGATCAGTTCACACTGACATCAACCAAGGTCCCAAATCTGCTAGATAATGAGATCACTCAGACTGCTTACTCTGCTAGGAAAAGGCCAGGTGTAATATACAATGACATGATTTGAATACTGATGTGCCTATCTTTGGGGAAAATTGCTCATTTTTTACTGTTGGAGAAATCTTCTAATTGCTACTAGGGAGCAATTCCAGAGAATTTGAAGAATGATGTTTAGTACTATATCAGGATTCAGATTAAGTAGAATAAGGACACATTAAAAAGCCAAGCAAACATCTAAATATATCTGAATGAGACAGCTTATATTACTCAAGTAAAAGAGGGCAACAATGTAAGTTAAAGCAATCCCAAATCAATATTTCTTCACCATGGAATTCATTACCAAGTTAAGACATATGGCTGAAATTTAAACAAGGACCTTCAAAAATTTATCAGTAATAATAGAAGATGTTCTTGGCAAATGCAATGCTAATTATACACAGAAACCTACTTAACTGCTCTTTACAATGATAATGATTAGGATATAAGCCATTTTCAAACACAAACCATTTCCAAAATCAGATTTTTGGCCACGATTCCTGCCATGGGCTTAGGAGATCTAGATTTGGGTTTAGTTCCTTTCTCTGCTATTATCTTTATTTGTGACATTGAGTAAATCACCTAATTTCTCTTTCACTGTAATGAAAAGTCCTCATTCTTCCTCTGTTTTGGTCACAGGCTTTTTACAGTAGAGACAATCTCTTATTAGGTGAATATACTCTGTGAAGATCAGTGGGCTCTCAGTCTGCAGTAATGCATCTGAAATTTTGCTTGTCCATCAAAATAGTGAATCCCTACGGGCACATTGAAACAATTTTTTTTTTTTGCAAGTTGGCTAATATAAAAATTTGTGATAAAATGGTGATTTGGGAAAATAATTAGTATTCCCAATAACAGTCTGACACAACATCCTAATAAGTCATTATATTTGTCTTATTCTATTATTTAAATCATTTGGAGCTATCAGGCTATAGCAGGCTTTGTTCATCCTTCTACTTTCAGTGAAGAAGTGCTCCTCACTGGCGACTGAATAGCATATGTTCATCAGTTACCTGATGCATGAGGATTAACCCTAGGTTCCTACAAAATCATATTCTACAATTTTATGCACCTATGTATTAGAACTAGACTAGAATTACCTTCACTGGGTGACCTACTAGCAGTAGGTGATTCTAAGTAAAAAGGGGGAAAAATACCTATGAAAAATTAAAAAATTTCCCTTTAAAAATGGTGGTCCATTCTGACCTCTTCCTTCTTCAGCCAGTAGAAAGAGGGATGAATCCAGTTATCCCCTAAGTTTTCTTAGGGTTTGTCTACACAAGAACTCTAAGGAAAGTTAATCTGATTTAAGTCACACATATTTGGAATTAAAATGTGTCTGCACAGAGCTTTAAAGGGTTTTAACTAGTTGGCTTTAAATTCAAAGAAAATGAATCCAAATTAAGTAAAGATATGAAGTTAATCTATGTGTAAAAAAGCCCTTAGGAAAAGTGCTGTGCCAGGCCCCAGAAGGTCACTTCCAAATGGGCAATCAGAACACACAAACAGTAGAGCCAAAGACCAAAAGAGTCTCCAGCATGTAAACAACCAGTATGGCATTTTGAAAGCTCAAAGCAGGCTCTGTATCAGAGGAGAGTCCTCCATGCAAAATTTCCTTTGGGAGAAACTGGATTCGAGAAGAGCAGACACATTTCCTTCAGTAGGAACAAAAAGCCCTTTTCCAAGTCCGTGATTATTCTGAATCGGATCTGGAAAGAGCCTAGGGGATTAAGAGGCCATTTCCATTCAGATACACAGATGTGCTAATTATCATTTTAGATCATTAAAGCCTTCAGACTTTAAAGTCCAACATTCAGATCTCAGAAACTCAGCTACTATCTAACTCTAGGGACTCCAAAACACCACAGGCACCTATTGGGCTTTTTTCAGCAAAGTTCTGCTTGTTCTGGGAATCCTTGGAAGGTCTTTATTCTTGCTAGTGCTGAGTGGCTCCACAGCTTCTTCATATATCTACTCTGTTTGGATCGACAGTTTAGTTGTTTTCTGACCTGCATTGTCTTTTATGGTCCAAGGCAGGACACTTCTCAGAAGATGCCTTATGGAGAAAGCCAACATAAAACATTTGGTGGTGGGTTATAGCTCCCTTTTCATCACCATTCATGGAAGACCATTCTCTCAAACATTAAAGGTTCAGTTCCACCCCTTCTCATATTAATTTGAGATGAAACCTTTTAATAGCAATAAATACAGTGACTGGGCCTCAGGTTTCCCCCTCATTCTGGTCAATACTGGTAATATTGGTCAATATTACTCAGCTTCCAGGCTAAAAGGATCCATCTTGTCACTCTCTCTCCTTCTTTCCACTTCCTTTCTCCTGGATGAATGAATAATTAACTATACCAATCAACTGGAACAGCTTTAACATGCAGGGCTGGAAGCATGCCTTACTTATTCCCTATACCTTGAGGCTTAAGGCTCCCTATACCTTGTGATGAAATAGCTGGAAATGAACCTGTGTGCCCTGCAAGAGCCTGGTGGGTGAGTGCATCTCTGGCAAGTGGGACAAGGAGAGAGAGGAATCCCACAGCTTGCTTCAGTGTTTTGGCATGGGCATCTGGCTCCGACAGAGGTTCAGGGCTGTGAATCCCAGGTTGGGATTCCTGAAGAGGAATACAGTGTAAGAGAGCAGTCTGCTTCTCCGCGTTTGCTATTGGCCCTCTCTGCTCACAACTTTACTCAGGGGACTGCTTTAGACAAATAACTCCTCCTCAGTACATAAGTACTGTAGGAGCATTTTGCCAAATGCCAAAGCACTTGAGAGCTAAGTGCCCAAGAGTTAAGTCCTGCAATGCTTATCACAAATTCTTACTCCTTAACGGTATAAGATGGGCCTCAAGAATTTTACCTTTTGACCTACATGTCTGTCTGAGCCAGCCGTAGACTGGCAGGCAAACTGGCAGGCAGAACAGGTCCCGGGAGATGGAGTGAGCACTACTCTACAAGGAGAGCCTGTCTAATCATGTGTGAAATGGCTACATCCTGTCACCCTGCTCATTAACTCATTTTACAGATGTGCTGACATGGAACCAGTGATTCCCAGAACATCACCAGCCACCTAATGTAGTGTACGCTAACCAGGCCCATCCTTCTGCCTTTTGCAGGTCAGTTCAGGTGGATATTTTAATTTTCCTTTGCAATCTGTTTCTCTACTCTTATTTAAGGCAGGGAATAAAGCAATCTGCAGACTGCCCCATGACAGGCTTTCTGCCCATTTTGCAGAAGCTATAATGCTAGCCTATCATTTGCTGCTGCCTTTTGCACTAATGCCCAGATCCCTTGGATTATTTTGGTGCATGCAGCTAATTATCTACAAATACATATGCTAATAGAATGACATTCTGGAGGTGATTCAGAACGAAGACTCTGATATGTTCACTCTATCAGGATTTGCTCTTTCTGGAACAACATGGATTATATCTGCTTGTCAATGGAACAAAACCAGGAACAAATGCAATAAAGAATCAAAATATTTTTTCCTCCATTTTCCATTTTTAATGGGCAAGATAATATCATTAAAAATGGAGGGGAGGAAAGGGGGAAAGGAAGGGATGGAGAACAGAGCCCTTTTTCTGTTTTCCTTCCTTGATCTTTCTTCCTTCCTAATAGGATTAAAAGCTGATCCGTTCTGCAAAGAAGAACCCATCACTTGTGGCAAGCATGTGCCAGGCTTGTCTAGCATGACAGCAGGTTTTTCACTATTTTCAGCACCTGTGCGAAGCTATAAATGATTCATAGTTTAAATGATTCACTATAAAAATATGGTACAGTCTGTCAGCTTATTTTGTGATGAGCAGATATTACTGCAGAGTTGGTTTTATGAATTGGCAGTGCACTGACAACTCAATTTGAAAATAAATATCTCTAAAATTCATCCACTGCAGCGTTTCAGAAAATCAGTCAGTTACTAACTCTATGCATATCTGAACTCTGACTTTACTGAATCGGAGATTTGCATCTATTTCTTATTTTCCCCTCAAAGCTGCACATTTATTTCCACACAGAAGTCACTTGCATGATGTGTCTGTGTAAAGAAACAGTTAATTTCTAACATTGCCAGTTATTTTTAGTTTTAAATAAGTTATGTGAACTTTCCAAATATTCCTTTACCTCATTCCAGTGCTTCGGGCTACACAGATGGACCAATTCAGAATTCAGGAAGCAACAGCTTGTATCAATCACTTTCTTTCTGCCTCTCCTATGGGCTTTCTTGAATTCAATATTACTTTGTCCTTCTCATGCCTTTTTTCCATGTGACATATAGCTCAGTTGCAAACGTACTGGTGACTTACCTCATGACCTTCACCATATTTTGGTAGCTTACAAAAAAAAAGTAAACCTAAACAACCTGAAGGAAATAATTTTCAGGCTACAAAACATTCCTGAAAAATTAGAAAGGTTGGTAAAGATTATTGCAGAAAGATTTGAGTATTAATTTTTGAGGTCCAAGGAGTGAATAAGTTTAATCACCTAAGTTTGTCTTGAAAACTTCAGGGATAAACACCTTAGTTCTCTGAATATATATACATAAGTATGCTTGCACAGTGCAAGAAGTTCCACTAAAATAATTTCCTGCCTTAACATTTGCAATTCTGGGGCCTAGGCAAGCCTGTGATCAGAAAATACATAGACAAAGACAATAACTTGTGGCAGGAAACCAGGATGGCCAAATGCCAAATGCCAGGGCAAAAATAAAGAAAACATGTAGCAATATCTAAGAGGGTTTCTAATAAAATCCTACTTACTCTGGAGTCTTTGTTTTTAAAGATTAATCACTTGAAATAATTGTTATAAAAAAATAGAAGAGGTGCTGGAATGCAGTAAGTGTTGCAATGGCAACATTACTATGATCAGTGCCTTTTTCTGGGTGAAATGAAGGCAGAGAGACATTAAATGGATCAAGGAGCTCCGTTGTTACAGAACATTTTTTTAACTCAGCTGATAGCTGGACAAAAAAGGTGAATCCTTTATTCTCTCCAAATCAATGGGTGCCTTTTAATTGATCTCATTAAAGCTGAGATTTCATAGCAAGTGGAAAGTGTTAGATAATGTGTCTCACAAAAGTGAAAAACTGTGATTTTGGTTTAATTATGGATGCTGTCTCATAGATCCCAAACCAGGCAAACCACCTTAAAAAGCAGTGAATCAAACTGAAGAGACCTTCAGAGGAATGATTCAGGGGTTAGTCTTGGGGCCAGTTTTTTAAAACTGCTTCATTAATGGTATAAAAGAAAAACTGGTGAAAACACTTGCAAATATATGTTAGGGAACAATTTTTCATTGATAGGGAGGTCAGTAGAATGAATTTGCACTACTTTTCCATACCCACCTTCTAAGGGTCATGGACAATTGTTCTTTGCATTGCATAATGATAATTTACTTGAAATTTGGAGTATATCAAAAGTCATAAGCAATGAAGTCAGATTGTTATGCAGTACTGTAACATCCCCTAAAATCACCAGAACACGAAATAATGCATTTGAAAACCTCTGTCCTAAAAGACTGCATTACATGAAAAGTGGCTTTTATTAGTTTTTAGCTTGAATCAAAATTGTAGGCTCAATTTCTTTGAGCAATGCAAAATGTTCTATTTACCATAGACCATTGTAAAAGTGAAAATTTTCATAAACTATGTTTTTAAAATGCTCATCACTTAGCTAAATTGAAACTAATTTTCCCTATGAATCTGTAAAGTGTCTCTGATTCCCCAACTTCTATCTTCCTGCCAAATTTCAACTTTCTACTTCAGTCTGCTAAGTATGTGCACATATTGGGTCAATGTTTGCTTGTTATTGTTTTTGTTTTTTAAATAAAGGAGGAAATGGATTCTCCCCTAATAGTAGTCTTAAAAATTAACATGCTGAAACACTCATCTTTGCATGGTAACTTTTTTCTCCTACTGAGAGAAATATGCCTCAACAGCTCAAAGTTTTGGGAAGTTTAAAGTGGGAAGATACAGACAATTTTAAACATAGCTGTCTGTTTAAAATACATTCCTCACTTGCAAATATTTGCTATGCAATACAAGTTATCAAAGTGTTACTGTCATTCAGACATATGTGGTCTATGTTTCATATTCCCTTGCCTGTGCCTCTTGCCTAGGCAATGTGAAAATCTTGCTCCCTGGTGTTTGATGTCATGTTTTCTGTGTGGTGGTTCTTTGACATTTTGCAGCAAATAACTTAGTGAGACCACAGTTTGCCTTTAAAGTGAGCTAAACTCTCTTCTGCCAAAGGTTTAGAGACATTGTTCTCTGTTGTGCCACATATTTATTCTGACTTGGTGAACAAATGAACTCTGAGCTTCACGTAATTGCGCTAGAGATGCTGAGCATCTTAAATCGAACAAAATTTTTTGTCCTTATCAGAAAGTACAGCTTGGAATATGTTCCATAAATTCTGAATTGGTATGTTCCCACAGCTCCATGCATGATGTCTGTCCTTAATTCATGCCACTTCTTCCACGTTAGTCATTAAGGTTTTAATCATCATGAGACAACCTTTACCACCCCCCCCCAATTAAAAAATAATAAACCCTTGTTTTTCTCTTAAGGCAATTATTCCTTCCATGTTTCAGATGACAAATTGGGCCATAAATTGAATTTAAAACCCATGGGCAAAATGTATGAGTTTGGAATCACTTTGAAATAAAATGGGCAATAGTCATTCCAATTAGATTGGGTATTCGAGTTCTCCAAGCAGATTAAAGTAAGTTTTCCCAAATAGACTTGCTGAAAATTTAATATCTTAAGCAGCATCTGGAAATCATACTTTGCTGGTAATGCAGTTAACAGGTGATATATCTCTGGAGGCTATTGTCTGTAAACATCTACATTGTAGTATTGATTATTTACTTATCAAAGTCAAAATTATGTAGATTGAGTGATGTTAGTAATGTGAACTCAGCAGTGTCCTAGGGCTTATTTCCCTTTCTCTTAGAAACCTGGGCAGTTACTAATGCAGCCTTCATGGTTGTTCTCTTGCTCCCTCCTTTCCTTCAAATGGTAGCAGTCAGCTATTTGCATTCTCTCTCTCATTAAGTTTTTGCCTGCTTACCTGCCTTGTGCTTTATGTCAGAGTGCTGCAGGAGCTGCAGCGGTGGGGGTTCCCCATGGCCGGGCAGGACAGGGCTGGGGGGGAGCTGGGGGGGACCTGCCCTGCTGCGGCATCACTGGGGCAGGGACTGACAGCCCCAGAGGCCTGAGAGAATGGGTCCTGAGCTGTGGGCAGGGTGGGGAGAGGACGTGGTGGGGGACTGTTAGTGCCCTCAGAGCACTGACACCTTATCACATGCTCACCACATTATATTGAGGCATTACAAAAATAGTAATTCAAAACATACATATAGTCTTGTTCTCTTTCCTGTTCTGTGACATTTGAGTCTTCTCTTCAGACCTCATTCAAAACTTGTTTGCACAAACTAGCACTGGCCTGAAATGGGATTTCTGTCTGGCTGTGTTGAGGTTAGTGACACCTTAATATCTCCAGGGACAGTAAATAAAAGAAGCAATTTGAAAGCATAAGCATGCTTACTGTTGATAGCAGCAAAGCATTGTCATATAGATAATGTTTAAAATAACACTAAAAATTGAAACTAAGATTAAATATTTAAGCTAAGACTGTAAATGTATTTATGAAAACATCAAATTGAATTTTAAATTCAAAAGAAATAATTTGTTTTGTCATCTGAGATCAGGTTGGTGAGGCATTCTCAAACCGGGAGAACTATTTGCAGGGAAAAAATTCCAAGTCTTATAACACATTTTGGTTTTGATGAAGCTGCATTCTCTGATGCAAAAATACTAGTGTCCTGATGATGGGAAGGTGAGTAACATGGCACTCAGGTACTATCACAAGGCATAGGTGATGAAATTGAACCGTTCCAAAGAGGGTATTGAAGATCTGAAGCAAATCCTGGATCTGCAGATGTTCAAGAGAGTTCTGCCACTGACTTCAAGAGAGGCAGTGTTTTACCTCTGCAGCAAAGCTTCAGCTATCTATCCAGAGTTTATGGGTCAGAAATACACAGAAAGTTTCCTCATTTATTTTCCTGGGCTTTGAATGAGACTCACAACTTGCAAAAACACCTAATGATGGCACATAATAATGATTTCCCCATTGGGGGACACTTACACTTGAGGCATAATGTTGTGAACAATAAATGGATGAGGCACAATTTGGAGCAAAAATTTCATGCTGAAATTCTTGATTCTGTATTCACAAAACCGTCACAAATGTTCTACTGGTTCCTGAAATGTCACAAATAATGATATTTTAGATGAAACAACAGCTCCCTAACCTTACTTTAACAAAGGAATAGAAAAGCTGTCTTCTAAGCTCAAGGGGAAAAACAAAGAATACAAAGAAAATGCTCACAAAGACAGAAGTGAACAAGAAAAGAAAAGACCATCTGCTTTTGTATAATTTTTGACCATGATTTGGTGCAGTTGTAACACAGAGTTCTTTCTCTCAGCAGAAACAGAATCTCCTGGTATCTCTAAAGTTAATGAAAACACAATTCAAAGACAGTCCTGAGGTCAAAATTTGTTACATGGTTTTTCTTTCTGTAGCACTGTCAGTTGCTGCACAAAGGTTTCCCAGAAGTCATTAGTATTTCAGCATTCAATTTATATGAGACGAAATAGAGTAAAAGTTCAGTCAAGTGCTGCCTGTAGCTTATGACCAGTTCAAATACAGCTTTTATTAAAACAAAATTGATCAAGTTATGTTATTCCTACCTAGAGCCAGACAAAATATTTTTGGCGATTAACTCATTAAAGGATGTGCTTAGGTTCTTCCACATATTTGCAAATTCAGATTTTTTCCTGGAATAAAGGAAAGTATTCAAATAACAAACCTATGTAACTCCTGTAAAACAGACTGGAGAACAAGTGATAGAGGGACTCCTGAGGAAAGATAGGACACCTTGGGTGATATTCATATTGCAAGAAAGGGATCTGACTTCGAGCCTGTTAACTTGGAGTTCCAACCATGCAAATATGGTTCTTTTTTCTCTTTTACATTTTTAATACAATGTGCAAGCAGTTATTTAAAGACAGTGAGCTCTCATTCCATCTGGGGAATTTGAAGGAAGACCATGTCAAAATCCTGTTTTGATCGAGTATGTGGTGACCCTCCTCAAATCTTCCAAGATACAAGTTCAGATCTCCTTTCCCACGCTAGGAAACTGGGAACACACGGTTATATATTAAATGGATTAAAAAACCAAAAAAACACCAAAACCCATCCCCTCTTTTTAATTCACAAACTTCAGCTTTTGCTTCCTTTTCATTTCTCAAAAGCAGCTGTTAATGCAACATTTTCTTTCAGGTTAAGAAATGGTTCTTCGAAAAAGAAAATTGATGTCTGTGCTTAATTATTTGGTTTTTATTTCAGTCAGACAAACAAAGAATAATAAATATTTGTTTGGATCAAGCCCATTTTTCCCCCTGCAAATATTTTGGTTTCACTGCTGAAGTATTTTTCACACAACTTTATGTGGTCTATAAAGTATTCAGCTGGACATGCCTTGTAAGTTTATTTACCTGAATTTCAGTAAGAAGTTCAAAGGATGAGCCTTGACTAGGTAATTCAAAGCAGATATGAATATTTATTTCTGAGTCAATTCTGTTCGTGGAGGGAGGTGAAGGTCTTGAAGGAGAGCTGGTTTTAAGCTTTCAATTACAGCGTCTTCTGCAGTGGGAGGAGAGGAGATTTGCTGCATTTCCTCCCACTGACTCTTCAAGTAATACGTCCAATATTACAGAAGCATAAAGGCTGTGGCCAGCCCCCTGCTAGGGTTAATGGGAGCAGCAGCATTGATCCTGTGTAGGCAAGCAAAGGAAGTGGGACACTTCCCCGGCACAGCCGGTTGGACTACTCTGTTTCCTGGCGACAACGCAGCCATTAGCTCTGGTCTTCAACACTCATGCGCATTTGCTTCTCCCTGCCTCTAACAAGTGCAGCTCTCTCAGTTATTTAAATGCTGTGTACCTCTGAGGAGCTCTTTCTGCAAAGCCACTAATGCATCTGATAAAAGCCCAAAGAGTCCCTTGCAGAGTGAGCTCTGCTTCTCAGTGGTCCCACACAAAGCCTTTCACTCATCAGCTTTTTAGCAGGCTGTTTTGCCTGGGGAAAATCTTCCAGAAACTGCATCTCCTTTCCCTCCATATACCCCACCATTTTATTGCTCTCTGGTCATTTCAGGAAGGAAGAAATTTAGTTTTATATTTATTAAGACATTCACTGTACTCCTTTCAAGATACATCAGAAGATGGCTGTTGAATGGGAAATGCAAAGCCTGTGGCTTTTCAAATGATGAATTTCAGTCACCAGTTGCAGGTGATTCTGTATTTCTATTACAAAGACAGTAAACACATATTTTAAAAGATTAAAGACTTTCTACTTTTGAACTTCATTCCTCTCAAGTGTGCCAAACCCATGCTAAAAGAGGCAGATGTGGCAAAGCTGTCAAGAACAACGATTTGATTTACACAGATAAAATTTAGAATTTTATATTAAAGACTGAGCAGTAAAAGACAAAGGTTTTAGTCTTGGGCCAAATTAATCTTTCACTGCAGCAGCGTGATTGAAAAAATCCCAAGAAGCTATTTCACTATTTAAAACAAGATGTCATATAAGAAATGTGTTTTTTCTTCTATGAAACATCTCCCTTGTAATGGTGGCCAACATCATACTTAGTTTCAATTAATAATTATCTGGGGACGTGTTTCAGTATTTGGTACATAAAACTAAAATAAAGCTGTAGTATTGGACTGTATAACAGCATGGAATACAATGGGGATTTGCTCTTCCAATGAAGTACAGGAGGTGGTACGTCCCACAGCTATAGCAGGAGCTGTAAATTGTTAGAGGCTGCGGTCATATTCAGTGTAGTAGAGAACAGGCTTCTTTGATTAGAGTAATGGAATAATTTAGGTTAAAAGGGCCTTCTGGAGGTTATCTAGGCCAACTTCCTACTCAAATCAAAGAAAACTTCGAAGTTAGATCTGGTTTCTCAGGGCCATATTCAGTCAGCTTTTGAATACTGCATGCCTCACAGTCTTCCCTCATCTCCATTTTTGGATGCAGTTGGATGCTGAGTTAGGTGAAGGTTTGGTTTGACCTAGTGCATCTGTTCTTGCATTCTTATTCAAACAAGAGCCATTTTCTTGGTATTCTTAGTGCAGCAATGGTCTCCTAGGAGGAGAGGAATAGTACCTGGCTTTGCTTGCAAGCACTTTTTTCTTTTTAAAACCAGCAGAGCAAGGAGGCTATGCAGATTGCTTGCTCTCAGGGGGGAGTCCTATCTGCAAGTCATCATTTTTACATGCATGCTTTGTGACAGGAAGGCAAAAAGCTGAAGCATAAGCTTGCTTGTCATGGGTGAAGTAGTAGGTGGTAAGTGGGCTGAGACAGTGGATGCTCAGAGCCTGTAACATCTGAGGAAGTTTTCCCTGTTCACTTCATGCATATCCCATATTCCTGCTTAAAAGGATTATTCTTTCTACTAACTCTTTTGGGAGACGGTGTTTCAAAACAGTCCCCTGACTGGTAGTGCTACTTGAACCCTCTGGATGATTTCCCTGTGAAATAGAGGCAGAAACATTGCAGCTGGACCCCAAGTAGGAAACAGCATAACTGTGTGGTTAGCTAGCTGTGGGGAAAAAGGAGAATGTGCCAAATAGAGGGGAAGAATAAAAACTATTAATTGATCAAAGCCATAGTGGCTTTCCTTCATTTCCAATTGGTATGTAGAATATATGAACATTCAGGTCAAGCTGTTATTTTATTTCAGCTTATTTGTGACATCATGACTCATGATTATACATGCAATAGGATGACTCAGTGTGACCTCTATGCATCAAACCACATCTCACCTTTTTACTGCATGTAGGTGGCATAAATGACAAATTATTTTCCCTGTCTTATTGCAGGCCTCAGTATTTTCCTGAATACAGCTCTTGGCTGGCAGTGCACACCAACATTTTCCAATGCCTACAGTTCCTCCCCTCACTCATTCGCAAAATAATGAGGCCAGTAAGATTTCTCCAGTTAGTTGCTGCAGGTTAAAAGTCACAGTAAGATGCTTCCTATTGCTAGGAAATAGCTAGTTATAGCACAGATCACAGGGTGGCACGACGATGTCATATTCACAATTGCCAAATTCCAACTAAGAAAGCCCTTACACCATGGACCAGTAGATATGACATGCACTGATGAGGTTGTAGGTAGAATGCTCTTTCAAATTTAAGATACCCAGTGTGCTCTAGCCATAGGCCAACAGGTGAAATGGAGCCCAGACTAGAGAAAGTAAAAAACCCCAGGATGAATCTCCCTTCCTTTCCCATGGTTGTAGCCATGCCTTGGAAAGGAGAATATATACTGATGGTACATAAATGATTGCACCAACAGTGTGTGCAGCTCACATGGGATGTAGCACCCAGCCTCAAGCAGGGCTTCTTCCACAGTAGAGCCCAAGGCTGAGAAATCAGATACAAGAAGAATGACTATTGTTCCATTGCTTTCCTCTTCTGTAGAAGGCATTCAGACTACCAGAGGTTGTTTTAGCCTATAAAACGGAGCTTTGACAAAAACATCAAAGTAGAACATGACAGAACCTGGACAGTGGAGACAGCTGCAGAACCCCGTATGACTTGTGGTCAGCAGTCCTGAATTTGTGGTCTCAAACCCAGTGTATACCCAAAACTCAACTTTAGCTATCCACATGGCTCCTTTCGATTGCTCCGGTCAATGTGCCTACAAATCCTATCTGTTATGGCAGTAAGGATTTCAGGGTGTTTCCAGACAAAAGCCTTCAGTGTATTTCTGCCCAATTTCAGTCACTTGACACTGCATTGAGAGAAGGGCAATGTATATGCTGTAAAGGAGAAGTGATTACTCAAATTTCTCCCCCTGCAGAACTGCCTGTCTTCAGTCCTGGCTCCAAGTACGCTCCTCTGGGTAAGCAAAGCATGCTGTCAGCAAATGCTGCAGTGGGATCCTCCTCTCCTAAAGGATACAAATGCACGGCAGTAGTCCTTATAAAAGGTGTGTACAGCAAATTTGGGATGCAGCACCTGGGTCAAGGGGGCTCCCTCCACTGTAGATGCAGGAGCTGGAACTTGCCTGGAGCTTTCAGGTAGCCCTTAAGGCTGTGATAAGGAATCCCTAAGTATTGGGAAGGGCATAAGAAACATACCCCCTTGTGCAGGCTGTCTGGGCACCATGCGGGCTGGCAGTTCTCTGGGGGCTGGAAACCAGGGGTGGCGGGGGCTCTCTGTGGTGGGCCCAGCAGGGCTGGGCCTGGCAGCCAGGGCCGATCCCACCATCCCAGCCAGGAGCAGGGCAGCCAGGGGCAGCCCCTGCCCCAGGCATCTGGCGCCTCAGTGGGGACAGGGCTGGGTGGAGGCTGAATGGGCTGTGGGCCTGCAGCTGGGGTCAGGATCAGGCCTGGCTGCAACATGGCCGCTGTGCTCTTTCTGTGTGGACCCTGCACCCTGGCAACCAGACCCCCAGGAGCGTGGGATGTGCTCAGGGCCCTGTGAAGGGGCTGGAGGAGTCTCATGAAATCAGATTAATAAAAGGGAGGCACTGCCCCTCCAGAAAGTCTGAGAAATGGTGACTAATGCTTCCTTTTCTACATTGCCTGCTCCCTTCCGTACCAAAACTGTGAAGTTCATGCGTCATCCATTCTCTTCATACTGTCCTCTGTGGTATAGCATCACCCCTTTTCACAGTCTGTGGCTATAATTCACATATTTTTAAAGTAAAAAAAAATAAAATTGAACATGGGAAAGGGAGAGAAGTAGTGTGAAAGGAAAACAGATTTAAATTCAAATGTTCCCACATGCTCTGCAGAAATAAGGCAGTTCAGCTACAAAGGCTCAGGGGCTCAAACCCATCAGTAATTGCACGTAATCAGGCATCACTTCTGAAACTGTGTGAAAAGATCTCCAGCCACAGGCACACCACTGCCAATCAGATATAAATTCTTGCAGATATAAACGATAGCTCAGCAGCTGATAGATGCAGGAATGAGATATATCTGCCATGAGAACCGCTACCCCCATGAAGGGAAAACTGACAGACTTCGTGTCGCTCGTATGGAACTGTCTTTGAATGCAAGAACTGGATATCAGGCAGTACACATCAGGACCACTCTGTGAAGACTGAGTAATCCTTTCTGAAGGAAGATATAGAGGATGAGAGACAGTAGAGGATGTCATGAACACTAGTATAAACATAGTATTGAAACATTCTTTAAAAATGAAGGTAACACTAAAAAAGCATCTGAGTGGATCAGTATGCGGCTGCTGAAGTCACTCTCCTCCTGAAGCAGTTTCTGGTCTCCAGGAAAGATGGCACAAAGTGGCTACATCCACACATGTCAGGGGTAGCCTGCCTTTATCAGAGTCCCTGCACTCCACCTGATCCAGGTCTTCTTTATGGCCCTCACATGCTGCATTGTTGTGGAAGGAGTGGTCCCTGGAGTCAGCTGCCTCCTTGTCCGCACCCAGCTTTCATTTCAGAGGAAAATGTCAATCTAAAAGTTAAGAAACAAGTCACTATACCATAACTGCTCTTTGGACAATTGGGAGATATTAATCTAGGATGAGGTTATTTGACCCGGTAAGGTACCCTATGTTTGAAAGTAATAAGCAGGGTTACACTCTCCAACCTCATAACAGTCATTATTAATACAGTAGTTTTCATATATATAAATCTCTACCAAAACTTATTTTACCAAATTGTTGGGTTTTTTTAATTTTCTCCTCTTTTTGGTAGGTAATGGCAATTATTAACACCTAATTTTCAAAATGTCATATACAGAAGTCATATAGTCGAGTCCTGAGGAAATCCCACTCTTTCAGTTCTGCTCCAGCAATGAGCTACATTCATGCAGTAAGAAGAAGGAACTAGTTATATTAAACACTGACATATAACACTGTAATTCTACCAGTCTTAAAACCATGGCTGTGCAGTGTCTGTAGCTGTAGTTTCCCATCCTTGGCTGGGAATGTACCCTCTCATCAGGAACAGGAACGGTAAGAGTAAATTGGGCTCCATCTGGACCTCTGCAGGCTTTTTATGATTGGATGAGAGTAGACTTTCCTCCCTGAACAGGAAGATACTTAAAGTTGTATCTGGAGTAGTGTGAAAGATTTAACATCTTGATAGATGGCTTTTTAGTATGAGAGAAATGCTTACTAATATTTGCAGGATACACACAGGAAGGAATAGGAAGATTTTTAGTTTCTTTAAACAGTAAAAGAGCTTCAACTTGAGTACATGATGAAACTGATGGGGCAAATATTAGGTTGAATACTCTGGGAAGAATTCCTACCAATGAGTTTTATGGAATACGTTCTTCAGAGATAGTGGTGGGATCCCCAATACTTGAGTTATCTAAAATCAAACTCACCCTCCCCCCAACTCCAAAAAGCTGTAGGATGCAGTCCAGCAGCCTTTCCAGCCATAATTGCCTTGATTTATGTACAGCTAGTCTCCATCTTCCAGAGCTACAGAGCTCAAAAGCAAGCAGAGGCTCTTTCATGCTTACCTCGACTGCACAACACAAAAAGCCCTTTATAGGAAGACACTGTACAGTACTATATATCCTAAGGCACTCAGGAGCTGCTAAAGAAGTTAAATGTCAACTTTTAAAATTCAAGCGGAGATTTTTCTTTGGGCCACCCCTATCCCCATAATAACGGTAATTTAGCAAAACACATTTTCATAAACTAAAGAATACCTTGTGGCAGAATGCTTACTTTCAAGCTCCCTCTAACTTCATTTTTTAGAGGGATCAGAGGAGCCAAAGTGAGTACTTTCAGCATTCCTTAAAATCACAGGCATTTCCCTCAACTGAAAGTGACATAGATGTCTCCTACTATTGAGGACAGGGCTAAGGGAACGACATGTTCCTCTATTCGTACAAAATATACTTCGTCTGTGGTTGACACATCTGTATTTATTTTAAGCAAAGATGTAGCAGTCTTGATGGCTTTTCCTTTCCTTCATCCCAGAGATAAATGTTCTTTAACTGAAACTTTACCAGCAGAAGCAAACTGATTAACGAAACAGCATTACCAGAATCTAAACCAGAGGTCTGTGTTTAAGCTGCAACCACTTAGCCGGGGACAGTTTATTTTGGATTTAGCATGGTATAGTAATTTTTTTAAGCTCTCAGCTGAGCTAGATGATCTTTGCATGTATAAAGTGGCCTGTAAGTGCATTGTTGAGTCTGTTCTGAAGGAAATTAAATAAATGACTTGTTTGGAAGTCAGTCTAGCATAGTGGGAAAGGTGAAACACACACTGTTCAGGTTAAGTGTGTGATTTATTATCATGCTAGATATGAGGTTTGGGTTTTTTGGATTTTTTTAATACTGTCCTTATTTATCTAATGGTAATTATACAGAAAAACATTCCTAGCTTTTGCTTTTAAATCATCCTGAACAGGGCATCTGTCTTCATACTTGATAGCAGGAAAAAGAGCAGCTTGCCATAGTATGCAGGTACTTTCATTCCCTACTGGAAGCAGCGAGAGTAACTGCCTCATTGTTTTTTTTATGTTTAGCACAATTAGAGAAGAAAAAGAAAAGTTAAGTATCCAAAAATGTCACATCCACTTGAAAAGACAAAAAGGAAAAAGGTCCATCTCTTCTACTAATTACCATTTTCTAAATTCAGCCAGAGCAGCATCTTAAGTAGCACAACTGGAGAAACTGGAAAAAATCCCAGATGTATATCCAGTGTTCAATTACATGGCAACTCCAGTAGCTTCATTAACACAGCTGTGTCAATACTGGGGAGAAAGTTGGGAGAAGTATCTTTTGGCAATCCTAGTCTTTCGGAAAACTCTGAGAATCTTTTAATATCTAGACGAAAATCATATGCTAGGTTTAAAAAAAGGTGAACTGATATTTTAAAATAATTCCTCTTTAAATACATGAAAGATCTTGAAAACAGTGCAACATCAGATATCATGGTATGAGAAGCGGTCTTTAGGTTTCTGAGAGAGTTGTGGCATCAGTTTGTCAATAGTTAAAAGAGTTACACTTTAATGTATTTTTAATTTCAGAGATTGAATGTAATATCAGAGATGGCAAGATGAGACAAAATCATGGGTTTGGAAGTATGCAAGCATGTTCATGCCTCTTAAATATAATCTTAGAGCCATTCCTTCTCTTTCCCCCTCTGGTTTACTTCAAAATAAGACACATGCCAGAAATAGGAGTAAACTCTGTCTGCCTGAATATTTTTCTGTGTCTGATTCAGTCACTAAATGCCACTGCCATGGACAAAGAGTAAAATGTAAAAAAGAAAAAAGTCCACCTATAAATAAGGACTATAAATTTTGTGGTTAATCATTCTCAAGACAGCATGAACACCCATTCAGTGCTCTATGCCCTTTATGGGAGCATATATCATAAGAGCAAGGGGAATCAATGTCAGACTAGTTTACAAGGGATGTGTGCTGTCCAGCATAGTGGAGAGGCAACACCCAGAGGTTTTGGCTTCTTTTCATTGCAAGTTTCTCAAAAATTAACTGGGTTGCAAGGCCAAGCCCTGTAAGCTCTAGGAGGAACCCTGCAAGTTTCCTGAGTCATCTTGCTTCTCCATGTGGATTTTATCATCAATGAACATATCATAGTCTTTGTAAATTCTTTCCCTAATAGCCCAAGTGAGTGTAAACTACAAAGCACCTCAAGTTAAATGGATGTATTAGATTCCTTATCTATAGGAGGAATACCGCTCAGCTGACACAGACCCTTCTCCACACTCATTTGAACTAACTGGGCAAAGATAGTCCAATGTAATTAATCAGCCTTCTGAGTTCAGATTTTTATGGTTGCCTAACAGAGTTTCAAGTGTTAGAATGGGCTGGACAGAATATATCTAACTTGAAAATATATTTTAGACTCCAGGAAGATCAGACTTATTTAAAACATCATCTCTTTCTTTCTTTCAGGTCTAAGAAAGTGCAAACTAGATAAACCTTAGAAAAAAAATGGCATACAACATTCTGAAATATCAAGGAAGGAGGAGGTTGGCTTGGACAGAGGCACTCCTAATACCATTTCTACTCCATTGTCATGGAAATAATTTCAAAGACAGTAAAGGCTTGAGATGACTGAGTTGTTAGGTTTGGGACTGCAGCCTTGGATGAAGACAATGACAACCCTGTTGCATCCTGGCCAAAATGAATGCACTCTCAGTTACCTGATGGTGGATGGGCAGAGCATGGATGTGTACAATTGCAACTCAAACCACAGTCCAAATGAAGCCTAGAAGGAGCAGTAACTTACAAAGGAGCAGTGTCTGTCACAGCCATAACCTCACTAGGCTGGGAATAACACAGAATGAAGATAAAAATGCCAGCTTTCAGTAAAACCCTGTAGATTAAGGATCCTGAAGGAAACTGATAAAACTGAAGAAAGCAGTGAATCCCTGGAGAAGTGTGGGATTCAAAACACTTTATTCTCAGTATTGCCCTATTGATTAGCTGTAGCTGGTTCTCTCATTCAGGGTTTGAATTTTCAGCAGCTCTTTTTAATTTTTTCTTACACTGTGCAGTGAGCCCAAGCACCTGGCCATTATTCCAACATAAATCCAAGGAGAAAATGTCTAAAAGACAGGAGTTCCAACAATACTGCTATGCCAGTCCTTTCTTTTCTGCCCGCAGACCTAGTCCATGATGGCCTTGAGGTCTGAACGTTAGAGCCAGCATACAGTTTTTACACAGTGGTCATTTCAACTTAACGTCTCCCACTGCCTTCATTTGTATTTAGTTAAGAGCTTACAGCTGCAAACAAAACATTGCCTTAGACCTTCTTTTTTTTCCTTGTCCTTTCAAAACACAGAGGGGTAATAAAACCTCTGATTTTGATAAATTGTCAAGAATTGTCCAAACTACAAAGAAACATAAAAAACCTAAATAATAGAATTTAAACCCATTCTAATAATTGTTCCAGTTATAAACATCACTTAATTAATTTGTAACTCTCAGTTGATTTTCACTTAGTGTTGCTCACTAGTAACACTCAAATTAGGTGTTCCAAATGCATTGGAATGTTAATTTAATGGCACTGCAATTAAACACTTCCAATATATTTAACAACTATTGAAATGGCTTATATAACTAGTTTACCTGCTCCTAGATGACAGTAAGTCATGTCACAACATCTCACTTCAAAGCAGAAAGCATTTTTAATGGATGATAACACTGTGGTAGGAGCCAACAATAGTAATGGATTTGAATATCTTAAATATAAAAATTGACATTTTAAAGCTATTCCTTGGGAAATTTGCATTCATTTATATTGTGCCATCCTTTCAGAATAGTCTGCATTTACAGCTAAAACTTATCTGAAAATAAAAAGAATCCTAATTGTATAACACATTTCACCACTGTCCCACCTGTCATAGCCTTTACAGAGAGGAGGGAAAAAAAAAAGTTTCCTATTTGTTCAGCATCACTTTACTCTCTTTTCTATTGTATTAACATAATTAATTTGAAATTTTGTTTTCAAGAAGCTGAACAGGACTATCCTTAACAACTCAAATTCGTTTTAAAAATTAACACATATCACCATTCCTCCAGTTCTCCTGTTAGTGCAAAAGTAGACCATCTCACTGGAGAACAAAGAAATTAAGGCCAAGGATAAAAACAAGGCAAGACCAGCCCTTTCCTCCATTCCTATATTGAAACTATGCTGCAAGAAATAGGGAAATAATATACTGAAAACAAGAATAATTTCATCTGTCAACAAGAAGTCTGACATGAGCTTGAACCTTTATCAGTACGACATACACTAATGACCTCTATGAGAGCGAATAGAGATTCAGGCTGGTGTTTGCAGAACATAAAAGGGAAAGCCATCAGACAATGAGATAGCAGATTACTCGGCTAATCATAGTTGTATACTAAAATACTTTACTGTACAGGAGCTTAAAATGCATAAAACAGGAACTCATCAGAGCTAGATATGTTATTTGTTTTAAAACAATAATGAAATATCTTTCACTAGAAAGATACCAGAAGTGCTTGTAGCCCCAAATCATGCTTTGTTCAGCATGTAAACTAAAAGAAGTATTCCTGATTTCAGCTGCAGCCCATTCCTCAAATGGCTGTCTTTCTTTGAAGTACCTGCAGCTGGAGATGAAGCAGCTCTCAAAAGAGAGAAACAGGATGTTTGAAAAGAAATAGTTTTTAAATCTGTTTTCAGTTTAGTACCTCAGGCAGCACCATCCACCTAGCTGTAAGCAGATTTAAAAGGTATTTTAAAAACTAATAGAAATAGGGTTTTATGGTAATTCAAAGGTAAAAGATGTTACGAGAAATGTGACACGTCTTACCTTTGAAGTGTTTGACTCTTCTCTGGGACTTGTTCTTAAGAACTCCCAACACTAAAAATGAATTATATTTTCTTTTGAATTGATGGAAAGATAAACTATTGTGAATTAGTTTTACCATAACTTTGATAGAGGCCAGGTTCTCAGGGATATTATAGGCAATTTCCTCTATTCTCAGAAACAATTACTGCTGTATTTGCAAAAGTAATATTAGGATATTTTTGGTACATAAAAATACTGAAAAATGGATATAACTTGTGGGTTCCCAAATTATTTGAATTCTGAATCTCAGAGAACTACTTCTAACAAATCAATTGTTCATTTAGGGGTTGCAGTTGTTTTAAAGGAGAACAATATCACAGCCTTGAAGGACTGGTGGATTAATAGAGGGTTCATTATCAAGGGTGAAGTAGTCAGAAGTAGCTTTGCAATATACTGTTTACCCTTGTGTCGTGGTTTAACCCCAGCCAGCAACCAAGCACCACGCAGCCGCCCACCCACCCCCCCCCCCCAGTGGGAGGGGGGAGAAAACCAGGAAAAGAAGTAAAACTCCTGGGTTGAGACAAGAATGATTCAACAGAACAGAAAAGAAGAAACTAACAATGACAATGATAACACTAATAAAATGACAACACTAGTAATAAAGGATTGGAATGTACAAATGATGCGCAGGGCAACTGCCCACCACCCGCCGACCGACACCCAGCCAGTCCCCGAGCGGCGAATCCCTGCCCCCCACTTCCCAGTTCCTAAACTAGATGGGACGTCCCATGGTATGGAATACACTGTTGGCCAGTTTGGGTCAGGTGCCCTGGCTGGGCATGAGAAGCTGAAAAATCCTTGACTATAGTCTAAACACTACTGAGCAACAACTGAAAACATCAGTGTTATCAACATTCTTCACATACTGAACTCAAAACATAGCACCGTACCAGCTACTAGGAAGACAGTTAACTCTATCCCAGCTGAAACCAGGACACCTTGTTGCCTTTTCTGGAGCAAATTTCCTAGCTGGTAGGTGTTAATATACATGCCTTCCTAAATTCTGTATTTGCAAGCCAAATTACATTTAACTCTTTGTAGTGGAGGATGAGAAGAGAAAATAAACATAACATTCTTGGTTTCAGTAAGACTTAATCAGAAATGGAAAGCTGTATGCTTAAAAATTAGGAGAAAAAAAAGCTACTAATGCATTTTCCCAAAAGACTTAAATGCTTAGGACTGGAATTTTTCCCCATGTTACATTTTGTCTGTAAAACTATCTGCTTGCTTTCGGAAGGACCACTAAAGAAAAAACTATTCACGACTGTGAAGAAAAAGACCTGAATCAGAATGACTGTTTATTTGGGTTTGTATTGGTTTTTGTACACGTTTCCCAACTAACTAACTGTAATGGCAAGTCATGGGTGTAGTAGCCATGTAATGAGGTGCGGAGGGATGTGTCTGTAGCTCAGGAAGTGAAACCTAACAAAGGCCTGTGCAGCCCACCTGTCCCTTCCCAGTGGGCAAGTGTGAACCATTTTTCCAGTGTTACATTGCTAATGCACAACAGTGCAGAGCTCATCAAGCAGTATTGAGTCCACTGTTTTGAATTATATTTAGATCAAGATAGAAGTTATCATTCTCTTTTTCTTTGTGTCCTATATATATGACTATGGTAAGTACCTTTTTATTTATCCATTTGTCTTGCTTTCATTAGTGCTGGTTTAATTCCATCACTGCCAGATATACAGCTGAGGCGATATTAAACTCAGAGACACATACACCCTTTTATTAGCAGAACTGCAGAGGCCAGACCATACAAGCCACTTATAGCTTTTAAAGCTAGCCCCATTACCAGAAGAGCTGAGGACTCCAGGTTACACCATTATGGTGATCTTAAAGGAATATATCATCATTATGGAGGGCAGCCTAAAACTGGGGGGTGACAGAATGTCTTGTCAGCAGTACTTAAATGCAGCTGGCAAGGACTTCTGTTGGGAATAAACTTGATGAGAATGCACTCGATTTTCAAAGGCATCATGTTGTTAATGGATATAAAAGTCTTGGGGATAAGCACAGAGGTAATAGAAGACAGGAAGTGCTGGCTCTTCAATATTGGCATTTGCAATATGACTTGCAGCTTGTTCTGCAAAACAGCTCTTAAAGACTCCAGGACAGCATGAAGGAGAGCTTTGTGTAAGCAGTCTTCCTCATTTCTGATTATAAGTGATGACTTTGGGAAAGAATAAGGGCAGAGATGATCCACAAGTGTGTGGCTCGATATATAGTAGGCTGAACTGTCAATTTCAGACTAAAAGTGTGGAAATTATCATAAAAGCCTGCAGATGGACATTGGCTGGACTAAACATAAGCAGTAAAATTACCTTACAGAAATGAGGGATAGATAATATCTACCTGCCTGAAGTGTCATAAATTTATTCATGTACTCTTTCAGCAGACAAATTCAGAGCTCTACTACTCCCCACACCTACTAGCTTCAGCATATATATTTATTTGTACCTGAAGAATGGAACTGGCTTCTCTGCTGGATGCCAGATGTGTTTGGATGGCTGCTTATAGTTCATAATTTCTCCACACTTCAGATCTGAAGTCCAGCTTTAAGACAGGCTGTCCATACTGGTGATCTGGAGGAGACTGCTTTTTAAAGTCAGTCTTCCAAGGCGAAATCAGGTTATAGTAGCCTCCTTGTACAAACCATCTCTGCCCCCCAGTGAGTGACATCCTAGGGCAGATGTGCCAGGTCCTGTGTGCACCCATGGCTCCTGACTACCCTGATCAGTGCCACCAGGATCCCCCACCCAGGAACCCTCTGTCCCTCACCTGGAAGCCCTGGTGGGTTTTGACCTGGGTCAGGGTTATGCCTGTGGCCAGACGTGTTCTTCAGCTGTTGACAGGGCTTTCCAGATTGACATAAGACCTGAGGTACTACTTTGCCTTCATCTGAGGATGCTGGGCTATTGATGGGACCTGTCACCCAAACCATCCAGCTGTTCTGCTGCAGGATGGTAGCCATCCGTGAGGAAGTCTCTATGCCCAGTGTTGTGGCCACCCTCAGCCCCTAGATCAGATCGCTGCCTGGGGTAGCCCCATGGACATATGCCAGCTCTTGAGTACTTGTGGTCCTTCCCTCCACCACAAAAACATCCATCCTCTAGTAAAATAAAGCACAGCAGTTGGTTGGTTGTTGGTTGCCACGGTGGATCTTTCCTCAGTGGGTGACATTGACTAAATTAGTTGTGGCATTGCTTACTATATGGCTGCTGCTGCTCTCCAATGCTGCAACAGGCTGTGGGGAATGTGCAGAAGTTCTTTGTTAGCAGACAAGACTATGGCAAGAAAAAATGAGGTCACCGATGAGTCTCAATGACAGCACATCACTTCTCTTGCCTTGCTTTTCCCTCAAATAATAATTGTGCTAGATGTTTTGAGTGACTGTATCTGGTCTTGTAAGGTCAAGGGCCTTGAGAATGGATGGCATGCAGGCAGTCGTAAATTTTTTTAGAAGAAGAAATATTTTTGAGTTACAAGCAGTTTTCTGAGCTGACTGCACAAACTTTCCACAGCACAAGAGAATATGTGCTGTTCATCTATATTCATTTAAAATGGATTTATTATATCTTATCCCTGTCACAATGGCTTCCATATATTTACCACTCTTCATACTATCCACCAAAATATTTATGTAATAGATCATTGTCTTCCAGTCAAGGACTTTGCATTTGAAAGAGAAAATAAAAATACTTATAAATAATTGGGGTTGTGGAGATGACTTGCAGCACTACATAATACATTGTAGCAACTCACTTTGTTTTGGGAACCAAAAACAAACATCAAGGTTTGCTTTTCAGAAACACTTGGCAGAAAATAACCCTTCATTCCCAAAACAATGGAGAGTTATGATTTTAATTTAGTACTTCTGTTTCAAAGCAGATCTCCAGAAAATAGGGTATTCTTAAAATACATTGAATATTTTCAGCTGAAAACATATGCTGGAATACTGGAAGAGCTTGCATCCCATAAATGTGGACTCAGTTCTCATGCCTGTACACCTCAGAAACCTCAGCTGAAACTCTGGCAGAAGTTGAATTCCACTTCCAACGGTATGGCTGAAATGAAAACTCAGTTCTAAACATCTTCCTTAGATACCTCATATACCACTGTGCTTGCTAACCCTCCTCAGTGCTGTTTGTTGGCTTCCCACCAATATTGTGTAATGGTCTTCTCACAGCGTCTACTGCCTTGCCTACTTTTCTGCCAGTTTTCTTTCTGAAGTTTTTTTTCTTTTCTCAGTCTCTCTTTATGAATCCAGTCTCCAAAGTAACATCTCAAGTGCTTTCTAACTCTGTTCTTATGTCCTCCCACTGACTGTGGAAAAACAATGTCCAGGATATATTAGCTTCCCATAGTAAGCAGGCTAATGTCTTGACCAAGTGGTCTGTGGATTTTTATTTTTTTTAAAATGCTATACAATGATACAGAAGGCTAGAGAGCTGACTTTCAGTCTGGCTAAAGCTAGGTGATGGTCCTGTCTTAGAGGAAGCAATTGAAAGATGTAGAGAGAGCACTGTCCCTTCAAATGAGCTGATACTTTATTTATATAACCTAATAAATGCCTGTACACTTAAGAGAGCTATGCTGATATAGACTGTATGAATTTGGTCAAAAGGAGTGATTTTCCTTTACATTTTCTCAAAAGGCAAAATCCTTTAGGGGTTCTTTGTTCACACTGTACATGTAATGGCAGATAAACAGATCTTCCTTCAGTATTTCCATCTTTTCTCATGCTTTTCCTTGTCCCAGCTGAACATGCTCTTGGTGGTTCAGCAACATGAAATACATCCCTCCTGGCAGAGGAAGTTTTTGCAGATACTTTGCTGCAGCACAGGTAATTACCTGGGAGATGCAGGCAGGAGCTTCTCTAGCTCCTTGCTGAATTCAACGTTTCATCATCTACACATCTCACATTTAATTATGCCTTGGTTTTCCATTTTACTACCAATGAACTGAGAAACAGTTTTTGAGGAGTTGCTAGTTGATCAGTATGCAAGGATTGCCTACCTCCTTCACTTTATTGGTTTTGCAGACTGAGTTTATAGTGTGATCATTAGTGCTATATCAGATTACGTAAAATCTAGACACTTATGGACTTTTGAGGTGCTTCGTCTGTGGAAAAAAGGCTTTCATAATTACTTCATCAAGCTTTAGTGATTTGTCTAGCCTGGACAACCTTGCAGCAGTTTGCCCCTTAAAACGGGCAGTTAGAACAAAGTATTTGTTGAACATTTTATGACAAGTATTTCTTAATAAAGTGCAAGCACTTTTCTACTGCACGCCAGGGCCACAGTGAGATGCTGTTATGAGGGAAATGCAGCTTGGTTTTGATTTTTTTTATTTAAGCTGGGAGAATATGCTTGTTTTATGTTTAGATTGTAATTCAAGTCTTTTCTAAAAATAGGAGTTAATTGAGGTTAGATTTTCAATATGTAAAACTACTCAAACTGATCGGTAGTTAACTGGTTGCATGCAGTAAATGTGTAAGATAACATAGTTAATAGGTGCCCAATTTTCACTGATTTATTTTTTTTTTAAAGGAATCTTAGAAGGACAGTCAGTGTTGTATAAGGAACTACAACTAAGTAGGAAACTTTGGTAATTAATTGTCTAACTAAAAATCTTTTATCTCAGAGAATTCCACAAAAAAGTGATCTTTGAAGCTTTCTGTTATTCATACTTTTAGCATGGACATTATTTCACTCACCTCACTGACACTGGGTTCTTAAAGGTGATTTTCAAATTATTTCCTTAAACACAATCCACAGTCCTAGGTGAAATCAAAGCTGTAGTAAATCAACCTGTTTGCCTGAACCTGGCACATATCACAAGGTACACCACGAAACACTGCCTTTTCACAGAATGTTTTACCCAAACTTGTTGATCCAGCTAGGGAAACCACATTAAAACACAGTTTACTGTGTTTCTGCTTTTCTAGCTTTGACAATCAGCACATTGGCTTCAGCACCTTTTTATTCTGAATTACATCAGCTAGTGTAAAACAAGCAACTTTTTATTTGGCCTGATTAAGGTCAAGGTCAATCAGAAGTGATTTCTGAGCATCTGTATTACACTGGGGGCAAATAAAGCTCTTTGCCCCAAAGTGGTATTTTGCTGAAGCACTTGATTGATTGAAACTTCCTCCTCACACCTTGGAAAGTGCAGCTTTCCAGCATCCTGAAGACAGCTGAAAACTACAGAACTGTCTGTTATGCCATTAACACTATGACTGTCAGTATGTATGATAAACTTATTTTCCTGACATTTTAACGAGAATTTATTATCGAGATTGACTCATTTGAAACCAATATAAAAAGCTCAAAACCAAAAACCATAAGCCATACCTATGAATTTGATTATTTGAGGAAATTTGCTATATAGAGCCATATTAAAAGCAGAATTTCAGTTTATAATGCATTATATATATTATATATAGAAGAGAGAAAGACATCTTAATAAGATCAAACATCGAGCATAAAGAAAGTCTTGCAATTTTTACACAAAAGAAAAGAAACCAAACACATCTTCCTTAACCTTTGAAAAGCTAAAAGCAAAGCTGAGAGAAGTTCTTCAGTCAGCTTTCACATGCAGTGATATCAGCTATATCTGGCTTTAAAATTATCCTTCTTTCTCTGTTTGTTATTGGCTGTTGTAGATGGAAGTACTATATTGCCTTAGAGCTCCAGAAAGAAAAGAGCACAAATTCCACAATGACTTCTCCCATCTCCAAGAAATTTTTCACGATGGAGCGAGGATGTCATCCACAATAATTTCCTGGGACCTTTTTCCTCTTCCTTGAAAACTCTCACAGACATTTCTGCACACCTTCATTGTTTGGACATCCTGCTCAGGCTTGCTGCCTCTTCAGCCCAGTGACCTTGGGCTGGGCTCAGGTGCAATTCCTTATGGCAGCACAGGTGTAACCTAAGCTAAACAATTTAGAAAGATTTAACTTTTGAAAATCAGAGCCTGTGACTGACACAGAGCAATTACAAAATCTGTGAAACACAAGCTGGCTGGCAGACCTTCTCCAAACAGACTTCAGGCCTTTTCCCCTACATTTGAGCGAGTACAGGAAGAGATCCTATAAAATCACCAGAGGCAGGAGCCATTGTCCAACACAAGGTTTCCAGGCTGATCAGTGTACATCTTGAATCATGATACAGCAGAAAAATGAGTGATCTTCTGTCTGACCTGTGATTAAATTGAAGCTGTAGAAGGTAGATTGTAGATTTGTGATATAATCTGGACAGGAAAGGAGAAAAATGCTGAAAATAATAAGAAGGGTGAAAAAGGAAATAGGGCTACAGGAGAATATTTGAAGTAAGTGCAATTATTTTAAAACATCGCTAAAATATTAAATCTGCCATCCACTGAGAAAAAAAAAGATAATTCATTATAACTGGGCTAGACAGTACACACTTTTAATCTACCTCTCCAGTCACATACCTCCTATCTTTTCAGAAGTGAAGAACAGCAGCATACTTCAGGGTTTGTGAAGGCCATATTAATAACATTCACTACTCAGTAACTAAATAATGCTTCCTGCACAGATGTGATTTTAGACCTAATTTTCACATTTAAATGAGAAGACAAATGTTGCCTTCAAGAAAAAGCTCAGTTGCCAGGCAAGCTACCAGAGAAAGCTAATACTTACTTAAATTTGTGTAAAACTGTTCCAGGAAAACAAACTCTACTGAAGCACAATGCTGTATATGTAATACCTACACCTCTTATACAGTTATAAGGGATATTTTATTATTCACTGAAAACAAGCAGAGAGGTAAGCAAAAGGGCCAAAGGAAAAACCCTGAGAATGGATTTACTAGTATAGTCCAAGGGCCAGGAAGACATAATGAGGTCTTTGCAAGGCCTCCCTGAAGCTCTCTGATGTGCCTTTTGGAGGAACATCTTTCACTCAGGGAATTTAATTATTCCAAATTATGTTTTGTTTGGATGCTTCAGTTATTAATGCCAATAACCTCCCTATCCTGCCTTCTAGTGCATTATTTTCTTGGTTTTACCACTGAGCTTCAGCTTTACAAACCTCTCATTCCTCTTAACTCTTCACCTTGCCCACTGGGACTCTAGTATTTGTAGATCATATTTGTAAACAACCTAGAAAAAGAGGGCTCCAATCCTGCAAAGGTCTTGCAGGCATTACTGCAATAACCACTAAGGAAACTTAGCCAAATTCTTTCTGATCTATACAAGTGAAATAAGAGCCCATAAATTTGTAGGTTAACTAAGGCTTTTGGGAGGTGAAAAAGCACTCTTAATTCTATCCCACTTACTTCATTGATCTGAGTTGGGAACCTGACAGTTGCATATGTTTTGTGCCAGAAATAAATGCTACGCTTGGCATATTACTCCATATCCATTATTTATTTTAATTGAACTAAAGTCTTGTATTTCTTTTGGGACATTAGATTTAGAAAAAAGGACTAATTGAAGGACACATGAACTATGAAATGTCAGGACCAACTGTACAAAATGATAGGAAGTAGAACATTGGGTATTAGCACTAGTTGCTAAATGTCTCTGAAAGCATATGTTAGAAAGAGATGTGATAATATAATAAATATAGCTGATCCAATAAGTTCCACTTGAAATTTCATTGTGATATTTACATATGATGTAAAGTGAAAACTCATTCTTTTTGCTTATTGATCATCTCTAATGCTGTGAAACTGGACACTGTCTGGGTGTTTTTCTCCAAAAACACTGAAGAAGTCAAGATATTATATATGATCTATATGAGCCAGATATCTAGCCTTTCGCATCTCTTAGACTTTCCTCTGATTTAGGCCACTTCTTTCTCCAAATTCTGTTTCTTAGAATTTTTCTATATTTTGGATTATTTTTACCTATTGCACAGAAACATGCTGCATTCCTTATTTATCTAGTTAAACTGTTGCACGTAATGGCCTAAATCAAAGCAATTAGTGACGCAGAGCTGTCAGAAAATGGCACTGACCAATACAGGTTATACTAATTGTCTGTTCCATGGCCAGACAAAGAGGATTCATTTAAACTTGAATGGTCAGAAAATTCTTGTTAACAAAGGGTCTTCCTGGCTGCAGCTTTTGTCCTGGCTGCAGTGGGATACAGTACAGCTTGATATAGAACCACTGCAGGGTGTTCTCTGCCAAATTTGTGCTGATTTGCTGCACTTGTAATTTAGAGAAATTTCAGGCCTCCTGCAAACCAATGTTTAACTTCCTTCTGCCAGGTGGATAGTCCATGAATTTCAAAGAGTCGTGCACAAGAACATTAGGTGGCTTTAAAACATATGGCTGTAAGCCATGAAAGGCTACTTGCTGTTCTGTTAGGATCTTCTGCTAAAACAGAGGTAGACAGAAACTTTGTCCCTTTGGAAAACCAGACCCTCTGTGTGTATAATACTACTAGCCATCTTTTATACTCCGATCTGTATTTAGTGTAGGTCCAGATGTTTTATTTCACAAAAGAATTTCTTCCCATTATATAGCCAAAATAATTCTGCCTCTGTATTACTGCTAAATCTAACTTGGTATCTCACACAGCTTTATTTATAAAATTAACGAAGTTTTTCTTATTGCAGAAGGCATGTAGTTCTAAACATTTGCGTGATAATTCTCTTTTAAAATAATCAATATTGTATGCAGGGCTAAGCTCCTTTACTATTCTGTAATGGACAATAAGATGTTGCTATATATACATATCAAATTTATTCTGTAATTATGAATTAAAGTTATGTTAGTGAAACAATGTCTTCTGCTAGTTAGGAATGTATAAGATAGGAAAGGACAGAATTAAATTTGGCTGACTGGCCTTGGTAAATACATTCTCATATGCGCTGTAATTACACACATAGCTGATATTTTTCCCACAGTATCTCTGCCTTAGCCAGTGGTACAGGTGGTTACAACTGTGAGAGTGGATGCAAGATCCAACATCAGTATCCGTCTTTCCCCACTCCTTGTTTCTGTCTGTTCTCTGGTTCTCAAAATTGACTCCTCCTCTCATCCTCTGCAGCTCCAGTTATCCTCCCTCTCTGCCCACCTTCACAGCAGCTTTATTTCTCCTTCCTGCATTACAGAATTATTAATAGGTTGTTGGCATATGTGCTTGACCCATTTCGGTCTATGGTTGTCAGAACTGCCTTTTTCCTTACCCATCAGCTGCAGATGTTACAGCCAACTTACTTAGAGTTTACACTATACATTAAAAGCTTACAGAGATATGAAAATCTACACCTTTCAGTACAGAAATCTTTCCAATGCTTATAATTTGCTTATAATTTGCTGTGAACACTGAAAGGAACATGAAACAAAGAATGTTTCTTTGCAAAATATGAAGCCCTTGATGAAAAGCCTTCAGAATTATGTACTGGAACACAACAGTTATCTAATTTGAGTCAATTTTACTTAAAATTGGCTAAATAACAAATTGTTCTCACAACATTATTCTCAGAAACAGCTGAACAGTATTGTCTGAAGTTTTTCTCAAAGAGTACAAAAATCCCAGCTTGAAGTGGCACAAATGGTGAGAGTTTGGCAACATCAAAGAAAAAGTATCTAATAGCGGAAGGAATAGATTTATAACAAGTTATATCAACACTGCAACTTGTAATATACTTTCTTATAATCACATATATGTTGAATGCACCCCAAGCATTCATATGTAGAATAGGGCGATAACAATAATATTCAATATTTAGCAGCAGTAGTTGAAAAGTAATAAAATAAAAAAATCTTGTTGGAAAACATTCTCACAACTGTCTAAAAATCTCTCTGCCATTGAGTTATCTATCATTGTTGGGGTTTTTTGTTATTGTTATTGTTGTTATGAGCATGCTAGAAAAAAAACAATCTTGCCCTGGAGTGATTATTGCTTTACATTCATAACATTTGAAAAGCCTGTCATGCAAAATGTTGAATGCATACATGAATGATGACAGGTTTTTTTTTTTTTCCCTAGCATGAATGAGAGAGTGTAAATCTGGTCAGTCATATATTTATGCCATGCACATTTTTTAATTGCATGAAAAATAGCTGTAGCTTAAATCATAAGATAGCTTTAGTGATTCACTTCAGCTGATAGAGTTTTTGCAACACTGCAGCAATAACAATTTAAATGTATATTGCTCTGCTCATGACTAGGCTCCAAAAGCAGTAGGCAATGGAAAAGAAGAACTGAATAAATGAACACTGAGAAAAGAAATAATTTAAAACTCTGTCTTTAAACAGGACTGTAGCTGTGGGATCCCCAGGCAGCATATTTGACAGTATGCACTGAGAAGTAAAAGAATTTACAACAGCTCATACCTGAACACCTAATCAATAAGACAGCAAACAAGTCCAAGGTAGCTGACTGCAGTACATACCACCTACCCATGTGTACGATATATGATCTAAATTTAGTAGAGCATATTGCAGTCAGTTGGTTACCACACTGTTTTGCCCTACATAATTACTCAACTGTTGCTGTGTGTTCTCTGTTTATTGGTATAGTCCACTTTAATTGGACTAATTTTCAGGTTTTATACATGCTGCTGAGAGAGAATGTTTCCAACAGTGGGAAAGCAGGATTAGTCATACACCCTCCCACTCCTGCTTGCAGACCCTGTGCCCATAGCCTACCCAGAGGACAGACGTGGGCTGGGGATCATCTGAGGTCCTGCAAGAAAAGTTCATCTGATCTCCTCTGAGGTGAGATGAGATGAGATGAGATGGGTGGTATGAAAAAAATCAACTAGCTTCAGATCTTCAAAATAAGGAACCTCAGGGAACTAAAGAAAGACCTTTTCTGTTCCCTGTATGGAAGACATGTTGAATACATAACCTACTCCATGCCCTGTTTTGCCATCCTATAACTTTCTATAGCTTTAGGATGCACCAATACATTCTTTTACAAGAAAGTCCTGAGTAAAGCTGAGGTTAGATCATGTGCATAATCCTGCAGCTATCAATGGGGTTAAGTGTGAGCCTAAGTGCTACACCAAACTGAATACAGTTTCGTGGCTCAGTTGCTGCCAAAAGGCAGTCATCTGTATGATCAGAGATGATTTCAAACTCCAGAATGATAACATATTTATCCTCTTCCAAAAATACTGTCAATTTATCAAGCTAAGGACCACTCCCTGCCCCTTCTGGTTCCCTGCTTGCAGGTCCTTCTCTGGCCTTTGTGATAGATCCATGTCTCTCACTAGGTTGCCATCATTTTTTGTCACCATGCTTTACTTCACCTTTACAACAAGTCCAGTCTTCCTGCATACATGATATTCAGCCTTTGAGCTTGTGCTGTGCATCTGCTGCTCCCAGGACCTCTCTGTTATTTAGGAAAGCCCTGCTGATGCAGCAGCTATTCCAAAGCCTAGTATCCTAAGTGGACAGTCCAAAACTGGTCACAGTGCCATTTCACTTTCACTTTTGGCCCTGGACATTTAAGTTGATTACAGTTCTTTGGCAGGAACAAAATCAGGCCTCATTTCATTTTTGTAAAGACTTAATGCTAGACTTAGTGTTTCAATGTCTTAGACTTATGGTCTTAGATTTAATGACTTTTTAGCTAAGAATCCCCAAAACCACTTATTTCCAGCTGTGTGTAAAATTACTATCCAAAACATAAGAACTGTATAGCTGAGCCAATCCCTTAGTTACAATGGAGGAAAGTTAAACACAATAAATGAAGAAAGTATTTGCAATACAAAGTGTGTCTAAGAAAAAAATTGAAAGTGTATATGCTAACAAGTAATAACAAAACACAAGTCAGTCAGAAATACCGCTGGAAACATAGTATTACAGCAAAACAGCTAATTTACAGACCCCCACCCCTAAAGACAAATGATCACCAAATAACTCCATAACAAACATTTTCTAAAAGTAAGGTTTGGAGTGGCTAACAGAATTTTGGATAGAGTTTATTTGGACTGTAATTAAAGTATGAAATAAGCAGAAAGGACAATTTAAAGATTTAACAAATCTAGTTGAAATAGATGAACTCTTAGTATGGCAACAATGTGCTTTAGCTTCAGAAACTAGCTTTTTTATCAATGATTTTAAATTCTCAGTCCTCAAAACCTATTACCTTGACCCTTGTCTTGAATATATTTTTTTGTCGCACCATTTATTTAATACACAATTTAAATTAGCTAAAAATACCCATTTCATATAGGGAAAACAAGGGCATCAATTTATTTATTGATCTCCTCTTCTAACTAAACAGGCATTTGTGTAACACAATCCAATACAGCTGTCAAATCACAATTAGTTAATATTATATAGCAAATAATCAAACAAGGTTAGATAGAAAATTATTCTGTTCTACACATGCATGTTTCTATGTCTTACAGACAGGATCAATGCTGCGCGTCCTGAGCAAGAAGCTACCACAAGGGCAGGATCACCTAGAAAAGGGGGAAAGGGGTCTCTTGTACACAGGTTTCATCCAGTTTGGGGAAAAGAAGCCTGAGATTTGTCAGGGGACAGGGATCCATGCCCTAGTTTGGAGCTGGATTACAAATACTCATGACTGCTGACACCTTGCAGAGGTTTTCTAAGGACTGTGAGTGCACATGGCTTTTTGGAGGTACTGTTTTGGAATGGTATCTCAAACAGCAAGGAAGGGCAGCTTCTTTGCCGATCTTTCTCCTCCAAAGAGGAAATATGAGATTCTTCACATGGCTGCTACATTTTGAGATTGAGAGCAAAAACAACATAGGCTTGGGGTGGAGGTAGAAACTACCTTATCCTTGTAATCCTCTAGCAGTGTAGTTCTCTTTCTTTCACACCTGGTCCTGAGCCTTAGTTCGAGAAACCTGTATAATTTAAAATTTTGATGCAAGAAAAGCAGGCCCAAAAGTGCTTTTTGTTAATAACAACTCTTGGGAGCCAGGAGAGGAATTCACGATCTTTCATTAGCTTCTCACCATGTTCCTTCTGGGAGTCTGATCAGCAATAAATTAAATAGGATGATATTCAGATACTTGCCACAAGTTGAGTATGTAGCCACGCACAGTACTCACCAAACAACTGCACATGTAAGAGATGTAGAGAAGGCGTGATAAAGTTTTGACTATGGAATATGTGTTTTCTTTGCTACAAGGAAATTTCCAAACAGTGGTCTTCCTTCTTGGTGCTGCCACAACAGTGCAAACAAGGGAGCACAAGAAACTGCATTTCTCTCAGTACAGATAGCAGAGTCTGACTGTCCCTTGACAGTACCATGCTGGAGATATTTATAATGCAATATAAAAATATTGCTCTTATCATCTTGTGTTCAGCATTGCAAACCTCCCTAGAAATCATCTGACAAAAAAATGAGCAAAGCTGTGACAGGCCTGGAGGGAACAAAAGTTTATATGGATGACATTTAGTTTAAAGGAAATCAGAGAAAGAAAAGAAGTCAGGCAAAAAAATCAATACATTTCTCACAGATTGAGTCTACGTTTTGAGATCAATAGCAAACATGGGTGATTATAAGCCATCTGACCATTTGCATTTGACAATTTTACCAGTTGACAAAACCATGACTTCTATACCCAACTTTTTTCTTTACTAAAATCTGTACCACTAATTGGTGCCACACCTCAAGGATTCAGTGCATTCTCTGCAAGATTACAAAAAGCACCTTCTCTATTTATATAAAGAATGAATCAGAGCAAATCAAATGGCTAAGCCTTATGAGGTAGGTTAAAAATTGTTCAATACTTTTTCCACAGAAATGTGGAGGAAAGTTCTGATCTCCTGTGTTGAGGTCTTTAACTTTGTGTTATCTGAAGGTTCTGGAAAATAGCATTTTATCTACTCATCCACTTACCTTATATTCAGTTCTCTAATATAAGACAACTGTTTATTTACACCACCCCAGTAAGCATCCAGTTCAAAGCCATAGCTGCAGTCTGCAAACCTGATCAGTTTCTGTAGCAGGAGAATGACCTAGGAACAGTCACATCTACCCTCTGTTTCTTGAATGTCTTCATACAGTTTGAAACAATGTGAGCATCAGATCCATATATGTGGGCAGGGTGGATAGATTTTCATAAATGACACCACGCAACAAACACTTTACAAACAAAAAAATGGTTATGCTAATCCTTAATATGTGTCATGGTATATAATAGGACAAGAGGAAAACTCATAATGTCTATGAAAAGTCAGCACATGTAAACAAAAAAACCGCTTTTATATGGGAAAGTAATTTAAGAGGAAAATTAAATATTTTCTTTCTGTTTTTCTCTGTGGCACATTTTCTTGTTCCTGTAGTTCTCTTTGATCTAGATTATTTGTCTTTAGAATGTAGTTAAAGTTATTATATTTATTAAACTTGATGCTTAAAATCAGAAAACCAGCACATATTATTGTAAACTGATGCTGAAATACAACAGATGTTATATGATTTATATATCATTTCAATTGCAGAAATATATTTTTTAAATCTAGTTATTTTATTTTGCATATACAGAGTGATTCATATTTATCCAGTGCAGTTAAAGGCCCCCAAGAGATTAGCATATTAGGTTGAAGAGAGCTTCCTCATAAAGCTATTTTTTTCTTTGAAAAGCTAAATAGGTATGAGCAACACGGGTTAGAAAGAGGAGCAGGTATGGAGGGGGTTTGATCAAGGTCTCAGTTTCAAAGGCAGGATTCAGAATAACACATATATATTGTAATATATAGTCTTTTGCTCTGTGCTGCATATGAGGCAACCCATTTCTCCCCGTAATACTACAAATACCCTATATGTACCTGTACCTACCAAAGGAATAGGCCCTGCTGTCAGTCTACTGTATCAGCTTTTCCACTCTAGCTTCCTTGCTTGGCTGTTACAGTTTCCATTTCTTTTGAGACAGCCTGGTATGCTGCCACACCAGTGTGATTTAGACTGTAAGGTCTCTGGGGCAATGATTGCTATGTTTGGCACGTTGGGATCCCAGCCTAGCGACAATTTTCAGGGTGATCAGTGTTACTGCTCAGTAATAACAATTTTAATTTCTCCTTAGTTCCTATGGAGTGACCTTGGCATTTCCCAATGCCTTGCCTATAGAGATAATAGTCACTTCTCTTGCCCAGCTGTTTCACTTCCTGCTTTCCATGTTGTACCTCTGCAAGTTAATGAAGGTCAGAGGCAGATGTGGAGGCAGTGTAAGTGAAGAGGGTTCACTGCAGAGAGGTGCTGTGGTGGGTCAGGATATCAGAATGGACAGCTGGAAGATGTTTAAGGCAGTAACTTAAGAGTTGCTGAGCACCACAAGGAATGAACAAGAGATGGTGGATGGTAACACTGCAGCTCAGCTACTCTCAGTCTCTCCTTTTCCCCTTCAGTAAAACCACTCCTAAGTGGCCTGCAAAACCGTTCACATTCCTAAAGGCATATTTCTCTAGGAAAGCATGTCTAGCTCCAGGCAAGCAAACCTAACATTGCTTTCTATGACACAACTATCTGTATTAGTGTTCGGGTCCTTCCAGTGTATCTTGAATTCCACTCAGTACAAAAAGAAAGGATTAATTTGGATGTCAGAGTTCCTTCTGCAGCACGATATTTGTGCTGCATCTTTAATAAACCCAGACTCTTTCTGAGTGACAGAGGATAAACACGGACATAGCCCTCCCTTTTTATTGCATTTAAATGTTGCTGATTCTCATGACAGTTTCATGAACCTAGGCATATTTAGTAGGACACTGTTTTGGTTAAGGATTTTTATTTGTGGTTTTGTGGTTTGTTTTTTTTTTAAATTTGACATCCTGGATGCATCTGAGCATCCGTCTTCATAAAAAAGAGCAAAACAACCCAAAACTCTCACAATTACTGGGGGAAGATTGGGCCAAACTCTTTTAGTTCAAAATCCAAGAGACAGTAACAAAAATTTCTCAAGTGCTATTTCTTATTGATGACTTCAAGTCAGTTCTTAGGAACTTTGACGATCTGGCTTATATGCTTTGAACTATTAGAGTTGCCAGTACTACCTATTTGTCAGATTTGCATCCTTGTTATATTAAAGTACGACTTCTGGGTCCAGTCCCACTACAAGCAATGGGAAGTATCCATTTTCCCTTCTGTCGTATGCCTGCATGTAAGTTAGGTCACTATGCCTTGCCTACAATTAATGGTAAAAAAAAAAGATGATCACTGTGGGTAAGGTGAATGCTAAAACTGTATTAATGCTGGAAGTAACCTGTGAATGGCCCAATACTGCCATCTAACAGAGGGGTGATGCAGAACCTTTGGAAATCTTGCAACTGTATTAACAAAACTCTGACTGATATCAGCATTGACAGAGGATGAGTGCTCACAAAACCCAGTAAACATTCTTCAGACTAGTATCTTCTAATATATGTCTATTTTTTTCCCTGCGTATCAAAAAATTCCTCTATGATAAATCAGTTTCTTGAGGTTTTTACTTAAAGCACTTGCTAGCATCTGTTCTTGAAGGGATTGGCTTCTTTCTTACACTTACCGGTTTTACTTAAAACAAGTCATTTTATCCTTATTATTTGATATGGCTTAATCTGTTTTAAAGAACTATTTTTTTTCCCCTAAATTTTCTTATCCTTTCCCCCTATATATTTAAGGATGTGTTCTAGGTTTGATCCAATCCCATATCCTCAGGTATTTAACCTAATCAAAGTCTGTACTTACATGCATTTGGAATCACTGAATTAATAAGGGAGACACTGAAGCACATCTGCCTGTCTGAGGGTGAGACTGAAAAATTGAACTATTTATGTTCACTTTTCATTAGACATAGAAATACATACTTTAGTCCCCTTTTTTCTCCTCCACTGGTCTTTTTGTCATTTCCAACACATGGGCCACCTTGTTGACTCATCTGTGTAGCTACCATTTACTGTTGTTTATTCTGTTCCTAATTGCCCTTTCCAGATCTTCAGTAATAATGTATAATGAGCAAAGAATAACTTAATTAATTTAGATTAACCAAAGTCCAGATCAATTAGAAGACTGTAACAAGATTGTAAGATTGTTTTGTTCTTCCATCACCCATGACTAGCGCTGAACAACAGAAAAAACACACTGCTGTTTTCAAGTCAGGGGTGGTCCTTTATGATTTATATAACTGCTAGAATCAAGTGATCATCTTTGTGCACACTTCACAGTAACCTCAATTCACCACCCACCCCGCTCCTCTTCTCTAGGGCTAGTCTATTAATAATTCACTTCTCATTGAGAACAAAGCTCTTATAACTTAACTTCAAATGCTGTTTGGTTGAATGTTATAGCAAAAGCAGTGAAGGGGCATGCAGAAGAGCAGAGTTACTGTGTCCCAGAAAGCAGCTTCACTCCCCAACTTCCCAATGCCTCATAAACAGCAGACTAGACTGTCAAGAATGCATGTAAATACAGTTTCAAATCTCCAGCAAGGGAGACGGGGGAGTTGGAAAGGAGTATCAAAGAAAATCTGGTGGTGATTACTAACAAAGCAATTCTACTTGAATTTTGAACTTTGCTGCCCCTCAAAATCCACTAAACACTCATATGAGGCTTCTTGAAGAAAACTTGCTCAAAATACAAAGCAAGGCAAGTCAGAAAAGTTTGCATGAGAGGAAAGGGAAGGAAAATCAAGCCTTTTTTTGTTAGGCCTCTGACAAAAATGAGATGGTTGTATTGTAGTTGGAGATGCAACTGGCTGATCAATGTTCAGATACTGGCATAAACTGGGAGTCTTGCCAACACCCTTGTTACAATAGGCCCCAGATGCATGGATCCCAGCCCCACTGTACCTCCCTCTCCTGGCTGTGAGCTTGACTCAGATCAGAAAAGAGATGTATTGATCCTTTAGTGAGATAGCTATGCTACTGTCTCAGAGAATTCTATGTGCCCAAGGGCCTTCTTCGCCTTCTCTTCGCTGGGTGAAAAACTGGCTGGCTGGACGAGCCCAGAGGGTTGTGGTGAATGGGGTGAAATCCAGTTGGCGGTGGGTCACAAGTGGTGTTCCTCAGGGCTCGGTGTTGGGGCTGGTTCTGTTTAATATCTTTATCGATGATTTGGATGAGGAGATTGAGTGCACCCTCAGCAAGTTTGCAGATTACACCAAGCTGTGAGGCAGGGTCAATCTGCTTGAGGGTGGGGAGGCTCTACAGAGACATCTGGACAGGCTGGATCGATGGGCTGAGGCCCGTTGTATGAAGTTCAACAAGGCCGAGTGCTGGGTCCTGCACTTCAGTCACAGCAACCCCATGCAGCGCTACAGGCTTGGGGAAGAGTGGCTGCAAAGCTGCCCAGCAGAGAAAGACCTGGGAGTGACCTGGGAGTGCTGGTTGACAGCCGGCTGAATATGAGCCAGCAGTGTGGCCAAGAAGGCCAACGGCATCCTGGCCTGCATCAGAAATAGTGTGGCCAGCAGGAGCAGGGAGGTGATTGTTCCCCTGTATTCGGCACTGGTGAGGCCGCACCTCAAGTACTGTGTTCAGTTTGGGCCCATCACTACAGGAAAGACATTGAGGTGCTGGAGCGTGTCCAGAGAAGGGCAACCAAGTTGGTGAGGGGGCTGGAGCACAAGTCTTATGAGGAGCGGCTGAGGGAACTGGGGCTGTTTAGTCTGGAGAAGAGGAGGCTGAGGGGAGACCTTATCGCTCTCTACAACTACCTGAAGGGGGCTTGTAGTGAGGTGGGTGCTGGTCTCTTCTGTCAGGTGGCTGGAGATAGGAAATGGTCTCAAGTTGAGTCAAGGGAAATTTAAGTTAGATTTTAGGAAAAATTTCTTTACTGAGAGGGTTGTCAGGCATTGGAATAGGCTGCCTAGGGAAGTGGTTGAGTCACCATCCCTGGAGGTATTCAAAAAGCGAGTAGACGGGGTACTTCAGGACACGGTTTAGTGGGCATGGTTGATGGTTGGACTCAATGATCTTGAAGGTCTTTTCCAACCTAAATGATTCTATGATTCTATGATTGTAGCACAGAAATAATCAAATCACAGTGCATTTAGTGATGAATAGAATGTGCTATATCTGTTCAGATTTCACAGGGAAGTATTGCAAATAAATTCTTATTTTTAATGCACAGTTTGACCTAGAAGTCGGTGGAATAATGTATGTAATTCGCCACAGAATACAAATTTAACAGCAGAAAACCACATAAAATAGATGTGGCTGATAGGCGTATTCTAATGGTTACATCCATGTGAAACATCTCTAATATGATCCCACTGTCTGGGTGTCTAAGCACTGTGGAAGTGGATTCAATAGTATCATCAGTCCAGCTTCAGAACTTGGGGAGCAATGTGAACCTGATCCAAGTTTTCTCAGATGCAGAAATATGAGCCTCTGCAGGACCACTTAGTATACTGTCTCCAAGAGACGATGCTGCATTAGTGTACATTTGGTTCTATTTGCAAAACATTCTCCCCCCAAAGACAGCTGGCTACCATGGCACCCAGCCCCACAGCAATGCAGTCGGCACTCCCAGCTGGGATGTGTCTGCTCTCACAGTGCAGTCACCTGCCGTAAGGAATGTCCATTTAAAACCCGGGTGTGCAGTCCTGGAGAGGAACTACAGCTAATTAATAATAAATTGATGACTTAGGTAGCTACCTTTGGCAGGGAAATTTTCTCTCACCCATTAAAATCAGTGACTACATTTTTCAAGCTGTATTTGTAGAACTACTGACTGTGATTTTCTAAACATTAATTTATTCTACCTTTTATTTCCTTCTCAGTATTTTTAATTTGTTCTCTCCAAGACGTAACTTGAAAAATGTGTGCAGCCCTGTATACTCCATAATAAAAAATGCTGTGTTTAAATCAATGGAGCAATGCTTCCTCCTCCACCTAACTAAACTTTCCAATTTCTTCGGCTCTAAAATTCTCGTTTTATTAAGACTGCACTCTGCATCAGCTGGAAAGTTTTGATCTCATTTAAAGTACCATCATCCATTTCCTTCAACAGGAGGCCTTTGCTGGTAAAATCACTGTTTATCCATCATAACCGTGCTACATCATAATATTTTATTGCATATATGCAATATTTTGTGGGTTTTTTTTTCCTAGGAGAAAGATGTTTATTATTCAGTGAATATACGGAGTCTGAAGTTCAATACGTAGCCTGATTCCCTGCTCTCAGTGAATACTTTAACATGGTTGCAAGCCATGAACAATTTTGGAATACTTGTCATAGAGGCAGTACAGGCATTGTCTTGACCCAAACTCATTTGCTTTTTACCTTCTGCGTCATTAAAGATATTTTTGACCCATTTGTGAAAACCTAGGAAATAAATTCACTATCTGTGAAGCCTGAAGGTCTGGATGAACAAATCATAACTCAAATGCTAGCACATGCCAAAACTAGGGCATGCTCAAAGCTAAAAATGCAGACACTATGCTGATGTGTAACAGTAATTCTCAGGGAGAAAAGTACTAGATGAAAACTATTAGAGAAAAAGAATGAAAGCAGATCTTTTGGAACATGAATAAAATCAGACCTGTGTTTTTTACAAGTTCATTCGAAGTACAGTATGCTATTTCTGGATATTGATTGAAAATTTCCCAGTCAACAGAAAAAAACAACAGAAGTCCACCTTCAAGTTTATGCACAGAAACAGACCTCCTTAAAGCCAGTAGGGCTGCTAAGGGTAAGCGCATGTATAAGTAGTTTGTTGGGTGAGATTGCAGTTTGCCTTCCAAAGATTTTTCTAAGACAGATTTCAAGGCCCAGCTTGAAAAAAAGGAGCCTTATTCCCTGCAATGAATTTTGGCTCAGAGGTTGGGGTGGGGTGTGGTGGTGGCGGTGTTGTTATTATTATTAGTTATGGAACTAAACCAGGAGCATCATGTCCCTGAGCCCAGAGACTATGCACTCATTTACACTAGATCAGCTTGAAGTTAAAATGCAAAGACTGTGCAAATGCTGGCATTCCAGAGTTGGACACATTTTACATCCACTTAGCACAGACAGGAACAGAAAAGGACAACAGAGATTTGAGTCATTTGTGTTTTGTAATATCTCCTGATTTATGACTTAATATTAAGAAACTTAATTGGGAAATGGCAATTTTGTTAATGCAAGAAGAAAGACAATTAGTTTGAAAAAAATGAGCCCTTTAAAATTACTACAAAGTGAAAATTTCATGTTCATTCTCAAAGATAAGTAGTAAATTCTTAAGAACTATTCTTAAGGAATAGTTCAAGTGCAACTTCAGAACAGGAAATAGGTATAGAAAAGTTCTCTGTGGGAGGTTGTGCTAAAATGAACTAAATAATCATTATGTCTAAACATTTTTCTATTCAGCAATTTGCTGGATATTGTTGCCAGCAATTTACTAAGGGGGGGGGGGGATTTAAAAAGGTGATTTAATTAAGGAATTCCTTAGAAACAAAACAAGCCTCAAATGACACCTCATTTACTTGAAGCTTACAAGTCAATAGGAGACTTGCAGCTTCCAAATTCATAATTATGCCCCATAGCTAATTGTTTGGCACAATTCTCTCTCTGAGCAAGGTGTCCTGTTACCAATAGAGATCTTGGAAAAGTCAGAAACAGCAGAAGGGTTCACTTGCCAAATAAGAGTTGATCCATTCTTAAAAACAAACAAACAAACAAAACCAGTCTGAAATAACTTTCACTGCAAGAGTCCTTGCTCAGTTTTCTAGCCAGTTTTTCTGGGAGTGTGACAAGGAGTTTGGGGGATTACAGATAAAAAGAGAGATTGATGGTGAGGAAGAATTAAACCTCACAGAAGAGGTTGGACAGGTAGATTCTTTAACAAATTCAAACTTTGTTTCTCAGACACTTACAAGAAAAACGTTATCAAAGATAACCCCAAGAGCTAAGGCATTGCTAAGAAAGACGTTACCCAGCCCTCTGAAGAAGGTTTATTTCAACATGCAACTCTCAGGTCTGTACATTGCTCATACTACTTTACATGAATATTGGGATTATTAAAAACTATCAGTAAAGTAGTGCTCAGAGTTACCAGACATGGATAAATCTCTCTTCCTTCTTTCCAAAAGCTGACTTTATACCATGTGGTGCATAAGCCTTGCAAGGTTGCATCGTACATTTTCCAGTCTAGGATGGTCTCAGACAGTTCCTTAGTCAATGGCATTAGTAAACAAAGACTAGTTTCAGCTAGAGACAGATAAGATTAAAGTTAAATAAGATGAGTTGGCCCTGTCAGAAACTGTCTCCAGTGGGCATTTAGGTTCAGCCTTTTGAATTTATAGCAGATAAATATTCTTCAAAGATATGCGTAGACCTCTTAAGTCAACTGCTTCATGTAACTCAGTGGAACTACACTACCCTGCCCAACAGCATGGGCTGTCGATATTGAGATGAACAATCTGCTACTGGTATGATGTTGTGAAGACATTATTAAAGTCATAGTTGAATTCTGATTGCCTTAAACAATTGAGTAATTCTTGATAATTATTTAACACAAATAAAGAGACATGGAGAACATGGCAACAAAAAATATACAGACCATTTTTGGCAGAAAATTCAAATTTCCATCAAAACACATACACAATAAAATGAAAAAGAAAGTTCGCTGTGGTTCACTGAAGAATTCAGAGAGAGTAGTCTCAGTACAACAAAAGTTTGAAGGTGAACACATTTATCTCAATATTTGGGATATTTCAGAGAAAAAAAAATATTGTTGAGAAGAGGTAGTTGTGGTAACTGAAGAACTTTCCATGATAATAGAAAGACCACGAGAAGTATCCTGCTGGATTAAGCTAATACTCCATCTAGCACAGGATTTGGTTTCCGACAGTGGCAAAACGTGGCCATTTTCTGGCATCTGTTATTCTCATTCCCTAGCACCCACCACCACTGAACTAGGGAGATTGGAGGCCACATTTCTGCTTGTTCCACTTATACATATTCTTTGAAAATTTTAACCTGCTGATACCATCTGCTATCCTCAACCTCCTGCGGCAAAAAGTTCCCCAAATTTACCACCCATTGTGTAAAGTACTTTTAAATCTTTTTAAGCTTATTTCCGTACCATCTAGTTCCCTAGGTTTCTGTATTGTCGTATTTGGTGAACCATAGATCTGCATTCAGCTTACCATCACCTGCCTGATTTTTTTGGTCATGCCTTTCCTCAGTCTTGTCTGCTCCAAACTTAATAGTCCAGACTTTCTAGCTTTTTCTTCTAAGGCAGTTTCTGCATGCCTTGGATCATTCGCATATTTTCTAGTACCTCTACATCTCTCTTGAGATGCAGAGAACAGAACTGCACACAGGCTCAAGATGTGATTATACCACAGAGGTTTTATAGCAGCAGAATGACACCTTCTTTATTTTCCCAATGCTCTCAATCCTCTGTTGTGTATAATAGAGATATAGAATATAATTTAATGTAATTTTACCACACAATTAGAGAAAAGATTGTCATCTTGCCTCAAAAGTCACTGCTGAATTATCTTCTTAAAGGAGTACCGAAACTTTCTTAATTCAAAACTAAAGCGTGGCATATCCAAGGAAACCCCACACATCAGATTCAGAATAGTTCTCTGGGGTCCAAACGGTTTTTCTCTGCATGATGGCTGAATAAATAGATTTTGTACGAAGTGTGAATATCAAGCAGATAAGATGAAAAAAGTCTTCACCAACCCTAGAGGGGGTTTGTAGCCAATCGACAGTTTCTGCTGGGAACAACCAGACTAGAGCAATGGCCAAGGGCTGTTACACATACTCCTTATACAATGGCTTTCACACACAAAATCACATGCCACCAGTTCAAAACATCACTTACAACACATTCATCCTCAAATCAAATAAAGTCACAAGGGAATAAACAATGATATTAATCTTTTTCCTGTTGGAGCTTGTTGCCTCTATGCTTTTTCAATGAGCGAGCACACAGCCTGATAACTACCTCATTCTGAATAGAGAATAAAAAAACAAAACAAAACAAAAAAAAAACCAAAAGGGAACTGAGCCTTTGTTACAATCACCACATTTTGGCAAACTTTTCTGGAACTGGGAGTGAAGAACCATCCTTCATCTCAGCACTGGCAAGGTGAAAATGCAATTGCTGTGCTCAAACACAGACTTGTTTCTTCACATTTCCTCAAGGTGAGCAGGGACGAAATGAAACACAGACAAAAATAGGATTTACCTGAATCATTCCAGCCATGCAAGGGGAAGGATGTGCTGCTGCTACCCTCTGAAGTGGAGTAACTTTGGGCTTTTCCCTCCTGGATCTTCTAAAGGCACTTGTGCTTCTCCAAGGCACAATGTGCTCAGGGGTGGAGGGCAGAATGAAGAACAGGGCTGTGATGTCCCCACAACCGCACTGCAAGATGTAACCCTTCCCTGAAGTGTTTATCCATCTCCAAACATGCGAGTGAAGAACAAGGACACACTGAAAACTTACTCATATATAAAGTGACTAGTTATTTTCTTTTCTCATCCTTGTTATGTAGCCTAGTTAAAAGGAAGGTGTATATCTAATTGATCTTACTAGGACAGAGATTACACTGATAAAATCAGTTGTTTCTATTTCTGCCATCACTCTCTGTATGTTAATATTTTAATCTCTGTAATTTTCATAAAAGAAGGATGTGCAGCGTGCTTTCTCATCTCCCATGGACTCAAATCCTCTCCTACCTTCATGCACTGCCTTCATGCACTGCCTTCATGCACTCCCCAGAAATAACAATTTCTCTCAATGTGATAGTGTGATCACTGTTGATGAACATAGCTAATAATGTCAGATTCACAGAAGGCAGATGCAATGACTCTTATTTGACTAGCGTCCTAAGGCCATGGTTCATCAACTGGGTAAGAGTATGTGGGGGAGAAAGATGTAAAAATCGTTCATAGTGCTGAGCATAACAAAGACAAAAAAAAAAAAGGCAAAATCTGAAAAGAGATTTGAGGAAGTCCAAATATTAGTCCTATCAACACACCCCATGCTGTCAGATTAGGGAACAAAAGTATATTAATTTCTTCGTATTCTCTCCCCACTTATTGCCACATATGTTGTGCTGCTGCATTGTGCTAACCACCCATATGGCTCTAGTCACAGTAAGGTTTCCTTACCAGCATCCTTACTCCTAGCAGAACACATGTCAAATGATAATTTGATTTCAGTAATGTGGTCCATTTTATAATTACACATTTACTTACAGTAACTAGGGTGAACATGGGTGATTTCTAAAAAAATAATGTTACTTGCACCTTTTGAATATCAATGAAATAAAAAACAAATTTGGGATCTAAATAGAAATTAAGAGTCTAATTATGTGGTTGCCACATCTCTACACCAGACAGTTTTCTGACAGTACATAGTCTGTGATTAATAGGGGCATAAATATGGAAAGCACCTATTTTTAAAAACAAATCTTTCCTTTAGCATGTATGTGTCCTACCATATATGCTTCCAAAGAGACTGTCATTCAAGTTTCAGTGAACATCATTCAAAATGACAGGAAACACAAGATACGGACCTAAAATTTGCACTTTTATAAAACAGGATGGAAACAAGTGACCAAAATCACTGCTGAAGGTTTCAAAGCATAAATCCAGCTGTGAATCAGCACTTATTCAGCATTTGAGAAGACTATTTTTACATGAGCAACTATTAGCTTCAAATACATATACAAGGTTAGGTAATTCAAACACTACTAGTTTGGGGAATTTTTTTTTGAAACCATCAGACTAGCATCAATTAATACATATGGAGTAGAGATGGATTACTGAAACAGAAAACAGAAAAACTCCCCATAAAAAAAAACCCACTAGAAAACCTTAGTTTTCCAGTCTGAGGACTTTTGTTCCAAAATGATGTGTATTCATTTGGGAAATGGAAATTTTGCAGGTGAAATGCAAACGGTAAATTGCCTACCTACTGCAGATAAGTTTCCTTTAGAAAGAACATTCTGGAGTAACAATTTTGTAAGTGCACTTAATATAAAGCATGTTAAAGTTTTTCTTCTGTTTTGGTTTTCTGGAAATTTTATCTGCTTATTTATTTAAGTTACATTAATAAGTCACCATGCTGCTGGGTGATGATTTTTTCACATAACTTTTCCAACAAACAAAAACATTCAACATATTATTTATTCACTAAAACTTTGTTTGTTTTCTGAATCTCATTTTGAAAATGAAAATTTCCCTGTATACTTATGGCATTAAAAAAAAAGGACTTAATTTTCTTTTCAAGCTTGTCAGCAAAATGTCAGTTTGGCCAGATGACAAGCATTATTTTATTTAGAGAGAAAAATAAAAGCAACCCCCAAATACATTCAATTTATTCACAGCTTTTATACAAAAGCTTTAATAATGTGCTTCTGAAATTATTGTATTAATGCAGAAAGCATAAATGTTACAGGCATTTTAAGAAGCAGCAGGTATTGTGCCAGTTCAGAATTGCTACTTAACTTCAAAATAATGTTGTTTTAGAATCTAATGCAATGTTCATTGGAATCAAAATGAGTGTCTGAAATGCAATTTTATTTCTTATGTAGTAAGTGCATGTATACTATCTATGGAAAAGCATGAAAACAACACCTGAAAAAAACAGTCTTTTCTTTCATAGAAATTCCAGTAGTAAATAAAAATGTTTTATGATATTTTTAACCTGAATGCATTTTTTCTCATCAGTTGATAACACTTTCATGTTTGATCTGTACATTCTTTACTGAAATGTCTGATCCTCTAGATATTTGATTATCAAGGAGATATTAATTTTATCATAACATGGATATTTTTTCCTGAACAATATATACAACTGTGTAACTAGTTTGACATTACTACACAAAAGAATGTTTTAGGGGAAAAAAAAAATAATCTGCTATACTTAGTCCCAGAGAAATTGAATTTTCTCTAAATATCTTTCCCCATTCCTCTTTCTACCATATAAACTTCTAATAGCTACAATGACAGTATTTTTTATTTTATGTTACTGTTGAACATGGGTTTTGTTTGTTTGTTTGTTTAATTTAAAAAGATGCAGGCCCTGATCCAACAAATCACTTAGTTAGACATGTAATTAACTTTTGCAGTGTCTGTGGCTCCAGCAAAATCAGTGGATCGCTCACCTATGCCTAAGTGCTTTGTGGAGCCTATTCTTATGCTACATTTGGCAATAAAATACTTGCACTAAGGGAGTTTCATCCAGGGTAAGAATAGGAGTTTTTAAGACCATTGTGAAGGATGAAGTAGGGAACCAGGAGCTTGAGACCATGAGGTGCACATCAGTCTCTTCTTCCAGAAAAGAGTCGCTAGCTCTTGAATGGCACTCAAATACCATTTGATTTGGTTGTGAGCTTAAACAATACCAAAACATTATTGCGGGGTTACTGGCAGCTAATATGATGTCCAGATCTTGATGTTCATTACAGAGAAGGTCCTGCTGGTGAAAAAAGAGCAGTGTTTTTCAGACAGTGAGACATATCAACACAAGCAAGAAACACTGGCACCTACACTTACTTGTGGTAAAAGCTCAGCGAGGACAAGCTCTACAATGGAAACCAGCACAGTTCATCAAAAAGCTTTCCTGATTTGCAGCTTGCATCAGACATTGTTCTAGTCCCCTAACACTAATTTGGGCTGATCAGCTTCATTGTGAACCTTGTCCCAAAACTGTCCTTTGGTTCCCTATCCTCAAGGCAGGTATCAGCTTCTCTGAAGAACCACGGGGAGGAAGAGCTGTGGGGGCACCTTGCAGGCAAGAAAATGGCTCCAATGGGACTCACTGCTCCACTGTAGGACAAAAATGGGCAAGGCACGCTTCCAGCGAGCTCCATTCCAGACACTTTATTAGTCCACTTTCTCTCACAGGGTCTCCCAGGTCAGTCCAGCTCTTTGTCAGGCAACGATGTTAGCACAACATCATGTTGCTGGTAACACAATGTGAGCAGCACAAGTCCTGGGGCTAACAGCTGCATCCAGCTCATGGCCCTCAGGTAGCCACTCAGACTCCCTAGAGATGTTTCATACAACAAGCCAAGTCACTCAGCTGTGGCAATCTTCAAATTCCTGCTGAACTCTACGGGGGTCCTGGATCAAGAAAAACATCCTTGGCTGAAACACAAAAGGCAGCAAATTAACAGCTGCCTGTTGCACATCTTTAAAGAGAAATTTTGGTGAGATGTGACCTTGTGATGCTGCAGTGAACACCCAAGGGCACTATTACAAATGTTGACAAAGTTGCTTCATTTTTCAGGCAAGGCTAAAGTTTTTACCTCAAGGCTACATTCTTAGACATTTGGTTTGCTTTATTAATTCTGCTTGATTTATATACTTGCTCTTAGGTATCTTTGTTTAGCATTTATATGCTGTCTTGAGTACTTTTTTATGGGTAGAAAAGACCCTATCACTATCTTTTCATAGACTCTTCATAAGTTATTTTGTTGTGGATGGACTAATACAGTATTTTCATAATTTAAATATTGTGTCTAAGCCTTCTGTATCATTGCTATATTAGTTAAAAATTAAATTTTCACAACAAGGAATTCCATGCAATTCCAAGGGCTACTTGCCCTGTTTTCCATACATGATTTCTACTTTAGATTATTTTTCAAGTTCTAGAGAAACAAGGGAATAAATATCTTCATGTTATAGATATGCTTCTTTGACAAGATGCACTTGAATGTGCTTACAGCCAACACTGTAATTAGGAATTCATTTTCTAACTTATTTGTCAGATTTCATAGGTTTGAATTTCTTCCCCCTGGGGAAAAAAAAAACCACCCCAAACCCAACAAAAGCCCAATAATTTTATGAAATTTAAGGTATTTCATTACACAGATAAGGATAATTGTTCAGTTAGTTACTAATGTATGATTAAGTTGGGGGCAGGGAAAGAAATACATTCACATATGCTTGTGCCCCCAAAGGACAGAACATTTATATTATTTTAAAATAGATATAGTAAAACAATAGAAAGAATCTGTTGGCTTGGAGGATGAACCAGACATAGCTTCTGAGGACATAGGCCCCCTGATTTGATTTGTTTATTTAACCAGAAAGTTCAATAAGCATTAAGGAACAAGGAAAGACAAGGGTAACAGGAAAGCATTCATATGCTTAGAGGAGTTAGTATGTGCATATATACATTTTCTGAATCTTGCGAAGCTAGCTGTAGTTTGCAGATACAGCGATTTGGATTCTTGATACAGCTTTCATTAGTAAATTAATTAATAATGTTGCTATCATAACAAAAAGGAAGAAGGCAGAATTTGAAGGAGGAGGTTGTTGCAGCATTATAGATTAATTCAGTGCAATGACTATATACATAAATATTGGCACAAAAGAGTGTGAAGTCAGTAATGAAGTCAGGCACCAAATAAGCATTCAAAACTTGACACATGGGCAGAATGGGTCAGAATGAACGTTCACACAAGAAGATAACAGCAGCAGCTAAGCAGCAAAAAATGGACATGTACAATGTCTTGAAGGTTAAAAGAAAAACCCAGGATTTTCTGTGAAGAGAAGGTACCTGAAACACAGAAGTGAATTAAAGGGAGGGAGATTTGTCAGCACGACTGGTAAGAAAGAATTTGGACAAATAGGGATGTGTATGGGCAGGTGTATTGGCTTTGTTTGGCAAGGTTTTGGTAGCGGGGGGTGGTTACAGGGGTGGCTTCTGTAAGAAGCTGCTGGAAGCTTCCCCTTTGTTCGAGAGAGAGCCCATACCAGCCGGCTCTGAGACGGACCCACCACCGGCCAAGGCCGAGCCAATCAGCGATAGTGGTAACGCCTCTGTGATAACATTTTTAAGAAAGAAAAGAAGTTGGGACAGACGGAAACAGCCGCCGGAGAGAGGAGTGAGAACATGTAAGAGAAACAACCCTGCAGACACCAAGGTCAGTGCAGAAGGAGGGGGAGGAGATGCTCCAGGCGCCAGAGCAGAGATTCCCCTGCAGCCCGTGGTGAAGACCATGGTGAGGCAGGCTGTCCCCCTGCAGTCCAGGGAGGTCCACGGTGGAGCAGATATCCACCTGCAGCCCGTGGAGGACCCCACGCCGGAGCAGGTGGGTGCCCGAAGGAGGCTGTGCCCCCGTGGGAAGCCCGCGCTGGAGAAGGCTCCTGGCAGGACCTGCGGATCTGTGGAGAGAGGAGCCCACGCTGGAGCAGGTTTTCTGGCAGGACTTGTGACCCTGCAGGGGACCCACACTGGAGCAGTGTGCTCCTGAAGGACTGCACACCGTGGAAAGGACCCGTGCTGGAGCAGTTCGTGAAGAACTGCAGCCTGTGGGAGGGACCCCACGCTGGAGCAGGGGAAGAGTGTGATGAGCCCTCCCCCTGAGGAGGATGAAGCGGCAGAAAATAACGTGTGATGAACTGACCGTAAACCCCATCCCCATCCCCCGTGCTGCTGGGGGGGCATTTTTGTCTTCCAGAGCAACCACTATGCGTACTGAAGCCCTGCTTCCCAGGAAGTGGCCAGACATCGCCTGCTGATGGGAAGTAGAGAATGACATCGTTTGGTTTTCCTTGCTTTCACGCGTGACCTTTGCTTTCACTTTATTAAACTGTCCTTATCTTGACCCACGAGCCTTTTGTTATATTTTGTCCCCCCATCCAGCTGAGAAGGGGGAGTGATAGAGTGGCTTTGGTGGGCACCTGCCATCCAGCCAGGGTTAACCCACCACAACAGGAAAAGAATTTATGACAATGGTTTCTGTTCCATTAATCAGTTAATTACTTGCAGTAATCAGGTTCTTAGCTTGAAACTCATGAACACAGAGTATTATGGCATGGACACACATCATGGAGAACTGGACAGAACAGCCTGTACAGGTGAAAGGGAAGCAAGTGCTGAAAAGGAACCTCAGGCTAGGAGTGGGAAGGGAGGGCAGGGGATGGAGACTGTTAAAGCCCTAGAGCTGGCATGGGAAAAAAGCCAAAACAAATAAATCAATTGATTTTTCTGTTCGATATGATATTTAAAATGGCCGACAGACTTTCAGAAGAAAGAGAGACTGCAGTGTATCTGGAGAGCTGAAGATGGGCAAGTCCTCAAAGGTAAGTGTGTAAGACCATATTGAAGTTGCAAGGAAAGATTGGCCTTCTAAAAAGGAAATGTAAATCGGCAAGAAGAGAAAAGGTGCAAGATCTCAGAAAGGGATGAACAAGTAAGACCAATGTATGCTTACTGCTGACTGAAGGATGCTATTTAGATCAGGACAGGGGAAATACAAGATATTAAGTAGAAACAAAGGTGTTCCTACTGCAAATGGAAAATATGTGCTGAGATGATTTGCACAATCCTGCAAATACTGGAAAACAAATCATGGGGGGAAAATATACTGAATAATCTCCATATTATTTTTTAATTGAGATGTATATAAGCGTCCTCACAGAGAGCATATTCAGAAATGCAACATTTTCTGCAAACAAGAGAATAAGAGAGGAAAGGATTTTATCATCCTATACTCTCAGTAGGTCTTTCTGCAAAATTTTTGTGCTGATTATATTTTACCCAGGGAGACTAGAGGCCTTCTACCTCAGCTGAGGGGGTAATGAAGCTTTTTTGATTTGCATGCTTTCACTTCCCATCTCTACTTTGCTGTGACCTGCAAAAAATATGAACAACAATACTGATAACTTCATGGAAAAATAATTCAACCGCTACATTGTCAGAACCTTGATATTTATAAACCAAGTAGATGGAACACTATGATTAAAAATATTATTGTACTGCACGTGATGGACTATTGGTTTTAGAAGCAGCTTGTGATAAACAATATGTTCAAGATGAAGAGACTAAAGCACACTCGGGCCAGCGGTTTCAAAAGCTTCTTGGACTAAGATCTAGTGAGGTACATTGTAGCTCAAAGAAAAACTGAAACTGTGGACTGCAAAATTTTGAAAGGTGTGCGAGTGCTCACCTCTGTGATTCCACACAGGTTTTAAGGCAAGCCATCTTTCTCATCCCCTTCGCAGCTTGTCTTAAATGATTCAGCAGGTGCAGCCGGATTTTATAGCATTTAGTTGCACTCACCAGGGACAGCATACAACACAGAACACAAGGTTTTCCCTTTGCTGGCTGTTTTCTAGGCACTCCTGGCCCCCAGGAAGAAATGTGGACAAAGGGATCCCTTACTGTAGGACCCGTGCTGTAGGCTGGGAGTCACAAATCCCTCAGCAGCTTGGCAATTGCACTGTACCAGAACACAGGACTTGGGAAGAAAGCCTGGCCCATGACCCTGCTGAGAGGCATTGCACCACCGAGGTCTGCCCTCTCCCCTGGCACCTGTACAGCCAGCTGGCTTTGGCACCATTTTCATCCCCTTTACTGCGGCAACAGGCAACACGCTGGGGTAACAAACTCATTTGGACACCTTTCCATCCGTGGCAGCTGAGGCAGGTCCCATGACAAAAGTTTGAGCTAAAAAAGAAAGCCTACATTTTATTTTATTTTAAAAAAGCATACGCTCCTCTTTGTTGCCTATTTCCAAACAGACCAGAAGCCAGCACCATTCCTCTCCCATTTCTCAGCCTGGTTCTGGGGTGGCCCTGCAACTGTATCCAAGCAGTTAGACAAGTTTCCCTTTAGGTGGAATCTAGGGAAGCTGCGGGGCTGTTCTTGCCCTAAGAAACCAGAAAGACTGGACCTTTAAATCCAGTTCACAGAAAACTTAGACGTGCAGCCCAGCATTGGTGTGGTGTCTCAAAGTCATTTTTAGATACAAGCACTGACATCAGGAAACCTCTGATTAAGAAAGAATCAGGTTTAATATATTTTTTTAAAGCAAGCCTTTGGCCTTTATACTCACAGACCAAAGTCTGAAAATAACACCAGCACAGATGCTAAGGACTCAGTTCAAACAGGACACTCTGACTGAAGTTTTAGGACAAGAGCTCTCCTGCAGCAGCTGTAAAGAATCACAATGCATTTCTCCCAGCACTCTCAAAGTTCATTATTAGAATACAGAAAACTATTATTGGCCCTAAAGCCTTGCTTCCTTCATTCAATTTACTACCATGTCTTCCCCAAGGCTCCTACTGCTTGGCTTCCTTCTACAGCTTTTAAAGAAATAGCACACGTCTCCATAGATGCTCTCTTTAAACTAGCTCTGTCACTGCTTGTGTGTTACAGCTTCAGAGGCTCTCCACCACTGCCCTGGGTTCGGGAAGGTATCTGATTTTAAATTGTTCCAGTTCAGTTGTTGCAAACCTCTCTTTATATATTCACTTGCCCCAGTTTAAGCTTTGATTAAAACTTTCTCAGCTTGCATCAGGAGATTACTAAATTACACTAAATTGACTAAGCAGGGGATAAGCCAGTTTAACCAGGACTGTCTTTCAGCGGCCTCAAGGAGACCAATTCAAAATCAATTTAGATAGATAGCTAAAATGTTTCAATGAAGAAGAAAACAAGTAAGGATACATAGTAATCCTTCTAATTTAAAGCTAAATTGCTCAGGGACTGTTAAATGCCTTTATCAAAGTAGGGACACAGAGAATATTGTCCTATTAGCCTCCTTTAAATAACAGAAATGTATAATTCCATAATCAACCCTTTGCAAGTATTCTGGCATGCACCAGACACAAGAAATTCTTCACTTGCCTGTATTTATCACACTGTGACACATAGTATCTATGGAAAGGATGCTGTAGTGATTTGAAGGGGAAGAAGAAAAAGGGTTCTTGAAATTACAGCTGACAAAGGATATGGGGAGAGCTGTTAAGGACATACACCACTGAAGGGAAAGAGCAAGCCCCTGAGTTGAATAGAGCCTGTTACGGAGAACATAAAACAAAGAACTGTGATCAGTAAAATGAAATAGAGAAGCATTACAACAGATCTCCAGGGTGATACATATTTTTTGATCATCACTTGGTAACTTAGCATGTGAACGTATTTCTAATAATGTTACGTGTCTCAATTTAAAAAAAAAAAAAAAAGAGAGAGAGAAAGGGTAAAAGGCATTCTTGTATAAATGTAAACTGTATAATCTCTCTGCCACTTAAGCTTCCAGTACTAGATAGCAGACACCCATGGACCTCCACCTTTAATATTATGATGTAGTGTGAATAAGGAAATTGCCTGATGTAGTTCAGAGTGGATCAGCTTGTTTCAGAACAAAAAAAATCTGGTTTTTTTTCCTGTTCACATGATGTCACTTTGAATATGAAATGAATACAGCTTATAGCACCTACTTACACATTTTCATATAACCATAAAATTAGTGATTACAGCAGAGAAAGTTTAGTTCTCAAGATAAACAGTAAAAATCTGTTTTACTGTAAATAACAGGACTTGGACTTTTTTAAGAATGAAAAAAATAAAGCATAGATATAATTCATTCACATTGCCTACAATTTGAAGAGAAGTTGCAATAACAGCGTTCCAGTACCTATCTGTTTAAAATTGTGTCCCAAATGCTGAAATAATGATATTTCACCATCTGTTGCTGAGTGGCTCATATCAATGTCTTGTTCATCATCTTTAGCCTGTTACACTGCAAGAGTTTATAGGGCAAGAGTCAAACACCATCATCAGCAGTGAGAACTCCTTTAAAAACACTGGGAAATTTTCACCAGACAGATCTTCAGTAACTCACGCTTTTCATGGAAAGAACTTTGTTTAAATGTGATGTTGGTGTTGTTTACAAGATGATCCAAACTTTGTGTCTGGTCTTTATGTCCAGCAGATGATTTCCAGTGATTACACTGTTTTTTTGGCTGGCAGCTTCCAGGAGGCCCTCCACGGTTGTATTGCACCAGTGTATTGAGTATAGCTTTCACAGAAGTTTCTTTGCCCATTCTATGTCAGTTACTTCACGCAAAATACCTAATGGTGCCAGCTACAAACTCCTGAAATCAATAGGTGACTTAATTAGGAGGTCAAAGAGACTGCCTTTTTTCACAAAGTGCAAGTCTGACCACATAGCATTTTGCTTCGCTGCCGGCTATATGGCTGCAGATGGTTTGTATGGACTCCAAGCAACAGGCTAAAAGCTGCAACATGCTCTCAGTGACAGCCACTGGCACATCTTTGCTTTGTTTTACCAGGTATCGTCTGGTACGGCATCCTGTCAGTCTAACAATGCATCTTGCAAGGGATCTTTTACATCATACTTTGTGTGATAATTTTCCCAGATTTGCAGCACACTCCTCAAAGCAATATATAAATCTGAAATCACCATGAGGTAGAAAACACCTTTCAACAAATACCAATGCTATTTTTGTTGGCAGTACACATGATACATTTCACTTATCTCTGTAGGTGAGTAATAATAAGCACTAACATAATATTTTTATGATTTTCATTACCTGCTGCTTTTTATGCTTTCTTAATGTATCACTTTACCTGAAAGTTGAGAATCTGAGGTATTGGAGATTTATGAAAAGTAACAACTTCACTGTATCATGAGCCTGACTTTAATTTGAAATGTGAGCTAAGTGAGCACTGTTCTGATCTCTTTCTTGTACCTAGGATGATCCCCACTGAATTCTGCAGAATCATATGTTATCGTTGCTGTAGCACACAACATTTCAGTGAACCTCAAAGAGCAGGTATTACAGCCCAGGCAAAGCAAGCTTGCAGTATTGACATCTGTATGTTTCTGGATTGAGAGTCAGAAATGACAGGGGATCACCTGGGAGTTCCTTGTTGTACAATGTTACACTCATGTTAAAATTACCAGAGAGGAAGGATCAACAAGAAATAAAATGTTTTTTTTCAAGGCCTCTGAAATGCTTTCCTCTGGTTTGTTTTTTGGGGTTTTTGGTGGGTTTTGGGGTTTTTGGGTTTTGGGTTTTTTTGGTTGGTTGGTGTTTTTTTCTTTTTCCTAAAGGACTGAAGGCAACCACATTAAAATGTAAATTGGGATTGTTTCACTTTGTATTTGCCTTCACATTACTGTATCCTTCAGTGTTGGCTGCTCAAAGGCAGTTAGGAACGTAAATCATATTGACTTCAAAGAAAGATGGGCACTGAAATAACTTTGCAGATCTGGACCTCAGTACCTTTTCAGCAATGCTGTTTGAAATGGATGGAAAGGGGTGGAAAAGGCCACAACAAAAAGCAGAATCTCAGATAGTTTAAATGAGCAATGCTAAACTATTGTCAATTCAGTTACACCAAAAGAAAATCTGATCCTTTGAACATGAACTGAGTCTTCCATACTAAGCAGAACTTACTGCTTTCACTACACAGAGTAATAGGAAAAAAGCTATACAGGAGGAATTTAGGGGAAAAAATTATACTTTTTTCAAGTAGCACATACTTCGTTATAAGAAAACAAGTCTTATAGTATTGGTTGCACTCATCAACAGTTTCCAAAACAAATATATGCAATCAGACCACTAACAACCTGTCATTTCTAAGAAGTATGATTCTTTATCCTGTTGTATTCTGTATCAGATGTTTAAACTTTAAAAAATACTTCTCCAAGAAACATTTAAAAATATGTATTTTTTAATCTATGGAAAGTTTCAAGTATTGTAGCTGGTGAAAGAGTGAACTATTACTTATCACTCTACTTATTCTACATGTTAAGAAAAGAGGAGAAATATTGAATCAGAAAGCAATCAGTATGTCTGTGAGAGAGAGGGGAAAAAAATAATCACACAATCCTATTCCATTTTTTCCCTTTTTCCCCACAAAAGTAACAGCTTCAGTTATACCACACAATTGAAAGTATGTTTTCTGTTTTTTCAAATGTAATGAATTTAAATAACCATTTTGTTAGCCTCTAGTTAGCACCTAAAAACCTATTCCAGTGAGGACCCTGGGATTAAATTGTAAATGAGTGGTTGAGCAGTCCACAGCACTTGTCTGGGAAAGGGTGATGTTCGGTAATTACTTTTTTATCCCCTATGAGACAGTATGTGTAGAGCTCCCGGTCCAGAGGGAATGCAGCATTCTGCAGACCTCACCAATTTTAAAATGAGGTAATTTATAATAGATAATTCAGCAGGCATGCTGTAGAAGTGAGATTTTCACTGCAAATTGTTTTGTGAAATTCATTTTTTACTATGGTCGGTATTTTTTTCATCATGACACTTTCATAAACAATGATGCCTTAATATCAAAGAAATCTTTCACCCACAATCCCTTACACTAACATTGCTCCGGTTTTATAGGGAAGCTGTAGATTTTCTCACAGAGAGGACAGGGCCTTGATTTAAAAGCTACTAAATCCAACAAGATTATTAATTTCAGTGGATTCCAGGTAAGGAAAAAGACATATTATAAAATCACCTTACAAAATGACTCCTGCAGATAGAGGCACTATACAGGTCCCCATGTTCTGCAGTAGGACTTACAGCTTCATCTGTCCAGGGAGTACAGACAGCATGAGGAGGGCTCCTGCTCCTTTTCTCTAAAGTAAATCAGTGATCAACACCTAACAGAAAAAAAATATTCTGCTTCTTCGAGTTCACTTTAGTAACTGATACAGAAAGGAATGCTTGTAAAAGAATCTCTCTGCCCTGGTTTCAGCTGGGATAGAGTTAATTTTCTTTCTAGTAGCTGGTATAGTGTTATGTTTTAGGTTTAGTATGAGAAGAATGTTGATAACACACTGATGTTTTCAGTTGTTGCCAAGTAACGTTTACACAAAGTCAAGGACTTTTCAGCTTCTCATGCCCATTCAGCAAGAAGGCTGGAGGGGGCACAAGAAGTTGGGAGGGGACACAGCCAGGGCAGCTGACCCAAACTGGCCAAAGGAATATTCCATACCATGGGACATAATGCCCAGTATATAAACTGGGGGGGAGTTAGCTTGGCGGGGATTGCTGCTCGGGAACTAACCAGGTATCGTTTGGCAAGTGGTGAGCAATTGCATTGTGCATCACTTGTTTTGTATTTTCCAATTCTTTTATTATTATTATAATTATTATTATTGCCATTTTATCATTATCATTATTATTTTCTTCCTTTCTGTCCTATTAAACTGTCTTTACCTCAACCCATGAGTTTTACTTTTTTTTCTCTCTGATTCTCTCCCCTATCCCACTGGGTGGTGATGGGAGTGAGTGAGCGGCTGCATGGTGCTTAGTTGCTGGCTGGGGTTAAACCACGACACACACCCTGTGCAAGTTATATTTACAGCTGGATGCATCTGCAAGTAAAGTTCTCTGGCCAAGAATCTTCAGGCAAATCCTCTTTGAGTCGTACTCCTTCAGGCCTCTGGCAGCATGCTGATACCTGATTTCTGTCCTCTTTGACACTGCTTCTGAATTCATCATTGTGAGCTGAAGGTGACATAATGTACACACCAGGGGATAAGTGAAAGGAATCTAACTATAGAAGCAGCTTGGAGGTAATATAAATGGGAGGCAGTAATCTGGCCCAAAGGAAACAGCAATCGTTTCACGGGTATTTGCATCAGTATATTATCTTCAGCATCCTGGAGGTTAAATTCTCCCCCACAGGTAGCAAATTGCATTAGGAACTCCTCAGCCACAGTGTGGCTTCTCCCACGTGACTCCCACTGCTAACAAAACCTGTCTTTTGTGTACTTTTGAAGATTTAAAAAAAAGAAATCTCAAAATTAGAAGCCATCAAATACTTACTGAGATTACATTGGGTTGGGAAGATAGCAGGACACAGTGTGTTGTGAATGAAGGCAGTAACTCCAGACCATACCTTTGCACTGAACTAGCTCGTCTCAGCTGTGCTCCCCCACAGCCAGCTTAGATAGTCATCAATTTTGGCTTTAAATCCTTTGAGGCTCTTAACTTTGACTATTTCCCTTGACAACCTGTTTCCTAGGACTGTATCACTTTACATGGCAATAGTCTTCTGAATATCAAGCCTGCGTCTCTTTCCTCAATTTTCATTTCATTATCCTATGTTAAAGAAAGGTTAATTCCCTGACTCGCTATTGGTTGTCACACACACAGTGTTTGCATGCTATTGCTAAGCTTCCTCTTAGGTCCCTTTGCTTCCAAAGGGTCACTGCCAGAAGATATGGAAAAGACCTTTAAGTTCATCTTACTTATCCCTTTGGCCATACAAAAGTACTCCCTGTAATATATACGTCACTGCTCCATTTGGTTCAATTTAAATTGTTTCACACAATAGGATTTCTGTTCCTTCCCTTGGGAAGCTATTTCACAGCCAATAGAGCAGCGTCTCCCTTGGACCTCCTGAGAAAAAGTTTCTGTTTTAAATGAAGGGCCTGGTTCCTTGCTACGGCCAGGCAGCATTTGATTTTTTCAGTTCTGTTTGTTTCCTGATCAGTTCTTTCAAGGAAAGAGCAGAAGGAACTTTACGGGAACACGAGAAAAAGAAGCCCTGCAGGGTTATCCCTGCCCAGATGCCCTACTATCTGAGAGTGCCTGGAAGGGACAAAACACCACAAACAATGAGAAGATGGCAGAAAGGCAGCTCTCCCTAACCATCCTCTTCTCCAGGGCAGTATGCGGGAACAAAACAAACCCAAGCCCAATCCAACTAAACAAGAAATGTAGGTTACAAATGCAATTCTAACCTGTATCTCCTCAAGCTGTGAAGCAGCCTCCTACCTTTCCCACACCAGGACAGCCCAGGAACTTCTCCAATTTACTCTTTAGGTGTTATCACCCCTAACAGGGCACAAGTTACAAAGACACTTTAGCTGCTTCTCCAGCTGGCCAGGTAACTGGACACTTGTGGCTGAACTGGACGTCCCCACAAGACATTTTGTCACTCAGAAGCTTTACCCCTAGACCACTTTGGTTTCTCTCTCCTCCTGTCCACAGTCTTTCATCCCAGGCCACAGGCGCTCTCCATTTTTGGATCACTTCCATTTTTGTCTTTGCCAACCCAGCCTGCCTTAAAGTCCCTCTCTCACAGCTTTTACAGCAGCAGCTACACCACTACTATCAGGACTCACCTATGTTGCTTCAGTGTTCCTGTGGCTTTGGAGTGGTGAAACAGAGCTCACCATGAGATTATGCCAGTAACTGAATGCCCAGCATTGGGATAGATGTGTGCAAGAAGAGAATTGCTATGGTTAAGGACATTATGATTTTGAGATATCAGATCTAAGTGTGTGTATATATACACACACAGATATTTATATATAAAATAATGCTAAACAACCCTTTAAAAAAGCAAGTTCTTAGGATATCCTAAGCTTTAATTTGACAGTTACATATCCTAACTAGCTAGATCCATACCTGTTTTGAAAAAGGCAGGGTGCTTTGACTTCATAGGTTAACCATCCCTTTAGTGAATGATGAAATTCAGCCCTATGTTACAAGAAATAGGAGTTAAAACTCAGCTCCCAAATTAAGTATACATCAAGCTGATAGATGTAGTCATAGATAACCCACACAAGAATTGTGACTTTCTGACATAAGTAACTCTAAACTTACATCAGTAAATGTGAGAACTGTCCTGAAAAAAATATTATAGCTCATCTCTAACTTTTATGTGGTTGACTATCACCTGTGTTCAGGGTTCCTCTATATCTAAAATATATATCAGCTCTGAATAGGCAAGTGAAACTTCAGTCTTAGTCATATAAAAAAAAAGAAGTTATTTATATTCCTCTTGAAGTCTCATCTAAGAATGAGGATATTTTTTTTCTCTTTGTCTTGCAGGTTCAGGCACAACAACCTTCTCAGCTTCGCTAATTAATCTTGCCCCAGCTGTTGACTCCACAGGTGATGAGACTCTCCCTTGTCACCTAGGAAATACAGCTTCTGTAATAGAGAAAGGTTTCCATCTGTGAGAGTCTTAAAACCTCTATTAAAAGTTTAAAAAAAGTTCTGGAGACCTTGCCCATGTAATTGAAGAATATTGGAACTTGAAAGTTTTGAAGTATAAACTACTAAAAGCTGTTTTGTTTTATTTGTTTGTTTGTTTTATCCAGCTCCCTTTTCAAGCCGAGGTAGCAACAACTGCTTGGTGAATAACTTTTTTGCCGTGTGCCATGCAGTCATTTAACTGCTCCATCAGAGTTTTCAGTTAGCAAACTGTCCAGCTTCCTGGAAAAAAATATCACTTTCTTGTTATCTCCTAATTGAACAGTATGTAATGAAAATGGTTCCATTACTAGATATTTGTTATTTTTTCTATAGCAACTAGAGGGAATGCTTTCCTCAGGGAAATACCGTAAGGATTCTTTGCTACACTTATGGTGAAAACAGAGAGTACGTGGGGATTCGCACCCAGCCAGATGAGTTGATGATGAAGCTCAAATAAGCCTTTGTGACATTTTGCCGGTATTGATAGGATGTTTTCATTTATCTTCCTCCTACACTGTTCATTAGGAATTGATTTCCAGCAAACATAGCTTGAGAAAGCAGCCTGAATAGCCCACAGAGTGAGCACTATTGCTGGGGTTTATTACAAGCAGACCATAAGGTCAGCATGTTTATTCCATCGGTCGTTTGCTTTGATCAGGGACAGTAACACAGTCTGACTGAAGCTCTGAAGACCTGGCAGTGACAGGGCTGCTGGTGGGTGGTGACAGCTGTTTATTACACTGACCATAGCTGCAACCCTCAAATAGGTGTTTCTTCCTCCCAGTTGTAGCTGTCCTCCCTCCCACCTCACGTCTTTTCTCATGTTCACTCCAATTTGCTGTGGCCCTCCCTCCTGCCCCCAGTTTGTTTCTACCACTCTGGGACAGGGTTCTGAGGGTGCTGTAATATCGCTAGTGACTGCCGGGCTTCGCGTTTCTGCTTTAGCACTGCTTGGCAATTTGTTTTTGCTAGCAGAACTCCTGTGTGCACAGACGGAGTCAAACCAGGGAGGAAATGGGATCAGTTATTCTTAGGTAGATTTGGAGGGTTTGGATTTTGAAAGCAGTTTTTTTGAGGATAACTAGGACAATTTGAAGATAACTGGGGAAACTTATTTGGAGCCAGAGGAAGAAGTCCAAGGTAGTCAAGAGCAGCTCACTGACTGATCTAAATGAGTCTACAGTTGCTGTGTAGAAGGCCAGACATTTGCCTGGAGGTCTGTGAAGATGCCATGCTGTTGCACATGCTGATAGATGCAACAGGGGATAGGCTGTTCTTGTGCCCTGAAAAAAAGGGCAGAGCACAGCTGTGCTCCTGTGGCTGAGAACTTTACCCTCTCCCCCCACAGCCCCCAGGACAAGGTGGCCTTGTATATCCAGCCGGCTGGGAGCAATCCCTGGGGCAGACTTATGCCCCAGACGATGCCTTGGCATAACCAAAACTATGCCAGGGCTCATGCCAATAATTAAGCAGAATGGATGGTCACATATCAACACCTCAGCCTATATCCCTTCCGTATTTAGTTTATTAGCATGTGTGTAGTCAGTAATTCAGGCATAGTGTCCTTGACAGAGAGATGCTGGGGTAAGAACTGATAGTTTCTTGGAATACTAAAGGTGGAAGAGTGCTTAAAAAGTTGTTTGGTCCATTCCTGTGCCCCAGGACAGACTCTGTACTTGGCAAATTTGTTCTCAGTAACATGATCTTTGGTGGTGTCATCACCCCTAAAAGGTATAGAAAGTATAATCTCGAGCTTTCCTCCCATATCATAATTGCTAAACTATTAACCATTCTTGTTGCTTTCCTTCTTTAAGTAGTATAAATCCTTCTCAAACTGCAGTACGCAAAATTGCCTGCAGCGCTCCAGCTGAAGTCTTACCAGTGCTGAGTAGAGAAGAATTATTTCAGTGGTTTTTATATACTATATTCCTGTTCATGCATTCAAGTAGATTTCTTGCCTTTCTTACAAGTGTAACAATACTGACTCCTATGTAGTTTCCTATTCAATCCCTTAGAAGATCTCTTTCTGCAGAGTTGATACCCCACCAGTTAATCCCTGACCTGTTTTTGCCTGGCAGATTATTCCTTTCTAGGTGAGGTGTCTCCCTCTTGTCCATATGGAGTAGTATATGATTGTTTTTCAAAGCAAGTTATCAAGATTAGTTTGAATTCTAACTCTGTTCATCAATGTGGAGAAGTTCTTAAAAATGCACCCAGAAAGCAGTTATCAATGGTTCATTGTTAAAATCAAAAGAGATACTGAGTATGAAACTACAAGAAAGGTTAGGTCTGTTAAATATTTACAGTAGTTAATAGGGATAATAAAAAGACGGGTAATAGAAACAGTTTCAAACTGATCCTACCTATATATTCATACAGAACACATTTCCTTATTTGCTTACAATAACATCATGTGTGGTTCTCCTGCCCATGAGCCCTCATACTCTGCTTTCAGTTGAAATTAGATCAGTTCAACATGGTCTGTGCACAAATCCACCTTGGCTTTTACCCATCTCCTTATTGTCTTTTCAGTGCTTCTAAATGGTCTGTTTGATTATTTATTCCAGAACTTTTCCGGGGAATTAAAATTAAGCTTACTTGTGTGCAAAATTCTCTGGCTTCTCCTTTGCTTATACGGTTTTGCTTGTTGGCAAAACGATACCAGATAAACAATCGTGTTTTCTACTCCAGAATAAGACTGATCAGTGAAAAAGCTTATCAAGCGTAAGAATTAACTTAAAATTAATGAAAATCTAATGGGTGAACCATCTACCCCTGTTCAGTTGGGATTAAACACAGGCAACAATTGAACTAAAAACAAGCTAGAAGGGTGTTTTTTTCTTCTCTCTTGAAAATGTTCCCAGATATGAAACAGAAATCCAAACTCTGTGCCTGCTGCATGTGACTGACATAGGTGATTTACAAAAGGATGCTGCTATAAAGCAAAATCCAGTTCCCTTTGGCAAAAGTAATAATTCAAAATATCCTGAGATATTAACCGAATTTCTGGATTCCGAATAAAAATGATGAACTAACAAAATATACCATCAAAAGATGCAAAAGCAGTAATTAAAAATTGTGCCAGATCTTCCAGCCACACAGGAGAACAGATTGAAGACACAGGCATCTTAGAAGAATTGGTCATATTTAGAAGAATTGATTCACATTTGAAAAGCTTCATAAAAACAAAATCAAGTAGAACCTATAGGAAGAGACTGTTACTCTGAGAGCTTAAATGTGCTACTTAGAAGATAACACTGTTCTTAATGAAAAGCACAAGTTGGAGATTCTATGGAGAAAATAGCAATAAACTTGATAGAATAATACCCCATCGGCTTGCAAAGTGCACCCAAAGGAACACTGACCAAGCTAACTGAAATTAAGGCAGCCATTAAACATTTTTTTTCAGTATTATGTATTACTCCCAGATAAACAGAGCTCATATCGATGACATCAACTGCAAATTACAGTTCCCTGTTTTCATATCATGATTGTAAATCCTTTTTTTTTTTTTTTAATTCTGCTGCTGCTCCTTATTTATTTGGGATTCCAGGAAAGGCAAATCTCCAGGGCTAGATTGGTATCAGATCCATTTCAGTAAAGCAGTTGAAAGGTAATTGCTCTGTTTCCTACTTTCTTTTCAAAAGGAAAAAAAAAAAAAGATACTACTTATCATTGAACCTACATGATGACATTTCTTATATATTATATGAAAATATCTGGCCTACTGAAGGAAGTTATCATTAGTGTATCATGTAGTGACAAACAAACCTCATGAGGGTAACGTGCAGTTCTTATCAATTCCCCTGTGGTCAGAGTTGTATTTCCTGTGCCTAAATTCATTATAGAAGTAATTTTAATTAAAAAAAAATAGAACAAATTAAAAAAAATATTGCCTGATACAAAAACAAACTGAAAAGGGAAAAGAACAATTCCATATTAAAACATCAGGTCAGCATTTTAAATTAATCAGTCTGAAAGACAAGTGTACCTGTTCACAGTAAGGGAATGAGACAAGCGTAATTTGATGAGATGGTCATATTTTAGCAGTGGAAATAATTGGATTCTTTACCTGAGTTTTAGTACACACACCAGATGGGTAGATGTGGGAGATATGAATAAACATAGGAAAAACAGCAGAGACCTATTTGTACAAATAATGATTTAGGTGTCATAGACCTTTTCATTCTCCCACGCTCGACTCCTAAACCTATTACAGGCTGAAAGGAGAATATAACCTGTGTACACCATCAAACTGTAATGAAAAACAGCTTGGGCTGACAGGTAAGAGAGGGCAGGGGGAGCCTTTCGGATGCGTATATAGAGATTGTCATGGCTACAAAAGGACAGAGTATGGCAAGCACCAGCATCTAGTAGGAACTGTGAGAACCCATAGGAATTTTTCCAGTCAGAAGTACTAGGAAACATAGTTAATTAATCCTAATAATTGTTTATTTTCACAAATAAGAAGTTCAATATTTTTTTTGTTTGCTAAGCCAAAAGCACATTTTTCTAGATTCTTCACCCCCCCCAAGAGATTGTGAGCCTTAGGTGTTATTTGACTACTGACAATATTGATCAATTGTCAGTTTCTTAGCACAATAAGATAGATACAGCACTAAATATTTCTTCTAATGAAATAGATGATTAAATAGAGAAAAGATCAGAAATATTAAAAGTAAAAATTTTTAGAAATCTTACACTAGAAGCTTAGATTCCTCATGAGAAGCTAGGAGGACACAGCACTTCACTTTGCAAATCACCCAGTGCCTCTGAAACTTTCTCGTAAGCATTATTTGTCTCTTTTTCTTGCCTTTCCTATTGGCACAAGGAGAAGGAAGGATGACAGAAAATGGCTAGAAAAATCTGAAGGGTTTTTTTTAGAGATCCAAGTGAGTACTTACAAAAGGAAAAGATAATGCATGGAAGCAATCACCTTCTGTCCACCGCTCACTACTCTTTTTAGTAATTTCTTACTAGCACGAGCGAAGTTGTCTGCTGGGGAGGGAAAGTGTTAGGCATTGGGCACTTAGTATTCCCCTCGTTACCTCTCTCCTCTTCTATTATGTGGACCACAGAAAACAAATAATATTCTCTCTGGTACACGTAAGATATGTGCATCTTAAGAGATTTTTTTTGTGTTAGCTCTGTCTGAAAGCATAAACACGTTTAGCATGCTCCCTTTGATATTCCCGTGGAGCTTTTCAATGACCAGTTTCACATTTGGTAGTTTACCATTGGAAAAAGAATACACATGCTCAGTAATGCCTTAAAATAGCTCTCCCTTATTCCAGGCCCAACATTGACATCAAAATTGTAGTAACACATTAAAACAATCCATTAATTATTGTTTATTCACTGGCAACTCTATAGTGGAGTATAATTACTTTATATACCACTATTCCCATGGAATACATAACAGAGCTCTAATTTGCCATTAGCATTTTCCCCCCAATTCATCTAGCACTGAGGAACATAAAAATACATACGGGATTACACTCTGGCCATTGCAAATACCATGTATTTTCCCTATGGGAGTGCAGCCCTGACTGCTGTGGAGAAGTGGCATTGTCTGCGGCTCACTCCTGCGCCTCACCTGCTCTCTGCAGTTAAGCTCAAGATGGAGTCAGGCAGGTGCTTTTACAGACCCTGTGTGTTCACCTGCTCGGCCAAGAGCTGAGCCTGGCAGGAGCCTTCTCTTTTCACCTCCCAAGATTTTGTGGTGTTTTACCAGACAAGCAACAGAAGTTTGAAATGAAGAGGAAAGGAGAGTAGGCATGGCTAGTTCCTCAAACCTTTTTTTCCTTCCAACCAAAATCACTCCAGCCTTTTAAAGGCTGAGATTCAGTCTTTAATAATTTCTTTTTTACTCCCATTTAAGAGAGCAAGGGAAATGAGCTACCACGCATTTCACAAGGATATGTTCAATAATAGCATATATGGCATTGTAATAGATTTCCACTAAGGGTATCAAAGCGTGAGGACAGAAGGGACCTCTGTGGAAACTCCAAGGTTAAGGTTTCTGAGAGATGTGGAAGCTCATTTCTGCAAGGCGTTTTTGCTTTCCTGTGTATTTAGTTCAAGGAATAAGGGCCTTGTCGAATCTAAGAAGGAGCAGAGAGAATACAGGGGAGGCATAAGCAGGTAGCTACAAGTGTGTTGCTGCCACCCATGCAAACAGGTTGGAGTACATTTGCTTGTTAAAATATTGGAAGTGAGTGATGGTGCACAGGCAAGATTAATCCCAGAACAAGCACTATGCAGGAAAGGTCTCTTCCGAAAAAGTGGGGGGTTTAGATTGATGTTGTCCAGTGGTACCACTGCGTAGATTTTGGGTTTCTGGTAGGAGCTTAGAATACTCTGCCTTGATTTGTCTGGGTGATTTTACTCAACATTCTGCTCAGAAGAGAAACCAGAACACTCCTGGAACTGGTTGTTCCTCACTCAGGACATAGTCGTATTTCTCAAACCATCCACAGCTAAGAATACACCTAAAATGCACCAACCAAAAGTTTTGGTAGCTGTTGTTTCTTCCTACCAAACCAACTTTCCTGCATCTGCAGGACAAATACTGCACATGCAGCACAGATAAGAAAGCCCCACTTCTGTACTTACTGTGCCACGCAACGTGGATCTCGCTGCAACATGGAGCCAGGCAGTGGAGATTACTCTTGCTGAAGATACCTTCTTCCTGGAACCTACTGAAGTTCATTAAGGAGAAGGTTAATCTGCTCTGCATGTCTCTGAATACTATTTTCTTGTAAACTGAGCTGAACAGAGCCAGATGATAAAAATAGTCTCCTGTGTAGGTTTTTGTAAGAGGAATGATTTCTATCTAAAATCATTATTTTTGCGCTTTGTTGGAAGTGGATTGCCTGTTCTGACAATTAAATGTAAAATGGACTTCTCTACATGCCTTATAGTTTAGAAATGTGTTTCTATAATGGCTTTGGCTCATGCACTTAAAATCTGTATAAAGATTGAATCAAGCTTCTATTTTATTAAGATATCTTGCTAAAAAAATTCTGCAGCAAATAGTAATTTTCTAAAGCATTAAATTGCCATTTTAAAGAGATGGTTTCAGGTCAAAGAAGTGTATTTGTAACCTACTACAAAACCACCACCTTAATTGACTAAGAAGGCAGTATTTTAAAAATCTATGACCAGGTAGCCCAAGTATGATCACTGAAATTTTATGGGTGTAACTATAGTCAGAATTTGGTCTCTTGTTTATTTCTCTGCCATACATATGTTTTGCATTTCTCTCAGCTTGGATAACAAGCCTAGACTTCTGAGTTTCATATTCTTGTTTGTTGATTTAGTCCAGCAATTTTGTGCTTACATTGCAAGACAATTTTTCTCTTAATTCTCTTTCCATTAGAATGTCTAAAAAAAGGAAATACTTCTGTTGGTTCTAGATTCTATTAAAGGCTAAATTTATCCAAATGGTTAACCAAAACTGACCTTATGTTCCCATTCAAAGTTTAAACATGCTCCTAGGATTCTTTATATTTATGATTCACTTGCTCTCTTAATTTTACATCTTGGAGTTCTCCAGGTTGTAATGCTTGCCTCAACATTGAAATGAATAGAAAAGTTAGCACAGTTTTACTAACTAATGATTTCCTGGAATAAAAAGAACCTATAATATGAATAATGCTGTACTGCCTTTAGGTGGTGATTAATAGGAACCTCATCTGGCGTTTTTAAAATCATATCAGGTAAATCCTTAGGAGAAAGTCAGGGGGATTTGTGTATCTTCCAGTTAGGTTTTAACATGGACATTAATTGCTTTTAAGTAGAATATTCATGGGTTGTCACATTTCCATCTGACTACCTTCAAGTGTAAGTTGCCTTCACACTGTCCAGATCCCATTATGGTTTTTAAGCCAAGTTAATTTTCTCAGAATTTGGAAAAGTCCCCCACCCAAATTAACACCAACAAAAACCCCTGCTTGATATCCTTCTGCCTTCTTTTCCAGGAGAATCTTCTTCCAGGTACTTGCCTCACCGTCCTTTATGCAATGCCCTTTACATTTCATGCAGTAGCACTCATGCCCTCTACTTTCCCCTCCCAATCATCCAGCCCCTACAGACTGGGGCCCCCTTTTAGCTACCAGTGTCTGGGCTTGACAAGGAGCTAGATGTATTCATGTTGTGTCTGCAACAAATGTGAAAATAAGCTCATTGTTTTGGCCTCTGAATTAGTCCCCTTTATAATACTGCAACCAGACATATGTGTTTTTCATAGCATCTATCATGATAGCATGAAAGCGTTTCATAATACTAAAGATTTATCAAATGTATTGCTAGGAGGAAGATTTTTCTTTTCTTGTTCTTTTAATCCAGTTTGTTCAAATAAAATAAGCTGCTGGCAGATTGCTTTATGTTCCATTTGGCTATTAGTTGGCACATGCCTATTTCAGTAGAAGAGTTTTGTTGCGCACACTAAAACTGGGAAGATTCAGGCTCAACCAGATCTGTTGTAGAATTCTGTTCCATAAAAATCCTGTGGTTTTTTAGCCCTCCCCAAAATTTTCTTCTCATCTCTCAGCAGGATACAAGCTGGACTCCATCAGATCCTGTTTTTAGTGATGAGTAGGAAACATTGATGGGGAGACAGAAAGAGAAATAATTCTCCACAGAGATCATAATAAGGAGCTTGACTGCCATGAAAATCTGATTGGCAGCCAAGGCAGGTGCCAAGCATATGTATCACAAATTCGTGCTGGTTAGCATCAGCCCGCATTTGCTGGGAGAAGGCTTTGTATTGTGCACCAGATACAGCTAGTGCCCATCCCTGGACTAGCTGTAAGTCAAATGCTTCCTTACCATTTCTCATGGGAAAACATCAATACTTGAAAACTTGTGACAAATAACTGGAAATTACTGGATCAAAAGGCACAAGAAATCTAATTGTACAGAACTCAGCACTCAGTTTCCTCTTGTCCTGAACTTTCAGAGTGAACTGGAATATAACCTTGTTGCTTTTTTAGGCAGAGGTTGCAAGCAGCCATGAGAGTCTGTTCTTCCTCACAAATGCCGTTGTTACGTGGACCCAAGGTTTTCGTGTGGAAAGGTTAGAAAGATGTTTACAAAAGCACAAAGATATTATGAGGTACTGCTATCTTGTTACAGCAGACAAGCCTCTAAAGGGCATATCCCTGTTAAAAATAAAGCTTTTCAATTTGGTCTTCAAGATCGATCTAGGAATTTAATGAAACCCAGTGATCATCACTTTGGTTGCTTTTTATAGCTGATTAACCTGGAACCAACAAATGAATAGCCCATTACATATGTGTTTTAAAAACAATTAATAATACTGTAAGTAAAGTCATCATAAGGATATAAACTCAATACAGAAGTCAGAGAAAAGGAACCACTAATTCTGCAGAGAACTGACTAGTTTCACTCTCTAAGTACAGAACAAATAAATGAAAAAAGCTGGGACATATGTTAGATTTGTACTATCCTGTAATTTCTGAAGATTAAAATACTTTAATATTCAAATGTATGAAATTTTGTTTAACTTTTATTAGGCTGGTATGTACTTGGAAAGAAGCTGGTGTGTCACCTCAAGGAAACAAGCAGTTTTCTAAAAATAAAGATATTTATTCCATTCTCTGAGTGGTTTTCCTTTTTTTTTTTTTTGGTTAAAAAGACCTATTTTTCTTTTTCCCTCATCAGATACTTAGGCTTTGAAATATGATGTTAAAAAGCATGAATATTCACTTTTCTGCTAATTGTCCTCTACAAGGAAAGAAAGGCAAGTCGACTGATCTCTTTTCAGTTTTCCAATTTTTAATCATGCATTGGATCAGCTCCTGTTTTACTAAAACTTGTCTTACACAAGAAACTGTAGCAACTCCTTTTGGTTCAGTATGGTAACTACAGAAGTACAAGGTTCACAAGGGAGGATTAGACACTGCGCTATTGAACACTGAGATGTTCAAAATTTTGGCCCCTGGCTGCCCAGAGGAATTTTTAACCCCAGATTTGGCACCCTATCTGTTCCTTGGAGAGCGGTGTGGGTTTGTAGAAGCAGGTACACAGAAGCCAACAAGTTGGCTGCAGAATCAGGTAACACTAGCCTGCAGGAAATTGGAGAACAGGGACTCAGATATTTTTCCTCCAAAATGTACTATGTTTCTAATTTTGGACGGGATAGAAATACACCTCTTTCACAGCCATGAACCCCTTCTTGGACTGAAGTGTCTAAGTTGAGTCAATCTTAATTTTTTTTCCCCCAGAAACAGAGGAAAGAATAGCGGCTGTTGTCCTTCTTCCCTCAAGCAGAAGTTTAAAAATTCATTGGGTAGATAGAGATTGAGAGTGTTTCAAAACCACAATGGCCTTCATATTAACCTGGGATACTTAGAGGCACATCCCTTCTGAGTGAATATAGAAATATATTAACAAAGAGGAGAAACAGGAGAGATGAAATTTACCCATTCCACATCTTACAAGCAAGGGAAACTTTCTGAGGGATGACGTTTCCATGTTCAGGTCCCAACTGCACACTGGGCAAAGGGGTGTCCCTGACCGGGAGGCTCCGATGCCCTCGCTTGCTGTTGTCCTCTGCTCTGCAGGAGGGTTGACTTGCTGGACCTGGGGAACCCCAGGGCTGGGGTTTGCTGCCAGGATCCCAATACGGTGGAGCTGCATGGAAAGTTCAAATGCTCAGAGCAGGCCGAGAGGATCAAGCCCACATATGACAAAAGCTTGAAAATGCTGCTTTGCGAATCACGGATAGGAGGTGAATTGTGCTGGTGACAGTTTGTGCAGCATGTATGTGGCTGTGTAAATGTTCAAAGGTGAAAGTGCATTTGCTGGAGGAAGTGCTGATGAAAAAAGAGCTATATGTGCATTTAAGTGACAGTAGTGTGAAGTTTAGAAACCAAACACCTATGATGATACCTAATGTTGCATTTAGGGATTAAAAGTGGTGTTTAGACTCTCAAATCCCCCATTTTCTTTGAGATTTTTTTTTTTTAATGAGAATAAAAATCACTCAAAGCAAATTAAGAGTGAGATTTTCAGAAATGCCTTGCACTGACTTAGAAAAATAAGATAAATACCACATCAAACAACACAAAAAGAATAGGGCCACTGGCCTTTCTGAAAATCCCCTGTCTTCAGGAAACCACAGAGCCCTGCTTTTGGTAACACTCTGCATTTCTGTGCCTAAAAAGCATACCTGAAATGTAAGACAAAATGCTTTCCTTTTTGTTTTGTTTAAAAGCTATACATCCATATTTCAATATGCTTTTTCTTCCAGTGTTCATGTACCTTAAAGTCTGACTCAGGAAGTTCTTGTCACATTAAACATTAAAAGTTATTACTTACCCAATGACCATTAGTATGAGAATATATATCATTAATTATGAAAATTAATCCATCTGCCTTCTGGGTGCTGAGCTGTTATGTTTTTCAGTTCTGCCACAAAGGGCTGAAAGTGAAGATTTTCACAGGGACATAGTGGACCAGGTTCTGGAATTATAGATGAGAAAATATAATCAAAATCAAAGAAGGTGGCAACACTGTGAATATAAATTAGAGAAATTAATTCAGTTATGGGCCTGCAGGTCACACAATGGATCTTCTTCCAGTAAAATAAATAAATAAATAAAGTGTTTTCTGTGGGTTTTTTTTTTTTATTTGGGAGGGAGGTCTGCAGTCTATAAGAAGTTAAAAGTAAAGACCATCAAGAAATGTGGATAGAAATTCCTGTGTTTCCTCCATTCAAGTCTTTTACCCTCTTGTTTGTGGGATGAGTGGGTGAAAAAGAAATCAGTGCATGTTTCATTCTCATATCCAAATGGGAAATCCAAAAATGGATTGCTAAACTCCAGGAAAGCAGTCTGCTGGACAGAAGACATGCTGCCTCTAACAGCTCAGAGAAACGTCATGGGATTGAGTACAAATAAGGTGGCAAAATCCAATCCACAAGCAGGAGACAGACAGAGCGAGTTCAGGCCACACAAAGGGTAAGTCTAGGCAAATGCACCTACCACCATAGGCTAAATCATTCCATTTTAAAAAACAATATGTGAGAACAAAACAACATTGCAGGGCTGAGAGTTTTACTATATCCCTTCAGAGTGGACAGTTTCCAATTATTCCTACTGGGGAAGGACCTTCTCCATTGCCCCCTGGGGACAGAAGTTATTTCAGCTACTTACAAAATTATTTTTATTGTTTACATATTGCATTATATGTAGTATATTCTATAATTACATATTTTAAAATTATTTTGGTTTTGGCAGCCAGTGGAAAATGTCCTGTGCTCTGAAAGAGAGGTCAATTTTAGCACATTATTTGCCTGAGCTTAGGCAATTCTGGCCAAGTTTGTAGGGCCATTTGGGATAAGAAGCAAGCTCCTTTTTTTCTAGGGCTACTTAGAAACTAAGACTACCTATCAAACCTACCTGACGTCCTATCAGATGACTTGAGTCACCAGTCGCGTGAAAGTTTTCACCACCAATAGTCCTTCGGCAAGTCCGTAGGGGGCATATAGCTTTCATTACAGAAAAGAGGGTTGAAAGTAATTCTTTATAAAGGCCCTAGATCCCAAGCAATTCCAGCTTCCAGCATGAGACTGGATTAAAAAAACCGAGCAGCCAGTGGTTTTGGGTGATCTAGTTCGCAGGTTTTTTTTAATTCTCCTGTTGGTAATGTTGCATTTCAGCAGTTCAACAGATGAATTTATACACTTTCCTCCTTTCATGAACACTCATGGAGCTGCAGTGTAGCAAAGTGAGGATTTTTTCCTGATAGTCCTGCAGTCAGCTTATCTTTGGACTGTTAAAACTCTCCAACCTGGAATTCACAGTTTATTTCCTTTACACATTGTGGCCTTGGAGTTTATTCAGTCCCTGGCTGAATTAGTTCCTTTTTAAAAATGAAGTGCTCTAGGCTAATCATTTAAATAAGCAAAGAGCCACTTGAGCGTAAAGAATACATTTCCAGCAGGAAAGCTGATGGAAGTTATTTTTTCTGAATCTCTCTTAAGATGACTCAGAAGATAAACAAGTGCTATGAACCTGCCTGTGTGAAGGTGGGTAGCAGGGGCCTTCGTATTAACAGCATTAACTTCTGCACAGGACCAAAGGAAGAGTCCAAACTGGAGGACTGGGATGTTGCTCTGAGACCCTCTTCCACCTGCCCTGCCTTGTGTCTAATCAGTTTATTACAAGGTATTACAGCTCTAGAATCTAATAATACCACCAAGGCATTTAATGACGGAAGTTCTTAAATTACTTTTTTTAAAGGCAAATTGTTTGTTCAGGCAGATAAAAATTATTTTTTTTTTCATTAAAAACCTGCTCAGGTGGGCTATGCTGCAGCTGCACTATGCTTCATTTTGTCTGGAGGACTACAAAGACAAGGAGATAAGCAGGAGGTAGAGTGAGGAGAGAACAAATGGCAAAGCACCACAAAGTCAAAACGTAATTATAAGAGCTTGATCCTGAAGCTACAGAAATCAAGTGTCTGTAGCGTCCTGACCTGTCAATCTACTTCTAGAGCCAAAGCCTTACAGTGTAGGTATGTCATACACATGAAATTTGACATTTCTGAAATAAAAACATTCTGTGTGTTATTTGTACATAAGGCGCTTTCTGCTTGTTCATAGCATTCCAGTGCAGACTTCTGACTGATATTTTTAAAAGCTTTGTTTTGAAATTTTAAGAGACCTTCAAACTGGACTTTGGTAAAATGAACTGAATTACTCTAATTCCCTGTACTTACCAGCTGACAGCTGAATACCCACTTGATCATATCACAGAATATACCTCATTTTCTTCCTCTGAGCAATTTATTTCATTGTCAAAGTCATTAGAATATGCCTGCTAATAAAAGATGCATTCTCTATTGTATATGCAATCCTATTGTTTGAAGTTAATACAAGCCTGTTTGAAAACAGCAGTTTCCATAGGAACAGTTTTCCCAAATAAATCTTACATGGAGAAGTATGTCATAAATAATTGGTCCTGCCCTGAGGGAACCATTAAACACCCAAAGAAAATGCATGGGTAGAGACAGAGAAAAGAACAGCTATGAGAAAGGCATAAAATGATGGCAAATTGGGAAAAGTACATATTTTTTGCCTATTCAGAATTCTTTTCAAAGTTAAAAAAAGATATGAACATCCCTTTTTTTTGGAACCTTGCTGGTATTGAGTAGGAGTCCATATTTTACCTCTTAGGATCTTAGTTGCGTTCAAGTTACACTCCCTGCAAATCTCCTTAAATTATATGTTGAATGACAACTTGTTTTTAGTTTATCCATTTATAGTGCACACTGCCTTTTTAACCAACAAGAAGAATATATGCATGCTTGCAGTACATCTTTAGAATGTAAATTTTAAAATGTATAAATCCTATGTAACATCTTATAGAAAGGATAAACATTATAACATCTTCTCAGACTGCAATACCTCAGGAAAGAAATGTGCTTGCATCCAATAAATAACTAGTCTCCCTGGAGAACACGATGTAATGGACATTTTCACTGTCTAAGACTCTCCTTGGAAAACTAGAAAACATAAGTTTGCTCTCCTTTTAAAGCCAAAGAGAGTTCAGTGGACAAGTACCATAACCAGAGAAACGCTGGTATTTGACAATGCCTGTAATATAACAGGGACCCTCAGTAGTGGCTCAGCAAGCAGGTGTTAGGTGCTGTTTATGGGTAGGGATGTAAAGGAAGGGCCTCAGGCACCTGTTTCAGGTGATGCTTCAGGAGTTGTGACTTTGGTTACTTAATTTTATCTGTGCAAATGGAGATGATTTTTCTTCTCTTCAGCAACAGACTCGAAAAGCGTTACCTGAGTCACAGTTTCCAAGCTATAAGAAAACTCTGAGTGTATGTTTAAGTAATTGTTTGCTTTGAATTATATTTTAATTCTGGTTAGTTTTTGACAGTTATAAGCTCGGTCTGGAAGCCTCAGCAGCAATGGCCAAGGCAAAGAGCTGCCAGCTTGACTAAAAGCTCTGGACAGGATCCAGATCCAGCTAACTTCTGTAGGCGTGCGATTTAATTTCCTGAGCTTTTGTCCTTTGCCATGACTTCAGGGTGGACAACACAAGGGTATCGCTTTGTAAAGATGTGCAGCTTGCAGGAATCCTTGTCTAGAGAAAAGAGCATCTCCATTAAATGAGAAAAGCGGAGTTTTCTGTTTCTTACTGATGAGCTAAATTAGGTAGCAAATAATTGAGAAGGAAATTAAACAGGAGTAAAAATACCATTTACCAAAATATCTTTCAGGGTCAGCTGCCAAGGAAATGACTCCTATTGTGCTGCCATTTATAATAGTGGGTCAGCTGGCTAAGCTGTCTGGCTAGGTAAAAGAAATTCATCAGCTCAGTTAAAATATATAACTAGAGCGTAAAGTATCTGAAGTGATCTGTTACATCGTCCTGAAAACCTTTTCCTTATGACAATGCGTAATGACCCTAAATTGTTGAATGTCTCCTCTACTTATGCAACTGAGGCCTGCAATTATATTCTTTTTCATTTGGAAACTTGACACATTTGGTCAGCCAAAGCTCTAAAAGAAAGTTATATGCAATATAAGGTTGAATTATGCTATTCAGTAACGAACTGGCCTCCAAGCTCCTCATTCAGTGCCCCATCACACTGGAGCCTTCATTCGTATAAGGCCAGATTGACTTCATTGGATTTACACTGATTTACACCACACAAGAGTTTAGTTCCACCTGCTAATAACTGTCGACACCTTTTGGTGGAAAAATATCCAGATAAGCCGCAGGGCAGACTGGAGGAATAGGACACGGGATGTGTGATGTTGATGGTGGACCTTAGATGGTGGTGCATAGGACAGTCAGTGATTGTGAACTCAGAATGGAGTTTGGAGCAGTAGAAATATGCCTTTAATGTGTTGCATTCTTACCCTGTATACTTCACTGTGACAATTAAAAATTTGTGGTTTTTTTGAAAACACTGAACTGCTTGCAAGCCCACATACACAGACAAACATGACAAAACCTTCTTTAAATACTATGACTGTTTTATTTGTACCAGGGAGATACAACACTGGCTCCAGAGAACAACACTGGAATGCACTTAAGAGGCCATGCATGGCTATCTGGAACTGTGTTATGATTATTTCTCATACATATTTAATTTTAAACAAAGGGATTAGGTTTGAGAGGGTAACATCTGCTTCTGGGAGTGCCACCATCATGGCAGTCCTCCTCAAGATGTATGTGTGTTACGAAGAACATTTATAGGTAGAGATAAGACATGCAGTCTACACAAAATCTGGTAGAAAGATGGTTTTTACAGCTATAGGTGTCCACATTTCATCACTGTAGAATCAGATTCACCACCAAAATCATGTAAGCCTGTAAAAGCAAAGAGATCTCATGATACCAGGTGACCATAATGAACACAAGAAGCAGAGCTACCACCTGTAATTTGATATAAATGCAGCACAAACTCTTATGTAGATTCTATTATAGTCTTTCCAGATTATGGGCTGTAAAATTGCTATCTCATAAGCAATACTGGAGAAAGTGTAACAGAGATGGAATTTAAAACAGACAATTTGGTTCTGTCCCAAAACACAGAATTGCTGATAGGAAAAAATAACAGTTGCTAAAAAATGCTACTTGAATGAGAATGATAGCATTTACTCTGCAGGAAATTGTCTTAGGAGTAGAAAATACCTAAGTAGTAAATGACAAAACCCAAAAGCCTGTAAAAATGTTGTTTCTGACAGGGAAACATTCCATAATCAAGACAGACAGCATACCCATGGTCATTAATGAACCATTGTACTGTGTGCACACTTAATGAAGGTGCAGACCAGAATTTGCTCTTTTTGAAACAAAAATTATGAAAAAAGTTGCATGGCCTTTCTTCCTTTTTGCCCATTCCTTGATTCCCTTCCTCAAAATCTTTCTCTTTTTTTTCCAAAGTCACAATCCTTTCACATCCAGAATGGATCCTGTTACCCTCAAATGTGGTTAATTAATTCTGTCATTTAAACAGTAACTGTGATGTTCAGAAAAAACACTGAAGATATCCAGCTTCTCCCATTCAACTGTTGCCATCCCTCAAAACACTTAAAAACCATGAGTCATGCTCCTTTCCTCCCCCAGCAATATGATGATTAAATAATAATAGTCATGCTTTAGGGATTTCTTTTTATTTGCCTTCTGGTTCCTTACCTTGGACTCACTTCACATGAGAAGGCTTTTTTCTCCATAACCACAAAAGTTAAAAACTTTCTTTAAAATTGAAAAGTCGAATCTATCGTAAGATCCTGATTCCAGGAACTGGGACTGTGAGAACTACCCTGAAGTTGTGAAATCACAATAAAACCACAAGAGTTGGCAACAGTGCAATTCCTCCATGAGGATGCTTTAGTTTTATTGTTAGTTTCCTCACTGTAGGGCTCAGAGCATGAAGAGGGGTCAGTGGGAAGGGTTTCCTCTTCTCAAGCCTGGGAAAGGGGGAAAGGTCCCTGGTAGATCCTGTCCTTGCCCTCTCGTTCCTATGTTTGTGTGTGACAAGAGCTATTCCCAGCGAACCTCTTGCCTAAGGGTGGTGGAAGTGAAGAGCGTAGGGAGGTGGAAGGGGGACCAACACTTTAAAATGTGAGGAGAAATGAGTCTCAGGTTTCTTACCCCTGGAGGAGGGAGGCAAGAGGAGACGGGCAATCAAAGGTGAATTCCCTGTGACTTGGCCAGCCCAGGGAGCAGCTGAGGTCCCACACCGCACCTGTGCTTCGGAGTTGCACAGAAACCCTCATCTGTGCTCTAATACCACTTGGAGAAGAAGAGCCTGTTCTGCTGGCAGCTCATGTGGTCCACCAGGCTCATTCAGTAAGAATGGTGTATTTTAAAGTCTGCATCTAAATTAAGGACTCAGGAAGATGCTTTTTTCTCCTCTTGAAAGAATGAGAGGTCCAATTCAGCTTCCCTGGCATAATTACTAAAAATGAAAATAATCTATAAAAAGTATGACCTAACCTTTGCATTTTTTAACAAAGCAGCAAGGCTGAGAGCATACTTTTTGATAACTTCTGAATTTTCTTTTCCTAGCAATAACGGTTTAACAATAACTTGGCCCAACTGAGCAGTACTGATGTTGTAATTATAGAGGTAGTTTTGTTATGTAATAGGTGAAAATATAGAGCCACTTGCAACTTCACTCCCTACCCCTCTTCTATTTCTTGCTAGACAGAATTATCTGACAATCTTGTTTGCATTGAATGATAAAGTTTTTGTTGAGCTGTTGTCATTTCTTCTCAGTGAGACAGTGAGACTTTATGTTCTTCAAAGCTATTTAAATTCTTTTGGCTAGAAATTTCGATTATACACAGTGACTTCAACAACTATACAAAAATAATCTCTAGGTTAATTTTGTCCTCCAAAAATCTGGATATTTCTATTTAAACACCATTTTTTACAGGATTTTTTCCCATAATATTATAACTAAGCAAAATCTGAATTCCTTTTTAGCACTGAGGCAAAAGTAAGAAAAAGGAAAAATAAAGTACATGGTTTTTAACAGTACCGTGAATTTCTAGTGACACTATGGGGAATAAAAAAAATATAGAAAGACATAAAAACTGAAACTGAAAAAAGCAATCTGTTAGCCTAAATTTCTGCCTAGATCAGCGACCAGTGGATCTGGGAGCGAAGAATAAATTCACCTAAAGCAGTAGTTTCAGGAGATGATAATTTTTTGTTAATTTGGGGAAGAGTTTTAGCCCTTCTGGAATGGGAACTGGAATGTTAGGGAAGAAGAAAAGTATGAGAGGACAACTTCTATTTGGACATTTTCCAAAGGAATAATTTAAACTTTTTTCATTTCAAAATGACATTTTAATTTTAAAGTGAAGTATGTTAATATGTTTTAAGGACTGAAGTGATCATGAAGTGAAACAGCTTTTGGTTCAGGTTAAGTAAGTGTTCCATTTTTACATCAGCTTTTCTGAACTTTTTTTTTTTTTTTAAAGTAAAACAGCGGGGAGAGAGGTGGGGATTTGACCAACCAGCCAAAAAAGTCTGTTGCTTGCTCACGTCTAGGCATAAGTCAATAAAAGGGTTTTCATTAATCTTTTTTGATATCACAGTCTTATGTAAATTTGTTTATGCTCTGTTCTATGGGTAAAAGACATGACGGAAGGCTCTTTGCTCAAGGGTCTGTGATCCAGCTGGCTGGAAAGCAGGGTGGGGATGCCTTTGCCCTGCAAGGTGCACCTTTTGCCAGAGTTCTATAAAAATCCAGAGATTCATTCCTTCCCAGATCCACTTGTTACACTGCTCCATCTTCAGTATTTTAAAAACTTACAAATTAAGTGACAATTTATTGAATTTCCCAATTAAAAAAAAAAAAAATCACTTAAGGTGAGATAATGCAGTCCGGGGACTCACACTAATAGTTGGATCTATTCCCTGAAGACTGGGGACAGCTGCAAGATGTGAAAAGCTTTTGACTTTCAAGGAACTGATAACTGCCCTTGATGTGCTAAATAGCAGGGGAGCAGGTGGCAATGCAGTCGCCATGAATGGTTTTATAAGGCATGTTTGTGTGACTGGTTCAATTCTCTAGGTCAGCATCAAGGAGGAAGAGTGGCTTCTCTCCATCACCACCAGGCTGTCATCATGTTATAACCTAAGTGGTGGAAGGAGGTCAACAGCTAATAAATCTTGTGAGCAGACTCACCACTTTCAGACTAGTCCCTTTAGAGATTGCTGTTGTCTTCTTCCCTTTTCTTCTTTTACCCCCAGTGAACCTTTACTCCTCAGAAGCATTTAGCTTTTCCTGGCCTCTGACAAATGGAAAATACTAGGCTTTGAATAGGGAGCTTCCGCTGTTCCCAGTTAGTCTTTGAAAGAACTAGAGAAAATACATTGCCAGATTTTTCTTTTTCTTAAGAGCTCAGAGATAAAGGTTCACATTAAAGACAGGGCTGCGCAATCACATGAACTTTTTGAAGGGCATCTCAGTAGCTTTGATTAAATTATTGAAAGGTTATTACATTAAGAAAATGGTGCCATTTAGCTGTTCTCTCTGTGCTTTAGAGCTAGTTGTGAAAGATCTGTATTACAGAGTCTGTTATAGTATTGATGGGTATGTTCACAGTGTCAGGTTCACCAGTAACTCTGTTAAGACTCAACAGAAAAGCAGCCTAGCCTTTATTCATTCCTCTCTTGTGCAAAAAAAAAAGATCAGGAAAGTGCAAATGAGAGGTTGCCCAGGGGATGATTAGCACAAAGGTATCTGTGAAATCTGAATCCTGAGCTGTTTATGTCTTGAAGTGTTTCATAGTAATGCATTAAGTTTTATAGTTGCTTAGATTTCATGCTGTCTTGCTTGAGTATTTCCACTTCACCTTGCTATTTGTACTGCAGAGGCAGTGTTAGGCTGTTTCTTGTTCCAGAACAAAGGCAGAGACCCTGAGACAGCTGGATTGAGTGGTGACAGCCCAAGGAACCACTGGTTTCCCCAGAAACGTATGTAGCTAAGTGACATCCATCTACTATACATACAGTATTGCTGTTTTCCAGAGACTAGTGGTGACAGGACAGGACAAGACATCTGCGCTTCAGACAGAGCACCACGAGAAGCAGGTATCTGAGTGGCTGGAAACAAAATTGCTGCATCTGCTAGGGCAATGTCTTGTACGACATGCAAAGACCGAAGGCTGACTTAAGAAGCCATGCTCATTATTGAATAGGAGATGTACTGAATGTATACTATTAAGTGTGGTTATCTAAATCCCAGATTTTCCTATATTTCCTGTTACTTCTGGAGTACAGAGCCTCCATGATGTGCTGTAGCTTGAAAATCGTTAAAAGCATACTTGCTTCCTTGAATAAATCTGTTTCTGAGCCAACAGTAAAAATGTCTCAAAACCACCTTCAGGTGGCCTCATGCAGCAGCTGTAGGTGGCATGACGCAGACTGAGGGTGAGGGGGAGAAGAGAGCACAGGACTCTGTCAGTGTTCACCCCCGCGCAACCCCGCCCTGAAAGAACTGCATTTCTAACAATGGCAGCGTAACAAAGACACTGCAGAAGCTCTGGTGGTTTGAGGTTATGTCTACAAAAAATAAAGCAGACAGGGGAAAGTTAACATTTATTCCATTCACTTCTCTAATGGAAGAAAACATTCTCATCTCAGTCCTATGCCACATTCTTTTTTGGTCTATTTCTTAAAAGGACATAAACGTTAGAGAGCATTTAAATACAGCTCTCCTCTTGAAGGTTTTTCTGAGGACTCCTCCAGTTTATCATCATAGAAAAAAAATGTCTGTGTCTGTGGGGCCGGTGAAAGCTCTCCCACCATGACCCTCAAAGCCAACCCTATTAGTGGTTTACATTATGTAGTAACAGGAATAGCTTTCAGGGCACTCACAGAAAGCACTGAAGGACTGAAATGTATCAAGTCTGTAGATACTGAAAGTCAGGAGTTGCAGTGATCTCATTGTTTCCTGCCGTACTGGCAGGAGACTGTCAGGGCAAGCTGGTCACTGGTGCTCAAGACGTGCAGATTTAGCCGTCTCAAGGGTAACCTCTGCTTAGGAAGACTTGTGCACCACGGCTCCAGCTGTGGAGATCAGCTGATCAAAATAATAATATGGGAAAGTAAAGGCACCTTTATGAAGAACAGATATTTCTCGTCGTGTTCCAACATTTGCTCGGGAAACACAAGTTGTTACAAGAGAGCAGCAGAACTGTGCAGCAGTAGCAGCTGGAGTCTGGGAGGTTATGAGTCTACGTGGCTCCTTTCTGTGGGTCCTCTCTTCCCCAGTTAAACATCCAGGAGGCAGAAGCCTCCCAGGCTACTTTGTCATAGGTATCTGACTCATTTCCACAGGACTGTGGAGGGTGTAAACAGCAAGAATGAGGGAGGTGCACCAGGAAGACCATCAGAATCTGTACTGGGCACCCTCATCCTATGGCCATCAGCTGAAAAGTAGTAAGTCAAGGGCCTAAAGGAGCTGCTTGGCCTAGAGTTTGGCAAAGGAGACATGAAGGACATGTGAGGGCCAGGGAGAGGGAGGGACAGACTATAGTCACTTCGAGTTCATAGTACAAGTTGTGGAGGTGGTCTTTCACATCAAGGTACAACACTGATCATGCTGTATCTGAAGACCAGTGAGATCTATTGGTGTCCTCAAAGACCAGTTTACCCCTCCCTTACCCCAGGCTTTTTCCCAAATTCCTGCTGTTCAAGTTTCCTGCTGCAACTCCCTGCTGCAACAAAGTCCAAATGGATGCTGTAGGGCCAAGGCAGGAGAGTCCCTGCAGAGGCTGGCATATGGGAGGAGAAGAGAGCATAGGGGGACACCAGAGTGAATGGTCTCTAATCAAAAGTATGCCTCAACATTTCAATTTTCAGCAATTTGTCTGTACACAAGGTAATGAAGCCTTACTGGTGTGCTGTACAAAAGGGATGAATCCAGCATCCATTTGGCATGATAGATTAGGAACAATATTACCAATTCCCTTGCTAAAAAGCCATGTAGGGAAAACAGAAGTAACACTTTTGTTTTCCAGGTATACTTTCTGCTTCTCATGTTGTTCTTTAATGGAACTTGAATAACTTAAATTTAAATATTAGGAAATGTTATGTTAACTTTGTCTATCTATCCTGTGCAGTCTGGATTGTGTATAATTCCTTGCTTAAGCTTTTTGGCAAACTCACTGCTGGTTTATAAATACTCTGCTCCTAGCTGCAATCTGCTCTAGCTTGGAGAAGACAATGAAAGAAAGCAAGACTCTAAGTTCAGAGGCTGTAGGCAGAACCCAGTGCAATGACTGCCTCAGGATATTGCAAAAGAAGAACAAGGAATGACAACAGCAACTGTCAATACTGCCAGCCTCAGGGACTCCAAAATGAGTGAATGTCTGCTGCTTAAATAGGATAGTCATTGGCCTAGGACAACAATTAGCTAAGCTCTCTGGAGAAGACTGGCTTCAGATGTTTCCAGTGAGCTTGACTGTTTCAGACTTTCTGCTTATCACAACCTCATTGCTCTCAGCATCCCCAGGCTGCAACAATACTGTAGCCTTTCCTTGACTCCATAAGACTGCACATGTGTGTTGCTTGCATAAGCCCCTGCTTGAAGCTCAAGTCAGACCTATGAGAACATACCCGGCGTACCTCTGGATTCACGAGCATAAGCCCAGTTATATAGTTGAATGCACAAATACTCCCTTTACTTGCATACCATGTAGGCACAGGCTAATGGCAGATAACACTACAACATATGGGCACGAGGCTCTCAGGAATTATCCCAGTGCTCTTGGATATTCTGAGCTTTTAGGTTATTTGATACTAGATGTGACCAACTAGTTAACATAAATAAAGAATATGTCCATTAAATGACAATTGACTGCAAAGGCAATTGAAAGCATCCTCAGTACCCTTCTCTTCTGCAGTGTGCTTTATAAAATGTTCCTGTGGCACGGTTCAGACCCCACAGGGATGTGATGTATATGACAAGTAGCTCATATGAACAATGGGTCAGGTAGAGTTGAGAGCTCTGAATCCATTACCTTTCAGGGTCACTGAGCTGCAGGTTGCATGGAAAACACCTTGCACATCATACCACTGGAATTATAATAGGAATGAATAGAGGTGGAAAAGGTATATACAAAGCAAACAGATGTAGTGTCAAAGTATTAAACCTCTTGCTGAACAGGAAAAACAGAACAAGAATGCCAAAGCCACACTCTGGAAGTTCTTTTACCACTAAAAGCATATGGGTTTTTGAATCACTGTTGGCTGAGTCAGCAGAGGAAATCCTGTAGGTAGGAGGAAGAACAACCAACCACAACTGAAAAAGAAGAATCCATGTTTCTTTTGATTTACGTGCTTTATGGTCCACAGAGGACACTGCACTCTCTCCAAGACTATCACTCACGCTTCCTAACTCTCACCCCATGCTGCAGGATAAGGAACAGTCAGTTAAGCCTGAGCAGGGGAAAATGTTAACCAGAACACTTCAGCTGTGAAAATCTTTAGCCATCAGCAGGCAGGTGCATGGTTTGCAACCAAGGAGCATTGGTGCCTTGATAGGGAGTATTCTCTGCACAGTCACCAACAAAGTGCATTTATTGGGTTGAGGCAGTGCTCAATATGTGCTTAGGCAGTGGAGCAGGGCTCTAGCAGCGGCTGCTCTGTATTTTCCTGCTGGAACATGGTACCAAGGAGGTGGCTGGCTATCTCCACTCCTGTGCTGTCAATGGAGGTCTCAGAGTTTTTTGACTGATAAGGTTTCATTTCACCATGTTTAATTTTAGGCATCTAAATAACATGCCTAACAGTCCCCATATAACCAGAGGCTCTGACTCACCTTCTGGGATGCCTCAGGACTGAATGACCTCTGGCAATATCTCTCCCTCCCTACTGATTATAGAAGGTGGCTAGTGCAAATAGGGTCCCAATGTAAAAACTTCATTTTAGATCCCTTAAGTTAAACTTTCTGCTCTGTTCTACTTCAGGATATCACCTTGTCAGAAGTTCCTGTGATGTCCTACTCCTATTCTTACTTGCTTACTCTTAAAAGAGCAGCTCCTCTGTCTGAAGTCCTTCACTCTTAAGGATAATAGAAAAATTGAAGTTGCACTTTGAAGTTAAGCAAGATATATTTCCCTTCTAACTCTGTTTTCAGTGAGTGATTATGAAAACTTTTTCTTCTTAGTGTCAAAGGATTAGTTAGATGGGGGCATCAGATACTGAACTGGCTTTAGCTGAAGGCCAGATGTGTGAAAGGTAAGGGCAAAATCAAGGAATTATTAACACTACAAACTTTTACTTACAACACTTTAATAGGGGATCAAGTTATACTACAAACAGGCAAAACATAACAGATACACTTGAGAGTATACTCAGACTTGAGCCTTCTTTCCATTATTACATATCCTATTTTCTGATACTCACTCACCACTGCACGTAGGTATGGCGATGCTTTTCTGCTGTATCTTTTTGTTTAAGTCCCTACATCTCCTACTCACATCCCTTTCTTTCACTTGTCACAGCATGTGTCATCTTAACCCATACTTCATCCCGTTTCCTGATGCTCTCCTCTCCTGGGCAAAACGGGGGGGGCAAATTCCCTCCAGTACTCTGCTGCCTGCTTCTCAGGCTGTGCCTGCCACTTCTGCCAGCATGCCCAGTTGAGCCCAGGCAGAGTGGCAGTAGGTATGAGTACCAGAGGTCAGCAGGGCCGCCCACCTCACCTCCATGGTGTGAGCTGTTGCCTTTGCGCACCAGAAACATGGTGGCTGTCTCTTCAGCATCAGCCTCCAGCCATAATACAGATGTCCTGTGGAGTGCTCTGTGAGATCTGAATTAACTCCTGATCTCTGCGAGAAAAGATGCTGCTATTTAAAAAAAACCCCAACAAACCAAAACACAGTTCCCTAATCCAATACAGCTTCTAATAACATCTGTCAGTAGCAGTTCGGGAGCAGCCATATGTGTGTATGACTTGTGACGTGGGGGTTAGCGAGGTGAGTAACTCAGCCCTGAGGCAATGGAACACCCCTAGAGTGCTGGGGAGACAGATAAGGAAGCAAACAGAAGAGATATAAGACAATGCTCAAACTAATGGTAAGGGGTCAAACTAGACTGGTTTTTTTTCTGATTGACTGTGGTTTATATTTAGTGTTCTATGTATGTTGCCACTGTCTGTCCATAAGTTGTGATTGTCACTGCTAGTCAAAAGGATCTTTGATCAGTGATAGTTGCTTGTTATTATTATGGCCATTCAGAAAATCTCTGCTACAGCTACATTTGGACACCAAACACAGATAATGTTACAGCTTGTGCTTGCCACTTTCCAGGTAACCCAAGGTGCTGTTTCACCAAGTTTGCTGTGACACAGCCTCGTCTCACAGGCCAAAGGCAGTAATCTTCCATGGCCGGAGACACACCATCAGACAATCTTTTGCAAGTGTCTCTTCAACAACATTATGTACAACACAAGGAAAAATCTTTAATGCACTTTTTTTTCTTTTAGTATGATTTATTTTCATTTGGAAAGGATTAAAATATTCCCATTGCAATATTCTGAGAGCACAGGCAATGCAATTAATGTTGTAGCTATGCCTCTGAACAGGGAAGAAAATACTCGTTTTATGGAACAGTGTGAATATATTTCGAGCAAGGTAAAATTATATCGGTATATTTTGGGAGGAATTCAATGCTAATCCCATCTGGACCTGATGTTTTACTGAAATGAGATCATCAATTACTGTCTGTGTTTCCTCATGAGGTAATGTTTTATTTAAATTGTTCCCGATTTCTTCTGACAGTTTAGGCAAATGTAATTTTCATAAAAAGGACTTTTACTGCTTTCAGCTTTTTTCCTCAATATATAATTTCTAATAGAATTTTTGAGGTACTGGTGAGTCTCTATTTTTATCTCTCTCTGATGTGGATGCATGCATAATATGGCACCTCAAACCTTTACCTTCTTGAGTTGTGATTAAATGCGGTATTAGTCATCTAGATTACTGCAAATTCAGGAAGTCTTTTTAGACATATCTATATAGCTATGTATAATATCTCTACCCAAATTACTTCTTCACTTCTTTGCCAAGGAAAACAAATTACTGTTTTGTTTCCCAACTTTAGAAGTAAAGGATAGCTCTATCAGTTATCATCACCGATCTACTTAAAGCATGGCTTGCTTATAAACTAAGTTGAACATCCCCTAGCAGTCACTTTCTCTGGTACCTAACCTTGGATAGTGTCCACAAAATTTGTGGTACCTTTCAAAAAGTGTATGCACACCCAAAAATTGAAGAGTCAAAGTCCAAGAGGAAAGGTCCCTGTGCTGGAATTATTATTATTATCATTATTAATAATAATAATAATAATAATCTCAGACTTGTTTTCCAAGTGAGAACAGGTGACTGAAGTGCAGTAATCTCTATCCTGAAAGCAAAATACAGAAAGACCTAGAACAAGTGAAGTTACATATTGTTTTCCTACCAGCATCAAAATATCACTTCAGCAATAAAATCTATCACAGAGTGAGTACAAGAAACACATGAGTGAATGCGAGAAACTATTCCTTCCAAAAGCTTATGTTCCAGAAAAGGCCAGAATTCAGGGCTATTAAAGGTGTATTTATCATATATTTGGTTACATGGCAGGAAAACACTATTCTAATATACTGCAGCATAATTGAAGAAGCTTTCACTGGAGATAACACTGGAATGATTCGAACTAAGGACAAATCATAGAACCGTATGAATAAAAAGAGATGGAAACCAGGAGGCAATCTGGTGGTATCATCTATAAACTTCCCTCTTGGTGCAGAAGCAAGGAGGCAAGCACCAAAATTGGAAGGCAGTTGATATAAAAACAACATAGACTAGTGATACAGATCATCTCCTGATGACCAAATGCGTTCTGTGACACCCATTGAATCACATCTTTTAGTTACAATGGAATTCACTTCATGAAGCTTCAACTCCCTGATTCCCACAGGGATAGGCCATGATCTTTAATAATTTTCTTAGATGCTAGCTGAAATCAAGGCTGCAACATGCTCTCATGACATGCCCTCTACAATTGCCAAACTTTTTCTGCCCTTTCTGTACTTTTACATCACTTTTCATGTATTCATGAGCTCCCTTTCACAAAATAGCCTTGGAATTGCAGTTGCTCTTTCCACTTCTCCTGATCTGCATATATAGCAAAACTCGGAAAAAAAATTACACCTAGGATCAGTTCTTCTCAGCCTATGTGGAAAACAGAAACACAAATTACTGTCTCTGAAATTGCTAGGCAGAGTCCACAGTGTCACTTGTTTGACCACCTCTGTTTTTCCAGACTTGACAGTGGCAGAGCTTTAGGAGGGAAACACTTTCTAAATAAGCAGGATATATACTGACCCTATGTCTTCACCTACTACCATCTGTCCATCATTCATTCACACAGTGGCCAAATTACCAATCAGTTCTCTGCATCCTGTCTTGCCTCATGAGTTCTCTACCAGGCACCCTGGGTATACATGGTAGAAGGGTGCTCCGCTAATCAAATAGGAATCTAGCATTACTAATCTAGCATTAGTTCACCAACCTAATAAAAAAATACAAAATGTCTCAACTATACTTTTATTCACTATTAGCTGAACAAACGGAAGACACTTGTTCTTTTTGAGGCCTGGAAGAGGTAGTTTTGGGACATATGTGAAAAACACAACTTGAAGTCACGCTTCATGAAGATGAATAGGTACCTCTCTGGATGTGCTGCTGAGCATCCTCAGACCAATGATGTTACTGCCAGGAGAGCTCCAGCTCTCAAAAGCCAATTTTATCACAACTGAAGTATTCCTCAACAGGAATATGAGGTTGTTGGAGGAGGTGATGGGGAAAGTAGATGGATATAAACCTGGTGGGACCATAAAGGGGAGACAATGTTTGACATCTAGCACTGAGGGCTGGCCAGGAGAGAGTGCTGTGGCAAGGAGCCAGGCAGAACCCTCTGAAGGCTGAAATGCGAGCTGAGGTCGAATTCTAATCAGATCACAGTGATTTCCAGGCAAGGTGTTGCAGGTGACACACTTTGAACACTACAAAAGTGTTCAGAGCATTTCAATGTTGAACCAGTACCACTCCGTATACGTTTTGCCCATGAGGCCAAACAATGTCAAGCTCAGCATAAAGTACCAGGCCTTAGGACTTTGTTTCAGACCAGCTTAACTCTGTCAAATGGTAGCGGATATAGCTGGTGTTGAACATGATGGCTACCTCAACAGTGCTGCCTTTTCCCCCTTATCACCCTTTCCACTCACTCTGAAATGTTCAGAAGGTTCCACTTAGCAGGTTGCAGGAGAGGTTAGGAAATGAGGAATGAAGTGAGCAATAAGGAGTGATCCCCTAAAACCCAGCCATAAGTCTATATTAGAGGAGATGTTTCCTGGTTAGAGATCTTCTGTGCATCCTACATGTGTTTTCTAATTTCAGTATTAGATAAGATCTGAAATTAATTGTAACTAATATAGAAATTGATGTTTTCATGACAAATTGAATTATGGCATACCAAATCTCTGTCACTGAAACTGTCTCAGTGTCTTACATTTGCTTTGTCAACCAAACCCATGTCTATTTTGTTTGTGAAGCACACAAGCAAAGATTTATAAACACGATAAGCACATTTAAATATCCACAGATGTCAGAAAGCATTGAAACTAGTTCCCATGCTAGCTCAGCAAATCAAATATGTTTAAATACCCACAGATGTCAGTGTGTTGCAACAAGTCCTTATGCCATATCAGCAAATAAAATTCAAACAGTTGCTTTGCAATCGATGTTTCAGTATAATTAGTGCCTCTGTCATGTTTTCAGTAACTCAAGCAGGAAACCCACCATACACCAGCTCCTCCCTTAATTCCCTACTGGCTTCTGTATTAGCTGTTCCGTTACGACTACATTTCCTTCTCAGAGATGTCGGGGACAAAATAGATATTGACTTATTAAGGGAGGTTTCTAAATCAACTCCAAACATTCTTCCAGCCATAATTTACTTGTCATTACTGTTATATACTACTCATTTGGCAAATTTAATCAATTTGCCAGTAGACCAATTACGTCAGGGGCTTTACTTGAGCAGTGTCCAACTGAAACAGACGTGGTTTTAGCAAGCTAAAATTAGGGGCCAGAAAAATACACGGACTTATACAAAATGGGAGAGATACTTTGGGATTATAGACATGTAGATTATTCTGACAGCCCATAGCCAGCATATACAAAGGAGGAAATTTAATATCTTTCAGTATATAGGTGTCTGAACGCATCCACCAAGACATCATGAGTGAATTTAGAGTGTGTCTGGACAGGGAGGGCAAGGAGTCAAGAATAGCACTAGATGTTAATTGAAAGTGAAATTAATCACACTATCCCTGGGGGTATTTAAAAGACATGTAGACATGGTGCTTAGGGACACAGTTTAGTGGTGGACTTGGTAGTTTTATGTTAACGGTTGGACTCGGTGATCTTAAGGGTGTTTTCCAACCTAAATGATTCTATGATTCTATGAAATGTGCATAGGCACTATGTTTAGGTGTTCTGTAATATAAGTAAAATAAATAAATAAATAATAAGATTGATTTTTTCTACCTTAAGTTAGAAATAATAAAAAATATTTTTCATCTGAGGAATACCAACATCTTGAATGAACAAATCAAACCAATATATTCCACTACTAAGAAGGGCTACAGTGGTTTGCTAATGAATATGTAATGCCTACATTAACATTTTTATTAGGCACAAGTCATCATTTTTTCATATCCATAAACACAGTAGACCATGCATGAAATTACCACTTTTCAAGAGAGTGAGTTGTGTTTCCTGTTGTAAAGACGTGTAAACCATTGCTTAACTGCTGTGTGGTTTCCTCTAACAAGGTTCTTTGGGATATCTTTTCTCTTCTGTTGGTCAGGAACCATATGGCAATGACAGAACCACATTTTTAGATAACTCATTTGTTTAACTAACAACAAAAAATAACTAATAGTGTAATCTAGCCTGGAGGAGCTGTCATGCTCCAACTGAACAGCTTGCTTCCTTCTTAAGAGGTCTGAAAAAATTTAGAATCCTGTCTCTTCCACAGTATGTGGAAGCTTAAAATTTCTTCCTGAGATTTTGAATCCTTTACAGAGTAACTGTTCCTGTCTTCTCCTGGTCTTCAGAATGCAACTGATTTTTTTGTTCATTTTCAGTAAAATTTTATGACTAATTCAGTGCAGCTCATGTGTTGAAAATAAATGAACTGTATTAGTATGAGTCAAAAGGCGAAGAAATAATTTGTAACTAAATGAAGGACCTGGTTGCAAGTTCTTTTCTGTGATAGGTTAGAGTCCAAAGTTAGGCTAAATATTTCTGCTAAGCTAAGTATTTCCATTTACTCATGATTCACCTAATCCCCAATTAACATGGGCAGCAATTTAGCAATGTAGACAATCATCTGAAGCACCGTCACCACAGAAGTTCAGCTGGATCATTCACCACACAGGTGAATAATATGTGCTAGTGGGGTGGACACAAGCCAGCTGACCAACAGGACCTTTCCTTTGCCCTTGCCTTGACATGTGCTCCCACCCTACGTTGCTTCTTTCCCTGCTCCCTCTTGTGAAAAGCTCTCCTTCACACCTGCTGCCTCCCTGCATGCTGAGTTCCTGCCTCTCACCAGTGCTCGCGCAGGGAGCAAAAGCCCCACCAGGCAGAGCTGAAGTCAGGGGTGCAGATTCCTACGTGGAGGAAAGACCCTGCAGACAGTAGAGGCGTCACAGCAGCCCTGCGGTGAGCACCAGCACCTGGTGACAGCTGGCAAGGGGCAGAGAGTGGTCCGTGCTGCTCAGCTCAGCCACTAGCCTCTTCAGGGGAGACATGCTGGCATGGCTGATGGGATCAGCAAGCTGCTGATGCAGAGGATGGAAGTGCAGTAAGGTGTTATAGGGGAGCAATGGGAAGCAGAAGGAAGGGATTGCTGGAGGGAACCACTCCTAAGATAGCCGAGAGCAGACTTGCACAAGTCCCCATGCCCCACTCTGTTCAAACTACCCCAGAGCAACATCACTGAAAATAAACATTCTTCTCACGGACCAGTCATGGGATTGTGCAGTTCATCTTTTTTTTGTGCAAAATAGGAGGCAGGTATATATTTTTATTTACTAATACAGTGGCTAATGCTAAAAAAAATAAATCAAAGTTTTAATAACTGCTGGGATAGTGATCAAAACACTGGAGAAGAAAATTGAAGCTGCGTGGAGAAGTGATTGAGTAAATCTGAAGGATGTTCTATTTTGAAGTCTGTAAAGAGTCTTTGGTGAGCTTAGTGGTACCTGTAAAATTTGATGTGGTATCAAGTTGATCTATTCTGATTCTGAAAGATTCTGATAACTGCAAATGTACCATGATTGAGTCTATTGTAAAGAGGTTAATTTCACAACCACTTATTTCCTGGTAAGTGCAATAAATTCTTATAACAAAATTATCTGAGGCACAAGGTAGGTTTCCGAACCTACATTCTTCCTTTAGGGAAAGAGATCACAAGCCTTTGGGAACAGATTGTATTGCTCTTGTGAGATGGTTTGATTCAGTGTCTCACAAACACAATTTACAGGCACTGCACAAAAAAGGAATTGATTAATGTATTAACACTATCAAGGTTTTAAATAAGACTCTATAAAACATTTGGAAAGTAGTAAAAAGAAAAAAAATAACAACATTGGAATTAAAGTCACTAAAAGAAAAGAACCAGCGTCTTCACTCCTATTCAAACCACCAGCTGATCAAACCATTTTTGATCCAGAATATTTATGCATGAGTTACTGTTTTAGTCAGCTCAGAGAGGTTCCCTGTTCCTTGCAATACAATTTGGTCTTATTGAGCAGTTCCTGCAATTACACAGAAAAAGTGTAGAAACATTATTATGCAACTCTTTTGTGCACTCCTCAGTTTACAAAACCTAAGCCAAAAAATGCTGTGGCTTTTATGTTGGTACTGCACTGTAAGGAGCTGTGAAGCACACACAATAAACTCTGTGGGACTGACCATGATTGTTGAAGATGATCTGAACAAATCTGAAAATTATCTGTGTATAAGGATATACCCATAAACTGGAGCTGTAAAACCAGATTTTACTTCACGTCAGTTGGACCACTTTCAAATATCAGAAACCTGAATATCTATTTATATAAAAAAAATTACATTTAACATATGCAAAAGGCAGATTTGTTTTCTTATCACGAATCACTGAAGAGTAGCATCTTTTATTAGGTTGTACCTGTGGTAATAGCTTACAATCTTCAAGCTCAAAGGCTGGTGATTTGGGCATACGAAGATCCATGAGAATTATTTCCTCTATTTGGGATTAGAGAGGTACATCAGTTAGCTTATTCTGACTTCCTCATGAGTCATCCGATTGCTTGGGAAGGATGTACGGAAAAGCAATGCAAGAAATCCTGGATTTTGGCAGAAAGTAAAGGAAACAAACAAAAAACTCAAATATTTTTGACTGGATGCTATCCTTGAAAATGCCATTTTTAACCTGCAGGTATTGTGGTGTTCCGTATGAGCCAGTGATAGGCTCCTGCTGTATAATTAACCACCCTAAGATCTGCCTTTAGAGAATATTGTATTTCGCATGTGAACAAGACTCTCAAATCAAAGTCATGAGAAAACCTAAGGTGGTAAGAAGTGAAAGAGTATCCCTGGAAAGGAAATTTTTGCTTCAACTTTTTTGCTATTTGCTAAAGTTTTCCTTAAACGAAACTTTTTGGATGATGGTGAACCACATGACTGAAAAGAAGCTATTACCTAGAAGAATGTAAAACAACTCTCATATTGTGGATCCAACTCTTCAGATTATACCACTAGACAAAGCAAATTATGTTTACTTCTGGCTGATGAAGCCAATAGAATACAGTGAATGATTCATGGCAAATCTCACTTTTGAAAATATAATAAAAAGCTTGAAAAGCCCTCAGCATTTTTATATCTTTTTATGTTTTTTTTTCTTTTTAGGGATGCTGGTGCTAGGGCGATCAGTGTTCAGTATTTGTATAATATAATTTATATACAAGCCTAACATGCTTTCTGTGAGTTGAAAAAGATTCAGATCAAAATTTAATATCTTAAACAATGGAAATAACATTGGTCATGGCAGCTATTTTTTTGGTCTTTCTACTGTGGCCAAAGGAAAATGATATGACCCTATTTATGTTTTATGTAGGTTTTTGACAACTAATTTCTGGGAATCTGTACTAGTATAGACTTGCATAACAAGACTATTTAGCTAGAGGGCTATGCTGTACTCCCCAGATAGTCTCAAGCTATATTCCAAGCCAGGAAGAACAAAATCCACTGTTACCTTAATATTTTTATTTTATTGTATTTTGGCTGGTTTGCACACTTTAGCTTTGTCATTTTTATTATTGTAGCTTTTGTATGTGAGTGTGTACTTGCGTTTATTTCCTGTTCTTAGTGTTTTGCTGGTTTCTTCTGTCCTGTGATTCTTGTAATCTTAGATTCATCACAACATTTTTGGTGGAAGGGTCACAAGAACTTTTTTCACTAATTTCTGAAAGGTTCCCCATCAGGGATTCATAAACAGCCAAAAGCCATAAATAGCCAAACATAATCTCTGATATACACAATCAATAGCTTTTTATTGTTGCTATCTATCAGGTGGAACAACAGCCAAGGGAATTGCCTTGACAGCCTAGGATTGTGAAAAGGAAAAGAGAAGAGAAGAGAAGAGAAGAGAAGAGAAGAGAAGAGAAGAAAAGAAGAAAAGAAAGAGCAAGCAGTCGCTGTTACCTGTCTGAGCTATCTGTTGGTTACACGAAGCATACACCTGTTCGGTTATTTCTTATCTTGGTCTAGTGATACTGATTCTGCTCTAAAATTTGTCAGGAACCAGTGATTTTCCTTTTCCCTTAGAATTATTGTAGACCTTTGACATTTCTGCAGGGATAGACTGAAAAACAGATGCTGGACGGTGGGGGGAAATAAATACACTCTGCTAAGACCATGGTGCAGGAGCCCAATGGGAGGATAAAGAAGCAGCATTACCAGCACTGCTGAAGACAAATGTCTGCTTTCCCAAACCACCTGTGGAAGCAGAAAGCAGTGGAGAAATCTGATCCCTCTTCCCACAGGAAAGAAAAATACCTATATTTCCATCATGATTGCAATCAAGGAACAAGAGACAAAATACAGGTTCCTTACCATGGGCTAAGATAAACCCTGCTTCTGTTGGTCAACAGACTTAAAAATTATGGAGCTTAGGCCAGAATGAAAAGGACATTAACATAGCCTTCAATGACATATTGAATCATCTGGCAGTCACTATACAGCAGAGTTTTGGTTTGTTAATATCTATCAATAGCCATTGGAATATGAGCACATAAATCAATCTGGCTGAAAAGAGGTGTATGAAAAGCATTCCATATATTTTTAGAAGTGGTATCCAACATTTATATCTTCAAAGTTTTAAAGAAAAATGTCCGTAATCCTTTCTTTCCCCCATATTCTTCTGCTTATGGGAAAAAAAGTGATATACAGGAAGTGCTTTCTCTGATTAAGAAAAATACTGTAAGAAAATTAAAACAACAATCAAAAGTAAAACATTTTCTGTAAAATTTAAAAATCTTGAATATTTTTTACTCTTTTTTTTTCAGATCATCAAATTGAAAGGAAAATTTTGATTAAACTTTTTGATGGGGTTGAAAACTCATTTCCATCTTTTAAAATTGTTTTGACAAGAAATTTCTATCATCAGCTCTGACCTGATCATTACCCACACCAGGCAGATCCTGGTGTAGAGGATCATGCAGCAACTGGTGAGAACAATTCTCATCCACTGTCCAGATTTTCGAGTGCAAAGGAAACACCAGTGCAGAAAGGTGTTTGGAGCCGCAGTGTTGATTTTTAAGTCTACCTGTGTCTGAGAACATAAAGCTGGTATAGCTGGAAGTGTTGGGAGCTATTGGATGAGTATTAATCATTTCTCTCAAGTGGGGATGCTGGAGATCAAGACTCAGTAGACTTACCCCTTTCTCCCTGCACTCTTGGCATCAACATGCTCAGGATCCTACAAGGATCATTAAGGTGCCATGCCGAACCATGGCACCAGCAGCAATGGACCCGTCAGTGTCCATATGAATGTGGGCCAGTCCTTCTGAGGAAAAGGCTTGGAACCTATGTATCTGCAGCTCAGAGTGCAAGGTGATCTGAAGAGATTGTCTGAAATCCCTTCAGCCAGAAAAACTGCCATCAGTTAAAGTGTGCATAGCAGCTATGATTTAACTTTTTCCCCAAGCTGCAAGTATTGATTTTTTCTTAAACACTAATAAAATGCACAGACACCTTGTGCCCACTTTGCCTACCTTTATTCCATTGACAACAGCATTGTTCTTCAGATTAATAGCAGTTGAGCATGTTGGCAAACACAGCAAGTATCCATAATTGTCAGATCACCTTATGCCATCAGTAGGCACTGGCTATAATTAATATTTAATCATTCATTAGGAACACACAGAGCCAAAAAAGAATATGACTTGCCTTTAAATGTATTGGCACAAAGCACATGGAAAGCTGCATGGCTGTATGGAAAAGTAGCTTACAAATCTGGTACATATGTTGTAGGGGTACTATTATAGAACACCATATATTTTTATATTTATACATATGCATCCTGTTAGGAGCACCTAGTCTACAGCATAAAAAGCCTGCACACTAGTAAAACCAAAGATTTATGGGGCTGATTAAGGAGCATATCCCAGAAAGGAAACAGCCCTCAATTTTAGAGCTTGTATTGTCTGCTACCGGACTTTATCCTTCCCCATTTAAGTTCACAGTTCTGGTCTTTAAAAGTTGGCGTCTACATGTGGGACGTAATTAACATCACTATAACTTCCCATTTATACACACCAAAATCTAAATTCTTTCAAAACATGATAAACAGAGATCTGCACATCTTGGTGGACTGCCAGTGACTGGGTTGCTGCAAATAAGAACATTGAATGCTTAGTTTTCCCAAAAGCTGTAACATACAATCCCTTTGGTGATATTTTTAGTGTCCTTGCAGTAGATCTCTGATACTGGAAGTTCACTGATAAGATTCAGAATTCCCCACAACCCACACATCTGAGACTGCCAGGGTGCACATGTGAAAAATATATCAGTCAAGGAATTGTTATAGCAAACCAGTATGCTTTGAAGCACAGACTGCCTCTGTGGTGTCTTTAGGAAGGGAGCATGCAGAAAGACTATGATCTGTACCAGAGATGTGGACTGCATCTATACTGCATGCTTACCTCCCCACAAAATAGAAATGCAAGCTCATTCACACAACAGCATGGGCTCATCCTGATAGCAGAGCCATTGACTACACCTATTTCATATTTGTATCATATTTGTCTCCTTCTTACTGGTTTGACCTTTGTTATGTGATTGTCAGTGATACTGCATTTGGCTTCTGATTGTGGACTTCTGGTAGGAGCCTAACGCAGAACTGTGCCTTTGTGCTTTACCATCAGCATCGTGGTTAATCAACATTGACACTTAAAGGACAGTGGGATGTATGTGTGTGGGAAGTCAGCTTCATAATTTTTGCAGAGTGCTTTTCCAGGTTAGGAGAGGTCACATTTGTTTTTAATTTCCTGGAGTGAAAAAGAAATCAATGTTTGGGTTCAAAATTATTTGGGATACTAAAATGAGAGTGGTTGTAAGTGGTGGAGTCCCTGCATGGTGACTGTGATTACAGGTGATACAATCGTTGTCAGCCAAAATAACCACCAACACCTATTTCAGGAGTGGAGTCGTCGACAAAGAGTTCATGTGTGTGTGACATTGTGTTCCCACTGCAACATCTCCAGCTCATTAAATGCAATGCGTAACAAAGAGTTTGAATTCTACAGAATGGGGTAGGGGCAGATCAGTTGGTGAATAGCCTGCTGTTTCTCTTTTTCTTTTATTTCAATGCACCTAATGTTTGCAGTGCGTCTTCACAACACAAATAATGTCCAGCAACTAAACTACAGAGCCCTAGTAAGAGAGCTGACTCCCCACTTTAGGGTGCTGTTGTCACCAGGGGTTTCACAGCAGGAAGTAGTCTCAGCCTTTTTTAAATCTTGCATTTCCCAAAGCTGGAAAATTTAAACCTGTTCTCCGCCTCTATTGAGTCTTGTCTAGCGTTTGCCTGTGTGTTCAGACTGTTCCATTGCTTTTGCTTATTAACTGTGCTCTTAGGCACGGTGCAGTTACACAATTTCAAAAGTTACGTAAGCCACTTTCTCTTTGCACCTGGATGACTCCTTATTTCTTTTCACCTGTTTTGTGGATTTGAATTGGAACTGATTTATCACTTCCCTCTCAGAAATGTTGCATTCCTGTGGTCACCAAGGGCTGGTCCCTGCTTGCATCATTTTTGTTTTCAAATACCTCCCAGGTGTATTCCTGTGATGTAAATGAAGTTAGTCACTAAATGAATACCAAGTAGCTATTTAGCTACATGATGCTCACTCAGATCCTCCACCTGGAGCTGGAAAACTGCATATACTGGAGCTTATATAGACATCTAACTGTGAGGGGCGGTCATCATGCAAGAGAACTAACTGCAGAATGCGAACTACAGCCAAACTTGCTTAGAAAACCATTAGATTTTGAAAGCAGGAAAAGAAAAGGAACAGGGCAGGACAGGTGTACTTCTGTTAGAAAAGCAGTTTCGTAAAAAGGCTCTGAAATGTCTTTAGTTGGTATGGGTGTTACATATGTCAGTCAAACTTGTAGGCTTTAAGAGAATAAGTCACAGCAAAGAAAACAGGAAACAGCTTTATTTCTCTGAGTAATGCTGTTTTTAATTCCTGACCTTAGTTACTACTATCCCAACTTGTCCTGAATCACTTATCATATGTTTCTATTTGCTTCTGTGTAGCGATACTACTATTAGATAGTAAATATTAATAGTAAGTACTGCAACATATGCAGCTGAACATCCTACTGGCACTCAGTAATCAAAGCTGGCTTACATGAGGAGCATGAGAATGCCTCTTGCGTGATATGGGCTAAAGCACAGTCATTTATCAAAGTAAGACCTCATTTCACAGCAAAGACAGTCCTCCATCTACATCTCATAGCTTGCTAGTTGGTATTATTTACTCTGCTAAATGCAGGTGAGGGAGGTAGCAGTTTAGTTCCATCTCTGCGAGGCAATATGGTGGCTGCTATTACATGCACTGCATGAGGCCCAACAGAAGTGCCAATAGAAGTGTCTGCTGCAGGGCTCAGGAAGTCATTACAGATCTTTGCATCCTCTGGACATCTCACCTGGAAAGACAGATTAATCACTCACACACACACACACAGTCACACTGACAGAAAAATTCAGTTCTTACTACTCTGTCTACACTTGCCCCTGGCTCATCCCAGAGAGTCAGAGGAGATCTCTTACTCACCTCTCCAACAACAAGTCAACTGGAATGAGTAAAGACTGAGACACCTTATTTCTCCATGCTGAGAGTTATGCAATTCCCAGGGAGCACAGAACTATTCCACGATGTCAAAGGCTTTTTTTTTTTTTTTTTTCAAATGGCTACTATGTGCCTAGATGTAGGCCCCTCATCTGGAACAGATACATGTACATGGGAAAAAAAAGAAAAAAAAGTAGTTATAGAACATTGCCTATGAAGTGTCACACATTTCTTTGATTGTGAAAAACACAGTAAGGGCTTTCTTACTATTTTAATGGACCCATTTTACATGAAAAAAGAGCCCTATCTTTAAAAAGAAGTCATTCAGAAGCTGTTTGCTGACATTGGTGTTTCATTATGGGTAGCTACACTTGTACACAGCAGGTGAAACTGACTCCATTACAGTTTTTCGGGGACAGGGCGATGGGAGTCAGTGATTACGAAAAGATGAGAAGCCAGGGCTCTGGGAGACGAACTGAACTCTGAAGATGGGGAGACATCTTTGTTTCTGAGATGCTGTGTGCATTAGCACTATTCCCGTAAATTAGGAAGTGAAAACAGTTGCAACTAGTGGCCCTCTGCAGGGTTTTCTGTGCTGTCCTTGTTGCAGTCTACTCATGTTTCTGTCACATTTTTCTCCACAGTTCCCTTCTGCTCACCAAAATCTGCTTATATTTGTTGCATACATTATGAAAGAGATAATATCTCCTTTACCAGCTTTGTACTATTTTCCATGGGCATTTCTGCTTAGGAAAGCCACTTAAACTTCCAAATTAGTAAAGAGCAACTCTCTCATACTGGTCTACCTTCTCCAGTTTTAGAGGAAAACCATTGTAGGGAAATATCCTACAACCATTCTGTAGTAGTGATGAGAATTTTTAGCCGAGCCAATTTCACATGAGTTTCTTTTGCTCCAGTGAAGCACTAATTGTTTTTTCTTCTATCATCTTGAGCATATACTAAGTCTTTTCTACAGTTCACAAATCACATTAAGACATCTGCATAAACTGTGCGTACTGTACCTGTACCCTCACAAAGGTCCCATTTAAAATCATCTGAAGTACAAAGACAAAGGCATGATGTTCTCCTTTTAAAGCCCCCTGTGTGGGTTGACCCTGGCTGGATGCCAGGTGTCCACCAAATCCGCTCTATCACCCTCCTCCGCTGGACAGGGGAGAGAAAATATACAAAAGGCTTGTGGGTCGAGATAAGGACGGTTTAATAAAGCAAAAGCAAAGGCCATGCACGAAAGCAAAGGAAAACAAAAGATTTTATTCTCTACTTTCCATCAGCAGGCGATGTCTGGCCACTTCCTGGGAAGCAGGGCTTCAGTATGCGTAGCGGTTGCTCCAGAAGACAAATTTAAATAACAAATGCCCACACTTCCTCCTCCCTTTACTTAGCTTTTATCACTGAGCTGACATCACATAGTATGGAATATGCCTTTCGTCAGTTTGGGTCAGCTATCCTGGCTGCATCCCCTCCCAGAATCTTGCCCACCCCCAGACTACTGGGTGAGGGCGGGGGGAAATACTGGAGAGACAGCCTTGATGCTGTGCGAGCACTGCTTAGCAGCAGCCAGAACACTGGTGTGTTAGCAGCACCTTTCTAGCACCAATACAGAGCACAGCACTATGAGGGTTCCTATGGGGAAAATTAACTCCATCTTAGCCAGACCCAATACACCCTCTAACTGGGGATTTTCTATAATCTCTTACTAAACAGTACAAAGTAACAGAAGAGAATTATGAAAAACGGGTCTGCATTTCTAACTCACCTCCTATGCTTCTACAGAATTTAGCATTAGCCTTTTACACATCACAGGGACAAGATAGCCTTTTACAGTTCTTTTAAACTCATTTTAAATGCTAACACACAAATTTTTCTGCTTTTAGTGAGTTTCCTTCTATGGAGGAGAGTCCACAGAAGTTCAAAACGGTTCAAAACCACCGTTTCTCAGCCAAAGTTTGCGCTTGCTGAAATGAAAAGACCAGAACTCAGTCCATTTAACTAGGAAATGAAACACACTAAGACAGAAGGCAGTCTCACTACCTTACGTTATTTTTTCTGGCCCAATGGGGTTGCCACATCTAGAGTTTAAACTATTGCACTGAATCTCATGATATGTGACTAATTCCCACCCCTGCTAATTGATATTTCTACTCTTTTGGGCAATTAACTGAAAATCTCCATGCTTTAGCACTTACAGCCCAAAATATATTCACCCAATCTCTTACAACATGCAAAATTACCAGGGCTGTTCAGAGGATGTTAAGTAACTAAAGATACATAGTGTGCTCCTCACAGGGTGACTTATGATTCCTGGGGTAGGCTGGTAAGAAGCAACCACTGTGTGAAGAATTGAGGGAGTGAAGGAGGAAGCTTAAAAGGAGGTGTTGAAAAACTTCCAGTCTATACCCAAGAAATTTTTGCTTCTCAAGGACACTTCTCAGAGATCTGTATCACATAACCTCCAAGATCTCAAAAAGTACACAAAAAAATTAGCAAATAAATTTAACATGCAAAGTATTATTACTGTTAATATTTTTTACTCTCACTTTTGTAGTCAGTATAATTGGGTAGTGAAAAGATTTAGCAGACCTAAAAAATAGTTGAAGATCACAGAGTTCCCTCTATTATTCCTTTAAATAAATATGTTGAATTAAGTGTTCTTTTTCCAAACAGCTTACAATTATCTGTGCATCTATGAAATAAAAACACTTCTATCTCATTTTTTATATTACTCTATTTAGCATATGACTTTGGCAAGATTCTAGTCATGTTGAGGAAAGATAACTTAGGAAATCATTGGATGTCTTTTTTCTTCTCCTCCACATACCTTTAAAAAACTTTTTATTCAAGGTGTAGTAATGTGATCTTTAGCTACTGACATCAGTATTATCTGTCCAGACCAGAGGGAATTCGGTGGTTGGAGTTCAATGCACATGTATTTCTCCTAATTCCCTATCAAAATGTGGAACCAAAAAAAAAAAAAAAATCCTATCCTGGGGCCATAACTCTGATGCTGAAAGATTATGAATCCTGAGTGTAGTGATTAATGGTTGAGAAATCTGTGTACAAAAAGCTATGCTGAATGAAGCTAAAAGGCATTTCACTCCCAGGAGGCAATTAATAGATGGCAAGAATACTGTTCGTTTACAAGGTTATGTTTAACTGGTAGTGATGTCACAGAGCTGGGTAAATGGTAGAACTGCATTAATGGCCCCCAAACCCCAAATCTCAGCGCTCATTAAGCCCGAGTCACAGATTAATGAAGAGGCATTTATACTTTCAGTCTGTGCCATAAATAACTATCCAGCATTAAAGTCAGCTAATAAAGAGGCAGAAGACATTGTTTTACGACTACAAGCACATTTTAGAGATGTTTATTTCAAAAGAGATTTTTTTCTTAAAGGATGCATTACAAGTCACACAGAGGAACTACACAAAGCTGTCAACAACACAGTTTCTTCCGGGAAACTGTCATGTACGCTGCAAACAGCAAAAGTCTTCAAACAAAGAAGCTTGGCAGAACATATGTTCTTTTAGTAAACAACACACTTTTAAGTAGGTAGAAAACTCGACAGCAAACGTGACCTTTGACCAGAGAGAACCTTTCAAGTTTAGCTGTGTTTTACTTGGCAAATTGGCAAAGAGACTATTATGGTGCACCCTATTGGGCACATTATTCTTAAGTTATACTTAGTAATAAACCATCAGATACCCTTTTCACTCAGTAGAAGATGCTGGTTTTTTAACTACTTCTATACAAGAATTAGTCTCAAAAGTTTCTGGGGCTTAGAATAATGATTTTGCATGAAAAGCCCTCCAAAAGGCTCTACTACTCCAGTACTGCAATATTTGCAGTGGCTGTCATAAAAATAAGTTTAGCAATGAACTCCAGCAGCTGTGCATACCTAGTTACATTCACAATACTTTTAACTATGTAAAGTTTTGAAGCTAATACTGATGCTGGGAAGAACTTCATTGAGTAAGAGCTGTCATTTATTAATTTCAAGCTATTTTTAATAAATCATAGTTTTACCAAAGTGACACAACTATGGTTAAAAATAACCCCGACAGTGATTAATTAAGCAAGAATACAAACTTTGATTGGATTATAAGTAGCCACTACTTATTTTACACAAATATATCCAAACATGAGTGTCATTAACATAATTTTATTTGGAGGCAAGCAATTTAAACAAATTATTTGATTGTTGAACAGAATTTTTCAGCCTTTATAGTGTTTGGTGTAATTTGCTAGCATTTCTAGTGCTTGACCAATTAACTTCTATGATTAATTAACTGTGAATTTCATTCCATAATTTAATATTAATTGAATTTTTGCTTTACTTATATGTAAATAAAGATTATTTTAATATCTTTCATCCCAGAAGGGAGGACTTCCAGAACAATGCACTTTTCTGTATTTCATATTTAGTGCAATTTTTCCTAATTTAATTTTGTTAGTCAAATATCCTTAAGACAGCCAACCTGAATTTGTGGATATTGTAAAGAAACTTATTATCATTACTTTTAGGCAGAGGCATATTCCTGAACACTTTTACTATGGACAGTTGTCCAAAACTGCTAAGACTATAGTTGTCAGTAATTGTGGCTTGTGGAACAGACAGGGGCTGGAGAAGTAGAGTTTGACCTGATTAAAAGTTGTTTACAAAATACAGGTGGGGGTGAGACTGGTTATTGAGGCAATGTCTGGAGAAATTAAGAGAAGTGCATAATTTACGGAGAATTTTATAACTACAAACTATGAAGTGGGCAAGACAAAGGAAAGAATAGTCCCTGACATAAAATATAACTTCAGGAATAGTAGACACATACTACCTTGCCTGACTGACTTGCGCCCATCTAGACTGCATCTTGATATCAAATCAGGAGCAGAGACAGAACGATTACAGTTTTAACATGTTCCCTGACCTTCCACCACTCTGAATAAGTTGGATGCATCTATCTAAGTACTACACCAGAAGGATTTATCTCCAGAAGCAGTCTGGACATTTGTTTCGTTCCTCATATGGCCAGCCTGCTCATAGGCCAGGAACAGGTCTCCATGAAGCACCAACAAAGTTGTCAGCCAAGAACTGAATATCCATCGGGAAATGAGACAACTGATTGTATACAGAGGCTGGGTCTCTTGGGTGTCATTAGCCTTCATATAGATTTGCCCACTGAAGAGTGTGTGTGTGGGGGTGTCCAGTATTTTTACTGCTTGACTGGTATACATTGACACGCCAAGAATGAATGCCAAGAAGGCATTCCAAAATATGCACATCTTCTATCACTCAGAGCCACTTACCCTGCACTTTTACAGAAGGAACTGGTAAGATTGATAATAGGAGACAAAGTTTACATGCTACCTGATGCAAGAGTTAGATGTCTGCTGGAACCAATGTTTTTTAGACAGGACAATGAAAGTCTTTAAGTTACTTGTCTGAAATGGACAATTGGAATTAACAACGCAAGTATCTGTAAGGAGATAGAAAAGCAAAGATAAGGAAAGAAATTAGGAAAGGACAGTTTCTCTGAGAGTTTCAAAGAAGCTTTTAGAGCAAAGTTACAACAGCTTAATGTTTTCTACTTTTAAACAAGGGGTCATGTTTCTTTCCTTGCTGTAAAGGAGTTATCATTATTAACCTCCATGTTTCTGTCACACTCAGAGTTTGGTGAGAGGTTGGCAGAAGGGCTTGGGAGCTTTGATATCTGACATAGACTTCTACTTCTCTCTAGAAATTGGTCAAGAGTGATTATTACTGTTCTAACAGCTGCATGCCAGCTTTCAGAGTGCTTGCTTATGAATCAGGTGATGAAATACTATGACTATCAGACCTCAGTCTATACAATTATCTAGGTGACTAAGACATTTTGAAATTGGTAATGCTGGTTTACTAGATCACTTGACTTAGCAGGAAAGAGCAAAATACTGCCAAGGCAAGATCACAGCTGTATCAAGATCAAAGAACTGGAATCTTGGAAGAAAATGAAACTATTTTTGACAATGACTTCTGCCTGAAATGGTAGCAAAGCCAATAAACAACCATCTGACAAGGTGCCACAACAGTTGTAAATAAATGCCAAATTCTTGCTTGAACAGCAAGTCAAAGAACTTTGATTAACTGAGCTGTATTTTCCCTCCCACACATATGAATCAGTTTCATACATATTAAAGTGATTGGCGTAGTTCCAAGACCACACATGAGGGGTCTGGCTCAGTCCAAAAGAGATCAGAAATTCTTAGAAAAGGGAAGAGCTAAAGGCAGTGCCATATCCCAGCACTGTATGCACTATCTGTCAGCATATACGTACTGTCCAGTAAAGTGCCTTGTAACACATTCAAAGATCAAAGGTCCTTGACCAAAGAGGTTTTTATCACTTGCTGTTGTCCATAAGCACCTCTCAGGTGAAAAAATTCTATACCCACTGGGTCAAAATTGGACTGCCAGAACTGAGCATCATACTTTGCATAGCATCAGTCACCAACTTCGTTTTACAATGAGGAAGAGCATCAGGCTAACAGGAAAGGGTCATAGCTATTAGCTTAACTGAGGCAGGGAGAATTATAAGGGCAAAACCATTAGACACACTAAGAAAACATAGCCAGGAAGAACAATTCACAACATTAATAGCAAATTACTGAACAGGCTATTTTGGAAAACTGCTAAGATTATTGCTATTAGTTATGATATCATGTTACCCAGCTCATTTCAATATGCATGAAGCAAGACGCCTATTACTTGTTGCTTCTAGTTTTCTTCCCAGCACAAAACAGGGATAGTCAATCTCCTGAAAGAACAGGTGGAACTGATGATGCAAACCACCGCTTATGAAAAAGGGTCACGATACAGACAAGAAGGTCACAGAAAACAATTTGAAACACGGAACCCAATTTTATGGTTACTGAATTTATATTATTTATAAATTACCACAGCAACCTGTGGCATCTGGGACAACATCCAAAAATAATTCAAATAGAACTAGGCCCTGTGGATGAAAGGGAAAAGAACAGAAACTAAGCATAAAGGACAAAAAGATAAAAAAAAAAAGGTCAAAGTAGTTGTGTGTGTGTGTAGGAAATAATATAAAAAGCCTTCTTGTAATTTCCCCTGTAAATACAAGATACTGCACACTTCATCCGCATCCATACTAAATATATGCTAATGTCATTACAACTTTAGCATCGTTATTGTGTTGTACTAGAAGAAAAATCAATGCACTGTGCATAGCATTTTCTTATCTGTTGCCAGCAGAAGCATGCTGTTTGTGGAGCTGTAGAATCTGTTCCTGCCAGCCAAAAAAGTTACATGGTATAAACATAGGGTTAATCTATTTTATAAAACCTGGCACTTCCTCTCTCTAATTGTGTAATAGAAGACAGATCACATTTAACAAACCTTGCTCTCATTATAAACTATTGCTGAGGTTGAGATAATGCATTTCCCCTACCTGCAAGGTTTGTGGTACAGAATGATAGCATTTAAAAAACCTGCTTTTGGTGGTGATGAACAGCATGATATGCCAGGTTGTTTTAAGTTCAGAGTCAAGCTTTTCCTCTTGTGCTAAACCAGAAAGGCCGTAGAGTATTTCACAGTCTCAGGTGATCATATTTGGTCAGCGCTGGCTGACACGGTGATAACAGATGATGAGTTGCTTCTTCTATGGAGGAAAAAAAGGCCAGATGGAGTTTTCTAGAATCTTAGCCAATCTTCCCATATTTCCAAAAAGCACCTGACAACTGCAAATTGAGTTTAACAGCGGCAGTGAAAGTTGATGGACTTATTAATTGTGACTGCTGTTCAAGAAAAAATGTATAGACAAATGCCAACACATTTAATTGAGTAACACTGACTCCTGGACCAGAAAGCCAACTCTTGCTAGTGACTTTTTTTTTCCACTTAAAAAACTGGAATGTGACAGTCTTTCTGAAACAACTGGTAACTTAAAGTTAGTGTAGTATACAATCAGATACGTTAGAAGATTTTCATTCTAGTTTCTGATCTGGATAGAAAATGATAATTATATTTATATTGGCAGTTCTCTAAATATTACAGAAAATAGCAGAAAACATCAAGATGAAGGGTTGTTTCTGCTGACTTTTGTCCTTCATTGCTGCCCATGACATGATACCCATAAAGTCCTGTTGACAGCTGCAAGGCCAGTACAGAACAGACTGAAAAGGATATGTTTGACATATCTTTTCCACTCTTTAAGAAAGAAGGCTGTTTTGGATCACTCACATCAACAGTTTCAAACATCATTTTGACCTTGTATTTAACACAACAGACTGACGGGTGATACTCCGCTCCAGCTGTTGGTACCAAACAACGCAGTTACAGACACACACAGTCTCATTCTTTTTTCCTATTTCTGGAAAACAAAACAAACCAAAACAAAACCTAGAAGCCCCACAGTAGTACTGCTTGTTTACAGAAGGAAGTCAGGCTTCAGTGGGACATATCTAGAAGACAGACCGTTATGGTAGAACAGCCCTGAAAGAACATATCCAAAATTTATTATCCCCTAGCTAGCTTAGAAAACACCTATCCTCTTGGTGACCAACAACTGCCATGCAAGGGTCCAGCTGCCTTCCGCTTGCACTCTAAGAAGCTGTTACATGAGACATTATACTTCAAAGACATGAGTCCCAATATTGCATCCCACAACCCCAAATTAGTTCCATAGAGCTTAGGAAAGGAAATGAAAATGAACATACAAGTTTCCCACAGCCCAGCTCCATAGATCTCCTGCTATGAGCATCAGCAGTGAGACATTATCTAGCTGTTATTGAAGATTCAGCTTCTTACAGCCCTTCCTAGCTACCAGACCTTCCTGACATGCAAGATAAAACAGAAGCCGAATGCCTGCTTTAACACAGCTAGAATCAACCCCCCTTAGTCCTTCTGCTTTTTCTGTTTTCCTGAAATGAAAGAAGTTGCTGACCACTTCTCCTCATCATGTAAAAAACAAAGCGAGTATTCCCTGTCCTTTCATTTTAGTAGTGAGCCAAATCTGGCCAGAAGGGGAAATCACCAACATGGAGGACTGAGATCTTTTTCACTCCTGCAGGGTGCCATCAGTGTGTTTGCAGGAAGACCTGTTGGCAGCTTCCTGCATCAGCTCTTGCCTTGGAGTTTTAACACTCCTTCCTCCTCCCTCCTTTCCCCAAACAACTTAATTTTAGTGAGACCCACCTACAGCTTGAAGTTAAGGTAGCTTTTCAGCTAGAAGCATGAAGTACAACAGGGAATTAAGGTAGAGAGACTTTTCTTTTTAGTTTTGAGTGATGGTTGAAAGGTTTTCCTGGGCTAGAAAAGGAGGATAGCAAAAGAAAATTGTGAAATTTTACATTACTGATATTCAGAGACACTGGTGTCAAAACAAAGGGGCTATCTTCAGCCAGGCAAACTAAGATGAATGGCTGTAATTCCCCAAGCTCCCCAATTTACTGATTTTAGGCTTACTGAGTCACAAGACACAGTAAGTTCTTCCTTTCATCTAAGTTCTCCAGCAATAAGATCTGAATAATAGCATTCATTCTTAATGAAACACTTTATCTTATATTATATAGCTTGTTTCCTCATTAAAGCCATTTCTTCCTGGTGCTGGTAGCCACATAAACCTAACAAACTCACTTGCATTAAGATGTGACACTACTATTCTCCCTCATCTACTCCTATCCAGAAAAAATATTCTCACCGTGAACATACTGGAGCTGTTTAAAAGCCAAAGGAGAATAATCAGTAAGTTAAATCATTGTTCTTATTGTCTATTAACAAAAGCTATCAGAAAAGGCTGATTTTGGTGAAATAAGAACAGCTGGAAAGAGAACAACAGACAGAGAGGGACACGGCTGAGAGGTCTATTCTCATTGATTCTACCTGTGTGGTCTATTGGGAAAGTAGTTAAACTCGTTGGGAAAGTTCTAGCTAGATATTGAAGAAATGGGGAAGGAATTTACAGAGTGCTCCTGGTTTTACTTTGCAAGACTTCTATTTACTGCAGCAGGGAGCAATACACAGGGTTGGCATGAATGGTCTGGAAAGAAAGAGAGAACAATTGGCTGTGGCATCTTTTAAAATTAAAGATCCTAACTACAGTATTAATTATATTTTTTGAGATTTAACTACGTTAGCATGGTGTGTCAACTATGAGGCTGTTGACTGTTCTCAAAATACTTTCTGAGGTTAGGAACCAAAACTATTATTCTGATTCTAGGCTGAAAACACCATGTTGCAAAGAGCTTACTATGTACTTTAGATGCAGCCAATACTGCATAGGTAAATGATGCCGGTGATACATTGAGGGTCCAGACCTTCAGTAATAAACATGAGGAAGAATGGAAATAGATCTCCACAAAAACTAAGTTCCCAGAGAGATTTGAAAGAGCCAGTAGATAATGAAATGTATCTAAAAAGAGAAGATATAGGTTTCTCTGGGTCCATTCCCTGAACTTGAATCCAAGTTTCCAAATCATAAATCCCACATGCACATGAAAAGAGCTGGATCTCTCAAGGGGGCAGCTGAAAAAGCCTTTAAGCTGTCTGGGAAGGTCAGTAGAGCTATTTAACACATAAACTTGAACACAAGTATTATTCAAACTTATTTTTCTTCTCTGGAACTTGATACCTGAGTCAGAGTCACCTTCTGTCCCACACAAAGTCAGACACTGCCCCTCCTCAAGGTAACTTTCCATTTTCATTAAAAAACTGTATAGGAATATTTTATTCAGAGAGGCAGTAGTAGAGGTGCACACTTTAACATCTGGTGATTTTAACGTTCAGTCGAGTGGGAGTCTTGATCTTCCCAGCTTAACAGGTTGACAGCCACTGCTACCGCAACTGTTTCCTATCTAGGAGGCTAAAAATATAGCTGTCTAAGGCTGGGCTGGGCCTTTCTCCAGCCTTGTCAACACTGAGTTTCTGAACAGACATCTATGCAAGAGTCACAGGCAGAGAGTAGAACAGGCAGCCTTCTGGAGTCCGTCCTTCTGGTCCCTATTTCCAGCACAATTTCTCTTTGTTTCTAAATCTAATGAAACCTTCCAAAGCTGAGAAAAGCCCTCAGTAGGTATCCAAGCCTGTCAGTGCTTTAGGCGAAGACTATCCCGACTCAATTAGATTTGGTCTTGTCCTGTGCTGGGTTGCAAGGTACTATTATGTGGTCATCATAGAAATAGCTTTGTAAATGTTTCCAGATTTGGACCCTGTCTGGACAATTACCAAATTTTTAGCTGATCTAGCGAAATAAAGGTGAAGTGCATCCTCCTATGCACATCTGGATAAAATTAACTCTTTTTCTAAATCAGTAACTTGGAGCACTAACTTGGAGAACTAAAAGAAGACAAGCAGTTTGCAAAGACATTTTTTTGCGGGCGTTACCGTGTTTGACACAGTGACCTACTGCAAACTGTAACATAATTTTGCAATTTAATTGGAAGTTTTTCCTCATTTTTCATATGTACAAATAAGCAAGATCACTAATTTAAGGGATTATAAAAGACAAGCCCAACTTCTAGATAAGAAGGAAGAAGGATCAGATTGACGATATACGTAGTGGACCTGTCCTTGGAATTTCTGATAAATGGCTCTCTGTCTAGGATATTCTGAAGGCAATATGAAAGGAACAAGAAAAAGAAACAGAAATATGTTGTAAGATTAGAAATGGATGACAGGAGAATTACTAGAATGTCCAAAATATTGGTAAACTCAGGTGATATCCTTAAACAATTGCTTTCGGCAGTGAGATGCTGATAATAAAACATCAAGTCCAAACACATTTGAAAACCATGACTCCAGGAAGGATAGGGCTCTGAGCAGAAGGCAGTTTCCATAATCTGAGTGCCAAGTAACAAAGACGTCCTCTGGAGTTTTCTTATCAAACAGCGGTTGACTGGACAAAGATATAAACTGGTTATTGGAGCAGATAACAGGCTGAGCTGTTAAATAAGGAAAACAGCAAGCACAGGGAGCCAGAGTGCCCCAGACCTAGTCCCAGTTCCTGACATAATGTGTGAGCACTTTACTACACTTTTGCCTAACCATGAACTGCTTCAAGAAGCAGCTGCATGAAAGATAGGAATAATTATGGATTTTTTTCTTTTCTTCCTTAAGTAGGGAAAGTTGAGTGTAAACAAAACTAAAAAATGGGCAAAAATTGGAGGAAAGGGGAAAGGAAAAATTGTTCTGAGCAGGAAAAGGACATTTTAAGTGCAGCAGAGGACTGTTCACTAGGCAGTAAGTCTACATGACAAGCCCTTACAGAGTACTCCTATGTTACTCCTGACTATGGGCTGGCTGAAGATGAGGTTACAGTTTCACACACTCCAACTTTCCTCATCTTGGAGTCTGCTGTTTAATGCCACATTTCTTCTTTTATGAAAAAACCTGGGGACAAGCCAAGCCTTCAGGGATTTCTTAGCCTGTGTTCATGTGGGCTACCTCACCGCAGTAGCATCAGTCCAGTTGCCTACAGCTCCATGTTGTCTTGCAGTACGTGACAGACCCTGTATGTGACAGGGAGCCCTGTGACCCTGCTGCAGCAAGACACTGTGATGTTCGGAATAGAGAATCTACCTTGGCAGGTACAGCAATAGGCAGGCCTGTCCTATCTGTAATGCAGGTATTCAAGAATATGGTTTTATACCTTGGTGTGCCCAAAAGTGGACAGATACACTGCTTATGTATGCTTCTGGGAGCTGTGGATGAAAAGCAGGTCTGGACTTGTGATAGTCTCAAATTTATGTTTGAAAAGCAAAGCAAATGGGGCTGAAAAGGTGGTGTGGCAGCTGTTCCTCCATTAAAGCCCATGTTCCTTCCTTATTTTCACAGAGATCCAGTTATGGCAGGATGGCTGAGAGTCCAGCTGAGGCCATGAGCCTCCTAATCTTACTTTGATGCTAAAGCTGCTTTCAGAGAACACTGAAATTTTTAACCTCTCTTTTGGGCCTAACCTGTTCTATCATTCAAGGGCCCTATGATTATGTGGATGGCTGGTCACTAAGTTATGGTCTCCACTATGGCAAAATAAAACACTGAAATCCTGGGTTTTTCTTTTTCTCACCTGATGGGTTCCACATTATGGTCAATATTATCTGAAATCAGATTGATTAAGTTCCTCCATCTGTGTGCTCCAAATGATTGACTGCAGTGTGAAAGTGTCAGAACTCACAAGAGAAACAGAATTGCAGAGAGGAGCTTCTAGCAGATGTCACTTCAAGGGGAGCCACCAATCTCCAAAACAATAGGAAATAAATTATTATACAAGCCAGCCAAATACACATGACATGTTGATTAAAGAGACATTATCTAGCATAACAATTGATACTCTCTGTGAATTAAATACAATATGAAGACTAACTTCAGTTTCCCTTCTGTGGGAAATTAACATTATAAGAACTTAGTGTAAATAGATGAATGGCAGATGAAAGCAACAGGCATTTCACAGAACTGTTTAAGGTACACCTATTTTTCACAGATTATTTGGTTTTTAGCACTGTGCTTCCCTTAGCATCACAGTTAACTATTTGCTAAAAGATTCCACTGTTTTTTCCTCAAGAGCTTTCCTTGCCAAGCAAGTCATTCATTCTCAGCTGGCTGGGATCATGCTTTCCGATGTTTAAAGTTTCTGTTGCTTTCTTTTGCGCTAGTACTTTGTCTTTCATTTAGAATTAGCTAAGACTAATGTGCAATATAAACAACATGCTGGCTCCGTGGCTTTCTTTCTGGTCATTTCTTAGGCTTTGGGATGCTTAATTGTTGGATTTTATTTTTAACTTGTCTTATGTTTGTATTACTACTTTTTAAACACAGTGAGGAAAAATACCAGAGCGGCTTCCATTACAAACACGAACTGTTAGCACAAGTGTTTTGCACCTTGGTAACCCTTCTGTTTCAAAGGGTGCCCCAGAAGAAGCAAGTGATCATGCGGATGATCAATCAGACTACGCAGGATAAATCTTGAGGATGTGCAGAGATGAGAAGAAGCAGGTATTTGTGCTGAGTAGGTGTAATTGTGCTTTAGGGCGTCTGAAGTTTATTTCCATGTCTAACCTTCACTACTAACCTCAGCAGGAAAAACTAAAGGCACTACAGTCATTGTCACTTTTGTATGTGTTACTGCTGATACCCAGAAATAATAATAATAATAAAACGGACTGGTTTGAATTTTGTGTTGTTTTGAAAATAGTTAGAGGGCAAATTCAGTCATGTGTGGATGATGTAAGTTCATTACATGACAGCATAGAGGTGAAAAACCTTGCTAGAATTGCTCATTGATTGAATTTTTGTTAGTTCATTCATGTTTAGTTTTATTTCATTTCATATTTTAAATAACAGTAACAGACACATACCCACAAAAACACACACACATATATATATGAAACAGATAGACTGACAGTTGCCTGGAGCAACAGACTGCCACAGGCATAAAGATATGCATAGCTTCTGCCAGAGCACTGGAAGCCCAGGGCTGGCCGCTGCTGCCAGCACCAAAGGCAGAGCTGGAGCACGTGGGATGGTGCCTGCTGCTGCAGGACTGTTTGGCTACAGCCGAGGCTGTTCTGACTTCCCTCGGCTCGCAACTGGTCCCTGGTGCTGGACCCCTCCTGTAGCAGGAGGCTGAGCCAGGGACCTCAGCAAAGCCTGGTGTGCTCCATGGCACAGCTCCGTATGTCCACTTATGGAGCTAGCAGCTATGTGAAAGTCTGTTGCCTCAGTGCCTTGCAGATTCAGCTGGACAGTCATGGCCCTAACTTCCCTCCACAATTATATTTCTCTAGTGAGCTCTGACACTTTCAAATTATAGTCAGTCATTTGGAACACACAGATGGAAGGAAATTTAACCAAATTTATTTGTAGGCATACAGACCATAAAGGCATTCTCCATTAGAAAGGAAGCTTCAGGGTTTCAAGCTCTCATTTTGTAACCGGGACAACAATCAAGTGACCAGGCATTCCAAATAACATGCCAGCTCTCTCCTTCCTTCCTTCATCTCTTCTTCCCAAGGCAGGACTTGCCCAGCCACAGTCCATACCAGAAACCTCTGTTGAGGGAGATGGAAATTTCAATTTGCCTTCATTTCTGAGAAGTCTTGCGCCATCTCTGAATTCATCATCCCAACATATATTTTGGTACAAAAGGCAAATGATGGCCAGTGACGAAACCGGTCATATTTTATGAATAAACCATCCCCCAAACCAAAACATTGCAGAAGCAAAACCATCTACTTTTTATTCCTACCAGAAGTCCTTCTACTTAGTGTATAACCCCAGTTTGATGAAGCATAACATATACAAATAGTGTGGAAATGATATTTTAGGGGTTTTTACTTCTTGGAGACAACTTTTCTGAATGAGTATAAGACATTTAAATCGGGTAATGTCTCAGCTTCATTCCCCATGACTTGCTTTCCCAGGCTTGACAGATTTCCTTGGCTTCATCTATAAAGTTGTGTTATGCAATTTCCCTTGGCACCCTTCACCTTTCCAGACTAACCTTGTCCTTTCAGCACAAGCCACCTGCTGCAGTGTGGGGGAAGTCTCAGGAGATCCTGGCCACCACAGTGCTCTGCAGGATACTTACCCCCTTCCTGAAGATGTGAAGCAAGACAGGGAAGGAAGAAGAAGCAGAAGGATAGAAAAGCTGAGCTCAGCAGCTTGACAGAAAGCACTGCAGGTGCCACCAAGGGTTTTAGAAGAGTGTTTTTCTATCCTGTTGTTTTTTTAGATGCACCAGCAGTTGCACTGACTATGGTATTGCTATGCTGGCTGCAAGCAGCTTGGAGAAAACAAACAGGGCACAAAACCATCACTAAAAGGATGTTGCTGGGGGGCTGAACAGAGGTTACGCCCAAGGCTAGGTATGTCAGGGTGAGGATATATCTGGATTGGCTGGGAGAAGGGGCAGTGAGGCACGTACAGAGGAACTACAGTGTGGCACCCTGAGTGTCTGACCCACAGCTTAGGCTACCCATGCAGCTCCCCAATAGTGGGGTTAGCCTTCCTGGGGGGAGAAGCTGCTAAGAGGAAAAGAGAGGACAACTTGAAGGAGATTTTCTAGCTAGGTGGTGTTTAAAGCAAGTGGATACTTTGGAGAAAGGTTGGGGACCTCACAGGCACGGTGAAATCTTTACATACTTCAAGGTTTTGTACCCAGAAAAAAAAGGCTTTTAAGGTTTAGTTTGGACAGGTGCTCTTTACTTTTCTCTCTAAGAGCAGCCCCTTACTTTTCCTCCCTTTGTTCCCTGTACTCCTTGTAGCCCTGTCGTTCTCTGCCCCTTTCAGCACTGGCTAAGCCTCAAAGGCAGAGAATCTCATACAAAAAATGTAAATTAAAAGAACAACAGGTAAAGGCCAAAGGCTTTTAAATGAGTTATTCTTCATGATGTTTTTCTGTCATCTGTAATAAAGTCAGCTGCATTCCTTGTCATCTGGATGTCTTCCAGGGAAATGCAAGTTGTCACAACAAATAGAATAACTGGGCAAGAAAACAGTCTTTCCAGGCCACTTTCTCCTGGGATGTTTCATTCAGCTGTTTCTTGGTGTGTTCACTTTCAGGTAGATGTGTGAAAATTCACCTTGCTCATGCCAATATTACATCTCACTGCTATAAAGAAGAAGTGAGATATGACATAGGAGAGCCAGTGGGAAACTTTCAGCTTCTAAAACAGGATCAGGTACTTCATGTTAAGTGATGGATTTTAACTCATAAGAAGCTGAGAGATGGCATCTGTGAAGCTGGGAGGCAGAGCAGACTTGGCCCTCCCAGATAAAGCAAGATATTTAGGTCCAACTTCCAACTCTAGTCCATCGTTGTGTGTGCTTCTGGGCAAGACACTTTGCTTTCCATGACCACAGCTCTCTTATAATCCCTGTTTTTTTTTCTGGGGAAACTCCATCTTAAAGATGATCTATTTGCAGCAGCGTATAGCACTTCTTAGCTTTGTGGGTCCTCAGACCTATCGGGGCCCTCTTGACATTGTCATAGCACAAAACATCAACAATAAATCACATGGAGCAGACAGCCATAATTAATTTAATGACTGAACAAGTTGGCATTGCTTCTGTTAGACAAAGCTGTGGGTTTATGAACCTGAATTGAAAACGTGTTTTCTTATCCAGCTGAGAAGCTGGATATCTTGAAGTTCTGTGCTTCAGATAAAAGCTTTTGTCCCCGATGTGGTTACCCTGCATTCTCTTATGACCATTTATTGCTATTTGTTGGGCATTTCTGAAGTTCTCTGTAGTTTATAAGAGCCCAAGTCATGGAAAAAGAGCATGCTTGCTCAGCATCCATAACCACAGAACAGCAGAACAATAGAGGACACCTGCCATTACAAAGCTTACAGCTGTGAGCACAGAGGGATGCAAACACCATCTAAGGGAGCCCAAAGTCAGTATGCGTCATCAAGGTAGGCAATGGTCTCCGTTCATCTTGCCTCTGGGAAAGAGAAGAAAAGCTGTCTGACAGTGGCCACTTTAAAAAGGGTCACTGGTGCCTAAGGACTGGTGCCAAGGCCAGACTTCTTATTTCCCCTCCCTTGTCTAGATACCTACCTGTCGTGGTTTAACCCCAGCCAGCAACTAAGCACCACGCAGCCGCTCACTCACTTCCGCCCCCACCCAGTGGGATGGGGGAGAAAACTGGGAAAAGAAGCAAAACTCCTGGGTTGAGATAAGAACGGTTTAATAGAACAGGAAAGAAGAAACTAATAATGATAATGATAACACTAATAAAATGACAACAGTAGTAATAAAAGGATTGGAATGTACAAATGATGCGCAGGGCAATTGCTCACCACCCGCCGACCGACACCCAGCCAGTCCCCGAGCGGCGAATCCCTGCCCCCCCCTTCCCAGTTCCTAAACTAGATGGGACGTCCCATGGTATGGAATACTCTGTTGGCCAGTTTGGGTCAGGTGCCCTGGCTGGGCATGAGAAGCTAAAAAACCC